>NW_020954595.1:9974302-10052904 GCF_900497805.2 Vombatus ursinus | reverse complement strand
ACTGGATCAGTAAAGGATCAGCCTCTGCAAACTTTTTTGAGTCCAGTGAAATTGTGATCCAGGTAGATCTTGGTGATCCCATTAGCTTCCATGGATTCAATTATTATCTCTATGCTGCTAATTCTCAGATTGACTTATCCAGCCCTAACCCCTCTCCTAATCTCCAGACTCTCATCTCCAAGGCTTATTAAATGCCTCAACCTGTATGTCTCATAGACATCTTAAATTCAACACATCCAAAAGTCAATTATTTCCCCCCACCCCCACCTCTCCTTTCTTCCCAATACTCCTACTGCTACTGAAGGCACCATCATCCTTTCGGTCTCCTAGGCAGGCCTACCACCTAGGTATCACCCTTGACCCCTCACTCTCTCATTTGCCCCTGCCCCCACATAAAATCTGTCATCAAGTCTTCTTGATTCTGCCTTCATAAGATCTGCTTCTGCTCTCCTCCCTTCTCTTCTTTGTCCTTGCCACCAGCCTGGAATGTGGAGGTGACACTTCTGCGGGGTGCACAATACTGTGCTCAGGTCTGGACACCACTGAGAAGCTGGGGAACATGCAGGGAAATCAAGCAAATGCATGTATTAAATCCCTACTATGTGCCATGTGCTGGGGATTCAGACACAAGCAAAACAGCAGTCACCCTCCAAGAGCTCACGTGCCACGCAAAATCAACGGAGTCCACTTGGGCAGAAGGGCGTTAGGGCGTGTGTGTTTTGGGGAGTATCCAGGGAGACTCCAGGTGGAGGTTGGCGTGTGAGTTCAGAAGGAAACGACACAATCTAAGAGGAGCAGGAGGGGAGAAAACAGCATGTTGTAAACATGGGGGACAGCCCGTGCAAAGGGAGACGGGTGCTGTGCGGGGTAAACTGAAAAGAGGCCTCTCGGGCTGCATGGTACAGAACTTGGAGAAGAGTCACATCCCAGAAGATGGGGAAAGGCTTGCAAAGCCAAGCCCAGGGACTCTCTCCTGAATCCTGAGGTATGAGAAGCATTGAAGGCACTGGGGCCGTTCAGTCAGGGGAAGAAAAGGCTTTGGGGGGAGGGGTGCAGTAACTGCCGCCTGGTACTCAAAGGCCCTTCCCTGGGAGGAGCAGTAGCTTTGCTCTGTGGGGTCCCAGAGAGCGAGTCTAGGAGCAGCAGCATTGGGGCCTGAGGTCAGGAAAAACTGCCCTGACAAGATTGTCCCAAAGGAGAATCAGCCGTCTGAGGACGTTCTGGCTCCTCCTCACTGGAGCTTTCTTTGGCTTTCAATCCAATGGCTGCCATGAGCCTGCCTCACTCCCAAGACTGGGCTCCCTGTGGACCTGGGTCATCCCAACACTGTACCCTTCTCCCACCACCGTATCCTACCTCCTCATCAGGTTCCTAGTCCAACTGTATTATACCTTGACTTCACAAGGCATTGCCACACCTCCGGCCATGAAGGTGGGTGTCAAGGGACAACTTGGGACAGTCTAATCAACAGAGCTCTCCCTACACCTTGATACTCTGCCTGACCTCCTTCCTCAATGGTAGCACACTCTTATCCCTTTATTAGCTCCCCTGCCCCAATGATCCTGAACCCAGTTTCTTCCCAGTTATCCATTTCCTTATTCCCTTTCATCTCAACCCTCCCTCTCTTCCCATCCAGTGTTCCACTCCAAATCTCCTTGTCCCTCCCATTGTGCCCGGTGGAAGGTCTGCTCCATAATGAACACACTTCCTCTTACCTTAAATCTCTTCCCCTGTCATTCCTCCCATCTTCTGGCACTCACTGAGACCTGGCACTTGGCTGTCAGATTGATCTTCCTATAGCATAAATCTGACAATGTCACCCCTCCCCCTACCATTCAGTAAACCCCAGTGGCTCCCCAACATCTTTGGTATCAGATACAAATCCTTGCCCTCCTTTCCAGTCTTCTTATTCCTTCCTCTCCCCTGCCCCCCCCCCCAAACTACACCGGCCAGTGACACTGTCTCCTTGCTATTCTTTGAACCTGACATTCTATCTCCCAAGTCTATGCATTTTCCCTGGCTGTCCCACTCTTCCCTTCCCCTCTCCATTCCCAGCTTCCCTGACTTCCTCTGAGGCTCAGCCCAAACCCCACATTCCTCAAGAAGCTTGTCCTGGTCCGACTTCATCTTGGGTCACATCTCTGAGATTATCTCTATTTTGTTCTGTGTTCATCTTCCTTGTGTAGAGTGGTTTGCCTGATATTTCCCCCATTAGACTGGGAGCTCCTCAAGAGCAGGAACTGTCTTCTGTCTGGTTTTGCCTGTTTCTGTATCCCTAGGGCTCAGTAGGTGCCTGGAACATAGTAGGTTCTTAATAAACATCTGTTGATTTGCATCCTGACGAGACCATGGCCCTTGACACTCTTTGAATGTAAACTCAGGACTGCACGTCCTCCTCTCTCATTCTCTTCTAAACCTTCTATGTATTGGATTCTGATTTCAAGATTAATCAGTCAACTAATTAGCATGTATTAAGTGCCTACTAAGCACCACCAGGCACTGTGCTAAGCACACAACTGAAAGGGCTTCCTCCAAAGTTCCTGGGGCTCTCAATGCCAAATGTAATGGCCTTTCCTCAGTCCTCCCTGAAGCATTTGATGTTACTGAGTGCTAGGATTCTTCCTCCCAGACATTCTCTCCTCTCTGGGTTTTCACAACACCCTCTCTCTGGGACCTTCCCCTTGTAGTGAGAGCTGTCCTCCCACCTTCTGGCCTGGGATTTCTTTCCTTGTCTCTCTTGGTGATCTCATCATCTTCCATGGGTTCTTCAGCACATACTTCTTGCAGCTGTTTCCTGGGATCTCTCCACAACCCGCCCTAGCCTCTCTCTTCAGTTCCAGTTTCACATCACCAATTTCTAATTATACATTTCCATTTGGATGTCCCAGAGTCATTTCAAACTCAAAATACTAAAAACAGACCTCATTTATACCCCAAAACCTTCCCTTCTTTTGAATTCCCCTATGACTGGTAAAAGCATCAACATTCTCCCACTTACCCAGGATCAAAATCAGATGTTATTCTCAACCGCTCGCTCTCTCTTTCTCATCTACTCCATATCCAAGGTCTGTTGATTTTACCTTTGTGACGTTTTTAACATGTACTCTTCTGTCTTGCAGTCTTACTAGCACCCTGGTGCAGACCCTCATTACTTCACACCTGGACTGCTGCTATATCCCACCGAAGGGGGGGGCTTTTTGCCTCAGTTCCTCTCCCTACTCTAATCCATCCTCCATTCAGCCACTAAAATGATTATCCTAAAGCACAGATCTGACTCCCTCACACCCCTACTCTAGAAGCTCCCTATCATCTGTAGGACCAAATACAAAATCCTCTCTGATATTTAAATCCCTTCCTAACCTGGTCCCTCCTCCCTTTCCAATATCCTCACATGGCACGCCTCCCCCTGCATACGCACTTTGCAATCCAGTAACCTTGGCCTTGCTGCTTCTCACACAAGACCATCTGTCTCCCAAGTCTGGACATTTTCACTGGCTCTGCCCCAGGCCTGGAATGCTCTCCCTCCTCAGTCAGCTTCCTGGCTTGCTTCGAGGACCAGCCAAAGCCTCACCTCTGCGAGAAGCCTTTCTCAATTTTCCTGCATGCTGGTGCCTTCCCTCCCTCTGTGATTATCTCCATTTTATCCTATCTATATCTTGTTTGCCCACAGTTGTTGGCATATTTTTTCCCTATTAGTCTGTGAGCTCATCGAGGACAGGGTCTAGTATTTGCCTTTCTTCGTGTTCAAATGACTGTTGTTCAGTCATTTTAGTCATGTCCAACTCTTAGTGACCCCATTTGGAGTTTTCTTGGCAGAGATACCAGAGTGCTTTGCTATTTCCTTTTCCTTTTACAGAGGAAACTGAAGCAAACAGGGTGAAATGACTTGCCCAGGGTCACACAGCAAGTAATTGTCTGAGGCTGGATGTGAACTCACAAAGATGAGTCCTCCTGACTTCAGGCCAGCACTCTATCCACTGTGCCACCTAGCTTCCCCTGGCACATAGCAGGTATGTAAGAAAAACTTGTTCACTGACTGGCTCCATTCATAGGACCTCAGTACAAGCTTTTAAATCACCTCTTCCCTAGATTATTGCAATAGCCTTCTCATTGATCTCCCTGCTTCAAGTCTCTCCCCATCCCAATTTCTCCCCATTCCAATGTCTTCCACTCAGCTGCCAAAATGACTTTTTCTTTTAAAAAATATTTTATTGATGTTTTCTTTTTCTTGCATCACCATGGTATCCAAAATGATTTTTCTAAGAGTAGGTCTGCCCATGTCACAACCACTTCCCAACTCCTACCCTAGTCGTTAAACTCCTCCAAGACCAAAAATAAACTATTTTTTTTAATTTAAAGCTCTTCACAATCTAGTCTCTTCTTCGCTTTTCACTCATCTCAAATATTGCCCTTCCACACATTTTCTGCTCTAGCTAGTGTCCTAACTCGCTACCCCTCGTGTATGATTCGATGACTATGCTCATTAGGCAGCTCAGGGGAGCCTGGAAGCTTCCGTCTTTCTCTCCTGTTCTCAGCTTCTCTGGCTTCTGTGAAGACTCATCCAAACCCCACCTTCTGCAAGAAGCCTTTCCAAGGGTCCCCAGCTGCTCATCCCTTCCCTTCTGAGATCACCTTCCATCCACCCTGCATTATTAAGTACATCCCTAGCTGTTCGCTTCCTGTCTCTCCCGTTAGACTCAGAACGCCTTCAAGGCAGGGATTATTTTTGCCTTTTGTTGTGTCCCCACTGTTTAGCAGTGCCCGGTACATAGTAGGTGCTTAATAAATGTTTGTTGACCAACTGAATAATTGAACTCATAACAATGGTAACTGGCATTTATGTTTCACTTCAAAATTTCCCAGACACTTGATATACATTTTCCCATTTGACCCCTACAACTCTACTAGAGAGGAATGGCAGGAATCCCTCTTTCATATCTGAGGAAACTTTGACTGAGGGGACCTTGAGTAGATGGCCTGCCTGAGGCTGCACGTCTGGGATGCTGGGGTGGTGGCATCAGAACCTAACAGGTATTCCTGACTCCCAAGCCCAACATGGTCTCCACTATACGCCACACTGTGGGTAGGTCATAGGACCATGACTCTGGCTTTGAAGCCGCAGCTCCATCTGGACTCAATGGGAAATTCTGTCCCTCAAATATGAAAGCAGCACTTCTCTCTTGTTCAATGTCTTTTACTGCATTCCTCCTTTGCCTTCCCATCTGCCATCACTTCCAATAAGCCTCCTGCTCCCAAAGAACATAGGAGAGCTGTTAGGCCAATGAGAGTGAACAAAATCACCTCATGGATGATTTCTGACGGCATGTGCCCTGTTCTGTCTCTAACTTATTACATGATCTGAATCCTGCTTTTTAACCAGTGAAGAAAAAGAGAGCTCACGGTCCTGCCTGACAGCTGTGTCGAGGCAGGGTTTTTACAAATGCCAACAAAGTGTCCACCATCAGAATTCCATTGCTTTTTGCTTGGTGTCCACCTGGCTGGATGTGCAACCACCCTCCCCAGTAGCTGCGGGTGAAGGACACCTCAAGGCTTGGCAGACGGCTCTTGGCTAAGATCGCTGCACAAACTGCTTCCCAAAGAGATGCCACCTTGGGCAGGGCACCTGAATGCAGGGAGACACCAGATGAAGAAAAGATGTGCTGGAGAAGAAAACTTGGGTCTGCCGTGCCTCGATCACACCTGGGCTCTCAATGCTTCTCCTCCTCACTTGGCAGTTCTCAATCCCACTCATCATCTCACCATAGCATCTGCTCCAAGACTTCCCTTCTCTCTGAAGACTCCAGTTGCATCCTTCCCCCACCCTTAAGCTGAGCTCCTGCTTTGCTTCTTTTTCTCTTGATGCCTTCCTTGCTTTCTCTTGATTTAGCTCCCAATCAGGTTTATACAAACCCCAAGTCTGGCTGACAATTAATGTTAGTGTTTACTGTGTACACACAACTATATACACATGTACTTATATGTAGACATATTTATGTTTGTATAAGAAAAAAAGTTTATATACAAAAAGAAAAAATATATATATATGCAATTGCAATGTGTGTGTGTGTGTGTTTGTGTGTGTGTGTGTGTGTGTAATATTTAACCTTCCCAGAGAGCTTCCTTTAGGAGTGTCTACTTGGTGGTAGACCCTTAAATCAAATCTGGCATCATCAGGATGTAAATCATCTCAGGACTTGTGAGAGTGCATGAGCTCTCGAGAGGAATGAGTGCAGACCAAGATTCAGAGTTTGAGGACATGGCCTTTGGGTGATGTCTTAGGGATCAGAAGAAGTGTTATTTGAAAAGGAAGGAGACTTGGTCAGAGAAACAGAAAGAGAATCAGGATGGAGAATGAGTTCTTCATGCTAATAGTAGTTCTCTGAGAAAGATTTCATTAAGAGAATAAGTTAGTTATAGAGATGCGGGTTCAAATCCTGCAATCCCAGGGCCATGCCAACTTCTGTTTCCTCATCTGTGACTACAGGGTTAGGTGACTTCCAAGATAACTTCTCCAGTTGCAGCGTGGGAAGTTGAACTTTTCCAGAGCCCGCTACTAATCTAGACTCAGACTCATGGTAATCAAAAATGGAAGACACAAATTGGCTCCAACTGTAGAGAGCAAAGCAGGAGAGAACAGAGACTTCTCTCCTCCCCCACTTTCACATTCCTCCCCTGAGTAGAGGCCACTCCAGTTTCTCAAAGGGAAAATTGAGGTCCCAAAATGGGAGTGATCTGCATTCCATCTCAAGGTCCCAGCTGCCCCTTCACTCCAGCCAGCTCACTGTGGCTGGGGTTCTGATCCTCCAGTGCCCTGACTACCTCAGGATGCCTCTTTTAGGAATGAATATGAGGAGGGGCAGCTAAGCGGCACAGTGGATAGAGCACCCACCCTGGAGTCAGGAGACCTGAGTTAAAATCTGACCTCAGACAGTTACTAGCTGTGTGATCCTGGGCAAGTCACTTAACTCTGATTGTCTCCAAAAGAAAAAAATGTATGAATAAGAGGCAGTGTCTAGAGTGGAGAGAGAGCTGGTCTCAGTCAGGAAGACCTGGGTTCAAGTTTTGCCTCTGATCCATCTTAGTTGAGTGGTCCATGGCAAAGCATCTAACTCTTGGTACCCTAGGGCTTCCTTGTCAGGAGGTCCCTGGAACAATGAAATCACAAGTATGGTCCAATAAGTGAATGAAAGAAAGAGCATATACATACACAGACACACATACATACATACCTACATACATACATACATACACATATACACACAAAACATATGCAAGACTCTGTCTGGGGTGTGGCGTAGAGATCACTCCTGGACTGTCCTTGTGAAGGCTGCCTGGCCCAGAGAGGTTAGGGTTACATGGGGACAGATCTGGCAGGGGCAGTTTCTACTCCTCTGGATTTTTCTTTCTTTCTATTTAGGGCAAGCCTTCCCTATCTCAACGGTATTTGGCGAGGGACAGATTGTTTGGCCATCTGGTCCCTTCAGCCATCTTCTGGAGCTGTCCTGAATCAACGGTGTGCTAAGCCACAGCCCACTCAGCTGGCACCTGTAGACATGGCCTAAGCGTCTCAGGCAGCCGGAAATGACCAACCAGCAGTCTCAGGTATAAATGAGAATGTCCCTTGGGATCTGAGGCAGGTGTTCACTGGAGACAGGAATGAATGTTGAGGAGGAACTTTGCTTTATGGAACCTTGCAGAAAAAGCCAACATGGCTGGGGACAATGAAATACAGGCCAGCGGGTGATTTCATTGTGTTGCTATGGTTCTTCTCCTTTCCTAACATGGCTTCCAATCATTCTCATACCTCAAGGGATGATGCTCCCAAAGCCTGGTGGAATCCTAGATTTGAACAGGGCTTCTGTCTGCAATTTAACTCTCAAACACTCCAGTGGATGTGGGAGCTCATCTATTTGGAAGGTCCCTCCCCAAAGGCAACTCATCGGTGTTCAATAATGCTAAAAGGGCATTACATCAGACTGGATTGAAACCCAGATAAAAAACATGACCCTTCTCTCTTTTGCACTCTAAGTCTCTGACCCAAACCCGCCAGATGCCCTTTCACAGAGGCAATATCAAGCCCAGATGGGCTTGGCATCAAAGGCCCCAGGTTCAAATTCTAACTCTATCTTTCCCTGTCTGTGTGATCTGGGCAAGTTATAGTCAGCCCCAGTTTTCTAAACTTTTAAAATGAGGGGCATGAATTAGATAATCTCTATGATTTTAAGTCAAAGCAGAAATTGAGTGAGGCAGCAGGTGAATTTCCCAAAGTCCATAGCTTGTCCAACCTACTTCTCCAATGAAATATTCCTTTCCTCACAGCGATAGGCTCTTTGTGGTTATATCTTGATGTAGCTGTTCATATAACCTGCCATGGGCACCATTTACATTTGAACTCCATCCGAATCAATACAGAACCACTAGGCACCTATCGTGGGTCAGGCCCTGTGCTAGGCACTAGAGACATAAAGACAAGAGTCACAAGGCTTGGCCCTCAAGAAACTGAGATTCGATGAGATCGCAACATGAGCACAGAGAAGGATCGATCTTTGTTAATGCCTCTTTTAGGCCAGGTCCTGGACGTCGGAGCACTGTAGATCTGGAGTCGTAGGGAGGGGCCTTCGAGGTCATCTGATCCATGATATGGTTTTTACAGATGAGCAAAGTTCAGTTAAATGATTTCCTGGAGCTCACACAGGCAAAGATGGGATATCGAGCTAGATTTTCTGGCTCCAATTTCATTTATTTTCCACAACAACATTTTAGGAAGACAAAGACAAAACATGAAACAGTCCCTGCCTTCCAGGGGCATATGTTCTGCTGAGAGGATACACCACGTCAATAGATAAGGATTTACAAGAGAGTCTGAGGGAAGGGGCTATAATTAGAGCAATCCAGAAAGGTTTCCTTAAGGAGATAATCTGAGTGGCCTCGAGGCCAGACGTGGTCCTCCAGGACCTCAGCTGCGGCCCTTTGCCTGAATTCAAACTTCATAGGACAAATCCCCTTAATAGAAGGATTTGTTCCCCCAGATTTGGACTCAGTCAAAAGGCCACACCCAAGGACCTAGAAGGCCACATGTGGCCTCCAGGCTGCAGGTTCCCCACCCCTGAGGATCATCACTAGAAGGAATTTGCCCTTTGGGAGTTCATCAAACTGATGACATCTCAGATCCAACTTTAAAGAGAGAGAGAGAGAGAGAGACACACAGAGAGAGAGAGAGTAAAAGAGAGAAAGCTTTTAATAAAGTTCAGTCATTCATGATTAAAAACATTTAAAAGATTAGAGACTTTTCCTTAATACAGTGAAAAGTATCTCTCTTAAACCAAGAACCAGCAAAATATGCAATTGATAGGGTTTAGAAGGATACCAACTAAATTCAGGCACAAAGCAAGGATGCCCACGCTTACCACTTTTCTTTGATATCACATGGAAATTCCTGCAAGTGCATTAATACAGGAAAAGGCTATCAGAGTGAATAATGGTAGAAGAAACTGAGGTCATTATTTGCAATGACATGATAGCGTATTTAGAAAATCCAAATGCCTCGAGCAAAAAATTGTTGGAGACAATAAATGAGCTCAATAAAATCGTAGGGTATGAGATTAAGCCACAAAAATCATCTTCATCTTTATTGACTAGCAACCAAGAGCACGAAAATAGAGTGGAAAAAAAGAAATGCAAATCAGAGAAATAAAAAAAAACCTAACAGATATGAGGAACCATATGAAGGAGACCATACATATCCAGAGGCCAGTCAACATCCTCTCTTCCAACAAATCAGAATTATCTAGCATGAATAACAAGCTCATGAAATTAATGTATGAAATCAATATGATACCAGTCTAAATGCCAAGGAGCTTCTTTATAGACAAGGCAGTCATAATGAAATTTATATGGAAAAGTAAATAAACAGAATATGAAGGGACAGACACAGTAATAGGAAGCCTTATTGACAGCCTCTTACACTCCCGGGCTGCACAACCTCTCACAAAGCAGCTGTCATCCAAATGATCTGTGACAGGGCAATAAAACAGGGAAATAAATCAATGGAAAGGAACTGATACTCTGGCCATCCATATACATGCAAGCAAGATTAGTGTTTGGCAAACCCATAAGAAATAAAAGCTGGGGAAAGAATTCATTATTTTTAAATTGCACGTAGAAATTTGGAGGAAAGGGGATTTGGCCATACATTTTGCATCATACACCCCAGGGAATTCCAGCAGGATAAGCCTTCACCATAAAACTATGAATTCTAGAAAAGATGGAAGAAAATGGAATAAAGTCTTTATCTCATTCGTAAAGGGAACATTTTTAATTCAACAAAAGAAATCAGTGGAGACAAGACAGACATGCTTGACCATATTAAAATTTTTAAAAAGAACAAAAACATGATTAGAAGAAAAGATAGGCTGAGAAAATTATCCAAGGCAAATACAACAGATAAAAACACGACATCTAAAATAGATGAAGAAATCACCATCATTTCGGAATACGTCCCTCTCTCTGTACCATGCAAAGTCATCCCCTGGAACAAAGAATAAAAAAGAGAGGGAAAAAACCAGGCCCAATAAAACTAATTAAAATGTCAACCATGGGCTGATATGCCATGCAATCAAACAGAGGACTTTCAGAAGAGGAAGCACCACCTATTAATAGATATTTGAAAAGATTCTCAAGCTCACTAATAATGCAAGAGGTTCAAATACAAGTGGTTTGGAGGTGCCTTCTCATACCCATCAAATTGGCAAAAATAATTCAAAGCAAATCACTGGATGTCATTGCCGGCGGGATTGTGGAGAAATGGGAGCATTCATTCATTATTGGTGTAAGCATAAACTTGTAGAATCTTTTTGGAGAACATTTTGTCCTCGTGCAATAAAAGAGAGAACAATAATCATGGTTTTGACCCAAAATTTCATTATCAGTCCTAAAATCATTATCAAAGAGGAAAGACAGAGAGAGACAGACAGATGTAAAAAACAGAGATAGACAGAGACAGAAATAAAAATCAGAGAGAGATATTCCAAATTTTTCATAGCAGCATTATATGTAATTGTGAAAGACTGAAAACAGCCTAAATGTTCAACAATAGGGTAGTGGTTAAATAAATTATAGTATGTTGATATAATGGAATAGCACATTTCTATTAAGATCAACAATTAGGAGGAATACAAAGAAATCTGGAAAGACCTTTATGAAATAATGCAAAGGCCAAAATGCCTAATGAGTGGAAGTAGGGCATCCTATGGGGAGGAGTCAATAAGAATGAGGACTCGTAGGGAGGGATCGTAATAGCATCATGACATTTTATGAGCTTAAATTATTTATTTAAATGCAAATAATCATTAAGCAAGTTGAGTTGTTTGTATCATCGTCCAATGTTAAGGTTAAAGGGCTTGCCTGCTCCCTGACACCTCACTAACAAACATTAGTATGCAGATTTTAGTTACGGACCAAGTGTGGGATAGTGTCCAGGCAAGCAGCAGCTGGAAAAGCCTGTCTCAGGACTCCTCAGAGGCCCTGAAAGAAAGAAGCCCCAAAGAAGATGCTCACCCGGGCCCAGAGAGTGGAGTCCTGAACTCTCAGTAGGGACAGGTGCCATAAAAGACTTCAAGAGGGTAATGTCTTCTCAATATTACACCTATTGGGCCCCATCCCCCTGCTCATCCTCCATCTCCTATTTTGGGAGAAGTTCTGCTGACCTGAAAGAGGAACTTGAGAAAAATGGCAGTAGATAAAGGACACAGGACAACTTCCACAGACAGCCCTCCCTGGAAGCCTCAGACACATCTCCTCTCCCATTGGCCCTTCTCCATTGCGTCCTCACCTTCTACTTCATACTGGTATTATACCATTTGAATTAGAAGAGTCATTTTTGCGGCAGCCACCCATAGCCTCCCCCAATGAATCAATAACTGCTTCCAGCTAAGAGCCTTGTTCCCCAAGAGGAGGGCCAAAAGAAGTCACTTGACCTTCCAGTCATGGTGGGTCAAGGACAACTGGTACCATCTCTCCATTTTCTGGGGAAAACAGAAAGCCCCTGCCTAACCCAAAGCTTTCAAGGAGTCCTCCAGCATACATCCATGTCCATGGCCATTTCTAGCAAGATGAAGTGACAGATGTCAGTCCTAAATAAGGACCCGGCTCACCCCCAAGCCAGAGCTGGGGTCTCTCTGTTTCCTTATTCGGCAGAGTGATGACCACCTTTACCGTTTGTGCCTGGGCCGAGTCATATTTTTCACAGTTCAAGATGGTGCATATTATTACTGTTAGAAGACAGTTTTCTGTGGAATTTTGTTTGGATTTATTTTCCCAAGGTTTTGTTTTGTTTTAGAGTTTTGGTTTCATTTAGTTGGGAAGGAAGAAGGAAAAGAAACAAGCATTCATTAAGCTCCTACTGTGTGCCAGGTATGGGCAGCTAGGTGGCACAGTAACTAAAGTATTTGGCCTGGAGTCAGGAAAATTCATCTTTGTGAGTTCAAATCTAGCCCCAGACACTTTCTAGCCGTGAGACCCTGGGCAAATCACTTAACCTGTTTGCCTCAGTTTCCTCTGTAAAATGAGCTGGAAAAGGAAATAGCAAGCCACTCTAGTAGCATTGCCAAGAAAACCCCAAATGGGCCCACAAAGAGTAGGACATGACTAAAACAATGGAACAACAGCCACAAAATGTGCCAAGCATTGTGCTGAAGGCTTTATGGTGCCTACTATGTGCCAGGCACTGTGCCAAAGGCTTTATGGTGCCTACTATGTGCCAGGCACTGTGCTGAGCTCTCTTTTGAAAATTATTAAGTAATTAATTTTTAGTTCTCAACATTCACATCTGTAAGATTTTGAGTTTTAAATTTTCTCCCCCTCCCTCTCCAAGATGGCATGCAATCTGATGTAGACTCTCGTTATACATCCATATTAAACAAATTTTCCCGTTAGTCATGGTGTAAAGAAGAATTAGAACTAATGGGAGGAACCACGAGAATGAAGCAATAAAACAAAACAACAAAGGAAAAGGAGAGCCAATAGCACGCTTCCCTCTGCATTCAGACTCCATAGTCGTTTCTCTGGATGTGGACAGCATTTTCCACTGTGAGTCCTTTGGAGATGTCTTAGACCCTTGCATTGCTGAGAAGAGCTAAGTCTATCAAAGTCAGTCATTGCACAACATGGCTGTTACTCTGTACAACATTCTCCTGGTTCTGCTCACTTCACTCAGAATCAGACCATACAAGTCTTTCCAGGTTTTTCTGAAGTCTGCCTGCTCATCATTTCTTATAGTATAATAGTATTCCAGTACATTCACATACCACAACTTGTTCAGCCATTCCCCAATTGATGGGCATCCCTGCTAAGCTCTTTATAAATATTATCTCATTTGATCCTCACAACAACCCTGAGGGGTCAATGCTGTTATTATGCCCATTTTTCAGATGATGAAACTGAGGCAGAAGGAGGTTAAGTGACTTATACCAAGTACGTGCTCCCAAACTGAAGCTCTACAGAGCCATCATGCTGACCTCATTGTATGCCTGTGAAACCCGGGCAGTCTACCAGCACCATGCCAGGAAACTGAATCACTTCCATTTGAATTGTGTTAAGAAGATTCTAAAGATCACCTGGCAAGATAAGGCACCAGACACTAAAGTCTTTTCTGGAGCTGAACTACCAAGCATTCAAACTCTACTGCAAAGAGTGAAACTCTGATGAGCTGGCTGGCCACATCGCTGAAATGCCCAAAGTATGTTTGCCTAAAGACTATTTTACAGAGAACACAGACACGAGGCAAGTGCTCACATGGGGGTCAGAAAAAGTGATGTAAGGACACACTCTAGGTCTCTCTGAAGAACTCTGGCATGGATCATGAGACATGAGAGACCCTGGCACGGGACTGTCCGACACGGCACGCCTGCATCAAGAAGGCGCTGTGCTCTATGAGCAAAGCAGAATTGCAGTAGCTCAAAAGAAACGTGAGATGCACACATTGAGAGACATCTCCATTCCAAAGGTTCGCGTGGACTGTGTGCCCGCCCTGTGCTAGGACCTTCGGAGCTCCTATTGGTCTGATCACCGGTGGTACAGTCAAGGTGCTCGCTGTATCTTAACCCCAATATAACGATGTCATTTTGGTCCTCTTCAAGAACAAAAGAAAACAGCCAGGTCACACAGCTAGTAATTGTCTGTGGCTGGATTTGAACTCAGATCTTCTTGACTCCAGGCCCAGCACTCTTTACACTGTGGCACTCCCTAATGGCCTTTAAGAGGAAAGAGAACTTATGTGTGTTTTTCAATGGTTTCAAAGGTCTGGGTCCTTGGACCTCATTTTCTGTGCAAACATTCCAGTAGACAGTGTTGTCTAACATAGCATGACAAGTAAAAAAGGGACAAGGGAGCTGGATGAAGGGTCAGTTGACATGGGGATAGCCCCAGCTCTGCCACAAATTCGTTGTGTGATGACCTCAACGCCCTAGATCTTTCTGGACCTCAGTTTCTCCATTTGTGAAATGGCTGTGTTGAACAACTGTGATCTCAGGTCCCCACAAGATGCTCACTCCCAGTATCTGGCTTGTCTTTCCCATTGTATGGAGGGTGACATTTCACAGCAGGATAGTGAGGGTAGGATTTCAATGGCCTTTCAGGAATTTATCCTGGAACTTCTTTTCTCCCAATGATTCCATTGGTTCAGTGAATGCCCAGGTGAAGAGATTTCCCCTGCTAATGCACTTCACCCGCTCCCCAACCCAGAGCCTTTGAGAGCTGCCTAATGTACTGAGAGTTTAGGGGATTTACCCAGGGTCACAGAGCCATTATGTGTAAGAAGCAGGATTTGAACCCCTATTTCCCTAATTCCACAGTCAGCTCTCTAAACACCCCACTACACTGCCTCTCATGCTATAATTTAGGTGTTGATCACCAAAAAGCCAGCATCTTCTAAAAACATTGCTTGGAAACACTAAAACTGCCGTGCTTTGGAAAAGCAAAATTATTTTTCCCATTTTGATGATGTGAAAACTAACATGATAACATCAGTAGTAATAACATTACAGACAAGACGAAACTTAACTGCTTTTTGGAGTGGACCCAGAGCTGAGCTAGCCAGGCCATGAGCATGGACAGAGCTGAAGTCAAAGGAGAACTTTCTAGCTGGTTTCTGTGAATCTCTGAGCATGTACACATCCCATGTGCATGGGCATTTGACAAGGACAGAGGAAGCTTAGGCCAAGGAGAAGGACCCAGGATTCCTTACTGAGAAGGATCTCCCACAGAAGGTGGGCTTCAAGGCAAGTCCAGAAGAAATCCCAGAAACCAAGAGGAAAATGTGAGGAGGAAAATGTGAGGAGGAAGATTATGGATGGCATGGGGGACAGTCATGGAGGATGAAATGCTATGTTCAAGGAACTGCAAATAGGCCAGTGTACTTGGAATATTTAATGCCTGGTGGAGAGTAAGATGTAAGAAAACTGGAAAGGCAGGAAGAGACCAGGTTATAAAAAACTTTCAATGCTCCCAAAAGGACTTTATGTTTGATCCTGGAAGTAAAAGGGGTCCACTGGTGCTCACTGAGGAGGGGGTAACATGGTCAGCCCTAGGCTTTAGGAAAGTCAGTTTGACAGCTTTGTGGAAAGTGGATTGGAATGGGGAGGGACAGAGTCAGGAAAACTAGTTAGACAACTTTGCAATAGCTCAGGCGAGTGGTGATGGCGTCCTGGACTAGGGTTGTGTCCATGTGAGGAGAAAGCAAGATCTGGATACAACAGACACCGTGAAGATAGAAAGGACAAGATTTAGCAACAGATCAAGTATGTGGGGTGAGGGAGAATGAGGGATTGAAGATGACATGGAGATTGGGGGCCTAAGTGACTGGGAGGAGAGCAGTGCCTTCAACAATAATAGAATAGCTTGGAAGTGGGGAGTACTGGGAGGGAAAGGTAATGAGTTTTGTTGTGGACATGTTGAATTTAGGATGCCCACAGGATACTGGGCCAAGAGAAAGGTATGAGAAATCAGGGAGCAGTCATGATGGAAGGAACAACGGGCCTGGCTCTACAACACATTGACTAAGTGTTGGCTCTGCTACTTACCACCTGTGTGATACTGGGCAAGTCATTTAACACCTCTAGGCCTCCGTTTCCTCACCTGTAAAGTAAAGGTGTGAGACCAGGTGATCTCTAAGCTCCATTTTAGCCAGGACATTTTACAGTCCTAAAAAGGCTGGACTATAAATCAGAATGTGCTAAGTGCATAAGAGAGATGCAAGCAAACTGAGTGCAGAGGAGGTGACGTACCAAGGCTACTTGTAGAAGTTGTTTTTGGCAAGGCCCTTCTTGGCCAGGTCCCAAACATTTGGGATCTTTGGCCTCTTGGCCCTCTTTTGGCCTGGAGAGTCTGTGTCTGTAAGTTCAGGCTCAAGAAATTATGGGAGGCTTCATGGAAAAGATGGTGTTCATGGGGAGATTTTAACTGGAAGATCAGGAGAAGGGGATGAGGAAGAACTACATCCCAAGTATAAAGGATGGAATGATGAAGGTGGAGAGATGTGACAGTACGGCACCAGGATTAGTCGAGTTTAGTTTGGGTATAGAAGCCATGACAGAGAGTGTGAGGCAAGGTTGGAGATGGGAGAGGCTGAAGCTTTGCTAAGGAGATTGGACTTTATTAGGTGATGGAGAGCCACTGAAGGTCTTAGAAAAGAGTAGTAACCAGGCCTATACTCCAAAGAGATCAAAGAAATAGGAAAAGGACCCATCGGTCCTTAACAGCAGCTCCTTTCATAGCGGCCCAAATCTGAAAATTAAGGGTGCTCCCCTACCTATTGGGAAATGGTCGCACAAATTGTGGCAGATAAAGGTAATGGAATATTATTGTGCCATAAAAAATGATGAAATAGGCAAGTTCAGTAGAAACTGGCAAGATCTCTATGAACTGAGGTCAAGTGAGTAGGACCAGAACAATTTATACAATAACAACATTATAAAGCAAAGCAACTTTGGAAGACTTTAGATCTCCGACCAATCCAATGGTAAACCATGTGCCCGGAAGATTGAAGGTGAAACACACTCTCTACCTCCCTGCCAGAGGAGTGATTGACTTGAAATGCTCAGTGAGATCTGCATCTTTGGATATAGTCAGTGTGGAATTTTGGTTTGTGGGTGATACATATTTGTCACAAGGCATATATAAGACTAAAAGGCATTTCCTAACAAATAAGAAGGATTATGAACAGTTCTGAAAAGAAGAACTGAAACCTATTAACAACCAAATGAAAGAATGCACCAAATTAAAATGACCCCGAGGCTTCACAACCAGTAAATTGGCAAAGATGACAAAAGATGGGAATGTCGGAGGGGCTGGGGGAAGACAGGTATACCAGTGCATCGTGGGTGGGGCTATGAATCAGTAGCACCATTTGGAAAAGTAATTTGGAATGATGCAAAGAAGGTGGCTGATATATCTGTACCTTTTGACCTGGATATCCCACTACTGGGCATATATGCCAAGGAGGTCATGGATAAGAAGAAATTCCATATACCCGAAAATATTTCTAGTAGTGCTTTTTTTGTGGTAGTAAAGACTTGGAAACAAAGTAGATGCCAATAACCTGGGGACTAAAGAAATTATGGTACATAAATGTAATGGGATATTACTTTGCAATAAAAAATGAAAAATATGAAACATGTAAAGAAGTGGAAACAGATTTACATGATCTGGTATAGTGAAGGAAAGAGAGCTGAGAAAACAATATATGCAATAATGTAAATGGAAAGAACCGATTAAAAATAAAGGCTGAAAAATGACCAGGAGAAAGACTGGTTCCCAAGAAGCTCCAGGAGAACAGGCCCCAGCCCTCTGCAGAGACGGGAGCCACAAATGGGACTTATTGTAGAGAGTTTTCAGAATTCGAAAACATACTGATCAGTTTTATTGACTTGGGTCTTCTTCTTCCTTTTCTCTTAATTTAAACCCATTTGTTATTTGAGATGGCTCTCCGGGAGTGGGAAGGGGATAGCAGGAGAAATTCTGGTGAAGTAGGAAACAAAATACTTTAAAAAAAGAAAGACATTGGTTATGGTGCTTTGCCTTATTGTTCATTTGAGGACAGTGAGAAAGGAGATATTAGATACTCATGAAATTAAATTAGTTATTTAAGATTTTAACTAATTGACTGATATAGTTATTTAATACTTTAATTAATTGGCTAATCAATTAATTTATTTAATAATTCAATTAATTGACTAATTAATTTAAAGAAAAGGGTCTTCCAATCAGAACTGAACATTAGCAAAATTAATCTGGCCGTGGTATGTAGGATGGCTTAGGGGGAAAGTGGTGAAGTTGGTGAATCTCCTTAAGATTCCATTGCAGCAGTTTAAACCAGAGGTGTTAAGGGCAGGGATTAGAGGAAGAGCAAGGGGAAGGGAAACCAGGGAGTGTTTATCCTGAAGAAATGCTCGTTCTACTCTCTGCCTTTAGGATTTCTTTTAGGTCCCAAGAGGAAGAACCACTTCAGTTCTGGAACCGTGAAACCTGATCAAATCCACTCTGTCACTCTTCCTGGAAGGGCTAGGTCCATCTGTTCCCATCTACCGTCAGGCAAGTTTCAGGACCTAAGTGCCCTTCCCCGGCCACCTTTCCCTTTCATTTATTGCTTCTCTCATCAGAATTTACGCTCTTTGAAGGTAGTGACTCTTTCTGCTTTT
This sequence comes from Vombatus ursinus, assembly GCF_900497805.2. Classification (NCBI taxonomy): domain Eukaryota; kingdom Metazoa; phylum Chordata; class Mammalia; order Diprotodontia; family Vombatidae; genus Vombatus; species Vombatus ursinus. Next base: position 10,034,212 of record NW_020954595.1, on the reverse strand, counting down.
GCATTTGTACCCCCAGTGTTTAACACAGTGCTTGGCACATAGTAAATGTTGAATAACTGCGTTTTCATTCATTAATTCTTTCTTTTATCTAGAGCCAAGAGGTAGAAGTAAAGGCATATTTTAGTTTTAGATTAGGGAATACTTTTAATAAAGAGAGCTGACCAGAGGGGGATGTGCTTTCTCCAGAAGTGGGGAGTTTTCTTATCCCAAGAGGTCTCCAAGCAGAAGCTGGATGGTTCCTTCTTAGGGATGTAGTGAAGGGGATGCACGTTCCTTCTTGGTTCGTCTAGATGGACTTCAGGGTCTCTGTTTCCCAGAAGAATCCATGAGCTGTAGTGGGCAGAGCATTGGGTTTGACTCCCACCTCCAATGTTTACAAGCTTTGGGACCACATGTAATCTCTTTGAGCCTCAATTTCCATATCTTTAAAATGGGCATTCAAACTGTTGTAGCATTGTTGTGGAACTCAAATGTCCGTGTGTTTACAGCGCTCTGTAAATGTGGAGGTGCTGTATTGTTTGTTATTTCTGCTGCTGTGACTCTCATTCCAACTTTGAGGTTCTATTTTTCGCTGAGGTAACATGGGGGAGGGCAGATATCGCAGAGTTGATCCTCGCCAGCCTTAGTGAGCACTACAGTGTAGGAGGAGGGATGGAGACGGAGCCTGAGATGACTCAGAGCTTCCCAGCGATGAGGAGAAAGCAGTGCCATTAACAGAAAGTAGAAAGTCAAGATCAGGCACCAATTTGGGAAGGAAAATGATAAGCTCAGTTTTGAAAGTGGGGAATCCAATATGTTAGGACCATGTGACTTCTGGGTGTTAAGTAATTATAGCCAAGAGGGGAAAAAAAAGAAAGGGAGAAAGGAGAAACAGAGGGGGAGAAAATATTCTGAGCTCACATCCCCATTCTCCACCTTAAAAAAAACCACGTTAAGCATGCAAGATGGGTACATCAATTTCCCCACAATAATCCTGCACTCAAAATAGAAGAAAAACATTGAATTAATGGAACACAGTTTCATTTTAAGGTAAAAAAGAATCATGACTCACAACATCAAGGGAAAAAAATAAACCCTTTTATGGATGATAAATATAGGAACAGCGTCCCTTTAATTTTTTCACTTGGCCAATGAGCTAATGGAAAAGGGCCAATCACTCCTCTGATTCCATTAAGGGTTGAGATTGATAAGAGTCTGAGTAAGGACACACAAGGTGGAACTCCCTTCCTTCTTCCCCTGAATTCCATTATCCTGTGGAACTGCAGGGATCCTTCCTCCATGGCTTTACTACGAACCCTTGAAACAACACCACTGTCCAACAATTCCCCATGAGATGGGCACACTTCTGAGGACCAACACATGGTCAATAAACTCCAGACACGAATGTGAGTTATAATGTATTCTCTGTTACACGTGGGACATCTGTGCCACACAAATAGACAGAGGATGTGTGAAATGGAAAATCTGCTTTGCTGAACACATCCAAGGGACCCCAAGCAAAGGATCCACCATTGCACTCATCATTCTGGGCACGGGCACAACGTTCCCTCGATGCGGTCCCTTTCCCCATGGACCTTCCAGGGAGATTCCATTCCCATAATCTAATGAAATATGTTGTAGTCCAATCAAATTATTTATTGGGTTACCACCGTGGTTTGTCAGGGCAAGAGATGCTTATCTTCTCTCCTCTAGTCTCCAGTTTTCAGAGGCAAGTTCAAGAAAAAGGGGGGGGGGGTTTCCAGTCCTTCCCCCACCCCTGCAGCTAAGATCCAGCTGTGTCTGAAAACTGAGTGTGTCCAATCCATTCATTCAACATCCATTTACTGGACAATTGAGTTGCAAGGACCCCAGAGTTCAGCTAGCTCTACTCCCTCCTTTTGCTGATGAGAAAACTGAGGTCCAGAGGTCTGGGGACTCCCACAAGGTCAAACACATGGCAGAGTGGCAGAGCCAAGATTTGAACCCAGGTCCTCTGATGTTAAGTCCAGCACACTTTTCTTTGCATTGTGTGATTATTGCTGCCTTTATTAAACACCAACTATATGCAAGGCATTGTGTTAGGTGCCGGGGACACAAAGAAAAATTTAAAATGTGGTCCCTGCTCTCAACATGCTTACTCTCTATTACGGGATACAGCATGCATCCAGAGAGGTGGATAAAAGACAGTTTGGTGCAGGAGATACCAGGGGTGGGGAACCTGCAGCCTCGAGGCCACATGTAGCCTTCTAGGTCCTTGAGTGCAACCTTTTGCCTGAGTCCAAGTTTTAGGGAATAAATCCTTTTATTAAGGGGATTTGTCCTGTGAAGTTTGGATGCAGACAAAGGGCCACCCTTGAGGACCCAGAGGGCCACATGTGGCCTCGAGGCTGCAGGTTCTCCATCCCTGGCTAACACCCAGGAAATGGGTAATGCTTCCCTTTGGAGATGGCATATGGGTTGAGCCATGGAAGAAGATGAGGAAGGTAGAGGTGAGGAAGGACAGTATTTCAGGCATGGGACACAGCCTGGGCAGAAGCACAATGATGGGCAATGAAATGCCAGGTTTAGGGGATAGTGACTAGGTCAGATTAGGTCAGATTACGAAATAAGCATGGAAAGCAGGTGGAAGCCAGATAGGAAGAGCGTCAAACATTCGGCTGAGGGATTCATATCTTCTCTTACAAACAAAAGGCAGTCATTGGATATTCTTGAGTGAAAGGAAGAGTTTGGTGGCAGTGGGTGGAGGCTGGATTGGAGAAGGGGAGCCCAAACAAAGGCTGGGATTTCCTTAAAGGCTCAGCATAATGGCAGCCTTCTACATGAAACCTTTCCTGATTCCGGCTCACCTACTTGCCCCCCAAATTATCTTGTTATCTTTTTTGGATTTGCATATGTATACATCATCTCCCCTGGCTAGATTATAAACTCCCCAAGGGCAGAGACTATGACCCGGTTGTCATATTCCACACCCAGCTTAGTCCTGGACGTTTAGAAGATGCCTAATAAATGCTTGCTGATTTCTCCCTCTCCCCTCCCCACTGGATCCTGGCATCTGCCCCAGGGAACTCTGAATTCTGATACAGATAGGCAAGCTTATCTTGTTCGAAAGCAGGCCTCGGTGCCATATCTCCAAACCATGCCAACCCAAGGATACTCCTCTTCCTCATCCTTCTCCCTTTAGATTATAAACTCCTCAAGGGCAGGGACTTCCTTGTCTGCATTTGTATTCTCAGCAAACAATTAGCTCATTACCTGGCATAAAAGTAATGAACAAGTGCCCACAGAGAAGTGAAGAATGGGATGTATGAATGGACAGGGGGACAGATTGAAGAAATATTGTCCAGGATGAACTGTGAAAGCCTGGCAGTTATTGGCTACGTGGGAAGGCAGGGGAAGAATCATAAGTTTATGAATGACGGCTATGTTCCTGATTGGCTTGTAAAGCTGTGATGTAACTGCTGCCACAGGAGACCTTCTTAAATCCACGAAGACATAGATTAGATCAGGCCAACAAATCCTAAGTCTGCAGCATGAGTGAGCACTTTAAAAAAAAAAAAAAAGGAATTGTGAGTGGGTTTTCTGATTCGTTGGAAAACTATGGCCACACCTTGCAACACACCAGGGAGAAGCAAGTGTGATAAGCACAGAATCTCAGAACTGGAAGAGGCTTGAGAAGAACCTAGTCTAAACTGTCCTTGATGAAGGAAGGATCCCTGTTTCTGGAGCACACCTGCCTTTGCTTGGAGACCTCCAGTGATGGGGAGCTCACCACCTGTCAAAGCAGCCCACTACACTTTGGGCAAGGCTCATTGTTAGAAGTTTTCCTGTCCTTCACCCTGAATCTGCTTCAGGAGGAAGATGGTGAGCTCTCTCTTCCTGGATGCCTCCAGACAAAGGCTAGATGCCATTTGTTGAGGATTCTGAAGAAGAGATTCCCATTTAGGAGTCAGTTTAAATAGCTGGCCTCTGAGGGCTTTGCCATGCCATGCTTCTGTGAAATGGGTCCTTCGCCCTGAATAATGCATGGTTGTGCTCCTTTGTCTGGCTCCCAGTGCATCCATCACTTTTCCAGAAGCCCTCCTGATGTTAGTTAGAGCTCAGGGTCAAAGAATGTTCCTTGTCCTCCTGGCCCTTTCAGACTCTTTGCCTTTGCTCACGAGGTTTCCCAGACTCAATGGCCAGGAATGCCTTTTCTCCCTGTGGAATTCCTACTCAGCCCCTAAATCCACCCCTTCTAGAAAAGCTCCCTTGTGCCTTCCCGACCTTTACTAATTCAGAAAAACCACTCGTGGACTTTGCTTAGGGACTGTCCTTGGCATCCTGCTTGCACGTCCCTGTTCAATAACTTGAAAAATCAATTCTATCAAGGTTCGTTAGCACCTCCTCTGTGCTCCTAGGTGGGAAGGAGGACCAGAGCACATCATCTTCTCCCTCCCTCCCTCAGACCCTCTTCTCAACTTCCCAACTGCTCTTGCAGGAACCCCCACCCTCCCAGTCCCCCAGACTGTCGACCTGGGTGTCATCCTCAGCTCTGGGTTCTCACCCCCACCCCACCCCCATCCAATCTGTTGCCAGGTCCTATTGATTTCGGCTTTGCCACATCTCTCCTACACAAGCTTTCTGCCCTCTGACCCTGCCCCTAGCCTGGTTTGGATTCTCATCCCCTCAGGTCTGGGCTTTGGAAATAGCTGCCGGGGATTGGGGGCAGGGGTGGTCTGCCTGCCTTGAGGCAGGCCTTGAGACTTGAGTCTCCTCCCCCTCCAGTCCATCCTTCCCACTCAGTCACCAAAGCCTTCTTCTTAAAGCACAGTCTGACCTTGTCTCTCACATACCCCCCCACCAATAAACACTAGTAGCTCCCTATCACTTCCAGGGTCAAATATAAAATCCTTTGACCTTCAAAGCCCTTCCTAGCCTTCCTCTTTTACCTTTCCAGTCTCCTTACTCCTTACTCCCCACCTTATATTCTTGGATGCAGTGAAACTGGCCTCTTTAATGTTCCTTCCCCAAGAGCCTCCATCTCCCAGCTCAGGCATTTTCACTGGCTGTCTCCCATGCTCTCCCTCCTGGTCTCTGTTTCAGTGTGAGAGATTTAGACCCTTCAAGGACCATAGCATAGGATGTGGTTGTCTGGAATGAATTCACAGACTCAAGTATTCTTTGAGCCAAGGTGGCAAAGATTTAGTCCTCTACACAGTAGACAGAGGTCCTTAAGGACTTCTGCCATGGTGGGCAGAGCTCCTTAGGGAACTTGCAACATAACAGGAATGATGCTAAAACTTATATAGGAAAAGTAGTGGATTACATGGCAAGTATGCTAATTAGGTGATAACCTAAAACTAAGTCATTCACAACTAGAAACCAGGGAACTGGTTTCCTAAGGGGTGTGTTTTTGGTCTGTTATGTCTGAAACAAGATAGTTTCAGGAACTGATGTCTATAACTTGACCTCTGGATCATGCACAATAACTGGGGGAATCAGTACATGATAGTTCTTCTGGTACGAGATAGTACAAGGGAAATTCTACAGAGGTCAGCTTGTTCTTGTAACAGGGAGACATAGTTTCCTCACTGGGCCCACTCATGAGTCACTGACAGAGACAGGCTCCTTGGGCTGGAGGGAAACTGCCAGGGATAGTGTTTCTGAGGCCAGGGAGAGGCACCCAAGCACCCAGTCTCCACTTCCTGGCTTCTCTGGTTTCCTTCAAGTCTCACCTCAAATACCGTCTTCTGAGGGAGGACTTTCCCAGCCTTTCTCAAGGCAGGTGCCTACCTTCCCTCTGATATTACTTCTGGTTTATCCTGTACAGAGCTTTCCAGAAATAGTTATTTATGGTCACCAGAATGGGAGCTCCTCAAGGGCAAGGCTTGGTTTTGCCTTTCTTTGTATCTCCAGCACTGAGCACAGTGCCGGGTGTACTGCAGAGTAAACATCTAATAAATATTTGTTCACTTTAACATATAAATGTGGGAGTCATTGATACCAAGATGATATTTGTACTCAAATGTGGCCATGAATGGAGACACTGTCCAAAGAGAATAACCAGTAACACCCCTAAAGCACTTGTGGCACTATATAGTAATCATTCAGGCAGCAAGTATTAATTTCACAGAATAACTTTTCTCACATGACGATAATGAGGAGGAGGAGGAGGAGGAAGAAGAAGGGGGAGGAGGAAGGAGGAGGAGGAGAAGGTGTTATCCCAATTTCAAAGAGGTGAAGTGTCTCGTCTAGGGTCACACATCTTGTAATAGTCTGGGTCTCTATTTAACCTGACATCTCTGATAAGAAGAAAGGAAAAGACAGAGCCCTGGACAATGCATCTAATCTCATTTGGTATGACAGTTATTGGTAACGAAAACACAAACCCCTACAGGCAGCAGGCATTGAGGCTCGGAGTCAGGAAAATCTAGGTTTCGATCCTGCTCTGTTCCCTCCTGGCTGGGTGACGCCAGACAAGTCCATTAACCTCTCTGTGCCCTGGACAACTCCCTGAGACACCAAGTTGCAGAAGTTGAAGGTCTTTGTTTGTAGAGGGTATTTCTTCACTGGGAAAGTTTCAGTTGCAACAGAGGTTGCCTATAGACTGCTAGTCTGACCTCTAAGACACTCTATAACCTGTGTTCAGCCTACTTTTCCAACTTTATTACACCTTTGCCTTCAATAAACAAACAAATGAATGGATAAATAAATAAACAAGTATTCATTAAGCACCTCCTGTGTGCCAGGCATTTTACAAATACAATTTCATTTGACCCACACCACAATCTTGGGAGGTAAATGCTATTGTTATCCCCATTTTACACCCAAGGAAACTGAGGCAGACAGAAATTATACAATTTGCCCAGGGTCACACAGCTGGTAAGAGTTTGAGCCCGAATTTGAACATCCCGACTCCAGGTCCACCCTCTATCCACTGCTCTAACCTTACCTGGAATATACCCCTCCTGCCCTCCCTCCACCTTAGAATCTGGAGCATTTTTTAGGGCCGGTTAAAGGAGCATCCCCTCTACAAGTCCTTTCTTGGCTGCCAATCCCCCGACTAGCACCTTTACCCCTCCCTCCTTAATTTGTTTTGTAATATTTTGTCTATAATTACATATGCTCGTGTTGCAGCCTGGCCCCTATCCTCCAGAATGGAAGCCTCCACATTTATTTTGATTCTCCCATTTCCAAGCACAGTGCTTGCACAGAGTAGGTGCTTAATAAAATACGTTTTCATTGACTGGGAGTTCCCCTCACCGATGGAACTGGAATCCAAACATCTTTCCCCAGATTTGTCAGAGGCCGCTCTTCTGGAACCATGCGCTACATTAGGGAAGGGACCTTATCTCATTCAGACTTTGCTTTGCCCCCAACCCTCGAAACCATATTCTGTACACACAGTAGGTGCTTAATCCAGGTAGAGCACAAACTCCTTGAGGACAGGCACTGTTTTGGTTTTGGTTTTTGTATCTTCAAAGATACAGTTCAGGGGAGCTAAACGATTGTGAGAGTTGTTTTTGTCCTCCATTCTGGAAGAGGACCATTGACCTCATGAGGGTGCCCAGAATGGAAAGAAAAGATCTTTCACTCAATTGCCTCACAGTCCTGACTGTTCATCTTTCTGTGCTTCTCCTCCTTTCTGATAAGGATGTCAAAATGTTGCTAGTCTCTTGCCCTTTATAATGGGCTTAATTAGACCAAGTATAAGCCCTTGGGCCCTACCCCTTATGAGGATGTATTTTAAAAGAGTGAGACGAGACACGTTCTATATGAGAACCCATTAGTAATATCCTGACAGAAGAACTAACAAAAGAAAAACTCACTTTGCCCGAACTGCAAAGGAAATTGTATGGGACCGACCACAGACACCAGACTCCCAGGAGTGACTGGACACTTCAAGAAAATAAGAGCTGCCCCCTGTCCCTGCATGCCCCCGCCCTCCCCCGCCCCCCAAGGCAGACCAGCTTCTCAACATGTAGGAGGTAAGTCCTATGGGACAGGTCATGAGTTTCCATTATGGACATTATAACTAAATGTTATTTATTATTTAATATATAAGTATGTATAAATATTTTTACTAGTAGTTCACATTTCTGCAGCATTTGAAGTTTATCAAAGCACTGTCACTGAAATGTGAAATGCAATGATTATCACGTCATTTTAGTGAGCAGACTAGTGAGGTGCAGAGATGTGAATTGAAGTAACTTGTCCCCCGAGGCTCAACTAGTTAAGTACCAGATGAGGTTCCAAGGGTCCTGCTCTATGACTATCAGCTTCTCTAACCCATGGCTTTTCCGTCCATCATTGTCCCTCCCCACCAATAAACTACAGGCAATTCGTTCCCCAAATGTCCAATTTCACAGAGTAGCCCAGTCCATGTGCACTTTTCAGGAATGTTGAGAGAAAAGCTCAGCTGTGGTCGATTCGATCCAATACACATTTCTGAAAAATTTACTAAGCACTTAGCCCTTGGGTGTGTGTGGGAGGGAGTGGGGCTGGGAGGTACAAAGGCAGAAATGAAACTGTCCCTGCCCCCAAGGCATGAAGCAGATTGAACTGGGAGGACACAACTAATCATCAATCAACACTTATTAAGCACCCACTACGTGTCAGGCACAGAGCTAAGCCTGGAGATACAAAAAGAGACAAAAGGCAGTCTCTGCTTTAAATAAAAGGTAAATTGAGAAGCACAAACTGTAAGAGGAATGAAGAAAAGCTCCTCGGAGATAGAAGGCACCTGAGATTACCTTCTGGAAGGAAGCTAGTCTAAGAAGTGGAAATGAGGTGGGAGGGCGTTCTAGGCAAGGGAGTGAGCCACGGTCAGAGAACAGTGGGCAATCCAGTTTGTCAGCAATGGGAGAAAGGAGTGGTTGTCACGCATTTGAAGGGTTCTTGGAGAGAGCAGGGACTAGCCTAGACCTTTGTGGCCCCACAAATCAGAGCTAGGAATGATGGGGGAAGCTAAAAGAGGCAGATTGAGGCTTGTTGAAAGAAAAAAACTTTGGAACAATGCAAGTTGTCCCCAAGTGGGACGGGTTGGGATTTTACTTGGGGAGCTCCTTCTCACAAGGGGAGACCTTCAAGCAAAGGCAGGACAGCCCACTCGTCATGGAGGTTATAGATGGATTATTGGTTGGGTCTAGGTTGGTCTTCTTGATGGACCACTGAAGTTTCTTCTAACTCTGAGATTTTCTGAAATGTCTTTTTATCAAATTGGGAAGGAGGCATCAAAAATGTTCCCCAAAGAAAAATGGGAAGTGAGCTTTTGTTTTATTTCAAATATCCATTATAAGGAAAGTTTCCTCTTTTACTCCTCCTTCCATTCCTCCTTTTAGCATGGAGGTGACCCTGTGATCTTGAAGGTTTTTTAGTGTGGGGGTGGGGGGAGGTGGCAGCAGATGTTCCCAACCATCCCAGAATACGAGGGCTTCAAATAGGGGAGCAGCTGATGGTCTATGTATCTATGGTGTGAGAGCTAATGGAGATCACTGAGGTTCCTTATCAAGCTGATAATAGAGGAATACATTTTTTTAAAATGCAGCAACTTGGGGCAATTAGGTGGTACAGTGGACAGAGCACCAGCCCTGGATTCGGGAGGACCTGAGTTCAAATCCGACCTCATACACACAACACTTACTAACTGTGTGACCCCAGGCAAGTCACTTAACCCCCTTGCCTAGCCAAAACAAAACAAACAAATAAAAAAAACCCAGCAACTTTCAAAGACCTTCTTCTAAGTTGCTGAGAGACTGTGAAAGGAGGACCCAGAGGATGAAAGATAGAATTAGAGTTATGTAGAAAAAGAGCATTTAGTAAGCTCTTACTATGGGCCAGGCATTGCAGTAAGCACTGGGGATACAAATATAAGCCAATAAGCCAGCTCCTGCTTCAAGGAGCTTATATTCTAATGGGGGAACGACACATAAAGGGGAACCAGCAAAGGCGGTTAGGAATGATCAAAATCATAAAGCCTTGAAGTATTGAGATCTCATTCCTTGAAGGTCACTCCAGCCAATCACTGGCTCTTAAAGCTTCTACTGAGTGGGAGAGACATCATGGATGCACCAGGCAGCAGATGGTCACCCAAGAAAATCTTCTTAGCTGAGTCAAGAAAGGTTCATAAACAGAAGGTTGGCTGCCAGTTCAAGTTTCTTTGGACAAAATTAATCATGAAAGTCTATTAAGATATTCATGAGACAGTTGATGGATATGACCCAGTGATCAAGTTGTAGATCTTTTAAAGAATTATATTGTGTCCCTAAACCCTTCACACATTCTAGTCAAGTGCACACTGCAAAACAGAATGTCTGAAGTGACTATTGGCTTCTTATATGAATCCTTAGGCCAATTTCCCTTTCCAAAACCAGATCTACGAAGGCAAAACCAAGCAGAAGACACAACATCTCTCAGGCGAATGTGGGCAGGCTAGTGTAGTAAACCAAACAATTAAAATGGGGGAGGGGGGTAAGGAGGAGGCTGAAATTGTCTGAGTTGTCTGTCTACACTACCCCAAAATACTGGCCTTTGGAGACCAGGTGGAGGCAACAATTTTTAGAATCCTCTTGCCCCACCATGGAAGAATATTGGAGCGGTCAATCACAATCTTCTCAACCATCTTCATGTTTTCAACATTTCTGCAGACAAACAATAATAGAGGGGCCATGCCAGCTTGAGAAATGTTCACCATATCCATTTTCTAATGGATGGGCTTGTTGGCAAAACTGCTTCCACTCTTTTTAGCTATGGTATCAACACGTCCAGCTGCAGTTGTTAGAAAGGACTCACTCTTTAGGACCACGGGAAATGCACCACTATGTAATTATTCCAATAGTATGAACACTCCCAATTACACTTGGGAGTACTCATGGCGTTTTCCTCATAACCTTCTCAAGGATGTACAGCACAAAAGGATCATTTCCCATCCTCACTTTCCAGGGTAACAAAAGAAGACAGAACTGACAAAGTTTTACAATGGGTTAACTGGGTAAGCTTTCCAGGCACCAGACAATGAAGAAAACACAATGTTGGAGTCCCGGCTCCGACATCCTCTTTCCTCCCTAAACCTCTCCTTCCAAATCTTGTTCCACCTCACGGGATTGTTGAGACCTTTGGAAACTGTTACGTGAACTAGAAGAAAGAGCAGTCGATTTGGAGTTGGAGCATGAGGGCTCAAATTTCATCTTGGCCACTTATGGGTTTGGAACCAGAGATTCTAGGTAATAGGACCATAAATGGAGAGCAGAAAGAGACCTTTAGAGGTGTTTGAGCCCTGACCTCTTTATGTTACAGGTGAGTCAGCACGGGCCCAAAGCAGGGAAACAACCGCCCCAAATTGTACAGGTGGCTAGGAGCAGAGCTGCAATTCAACCTCAAGTCCTCTGCTTCTCAGACCAGCTCTCTCTCCACTGTATCACCACCACCCCTACCACCCCCCCACCTAGCTTGGTGGCCTTGGACACATCACCAAAGTGCCACAGGCCTCAGTTTCCTTCCCTGTATAATTGAGGGATTGAGGGGGACACTGTCTCAGTTCCCTTCTGGCTCTGGACCTATGGCTCCATGATATAACTGACATTTCCAAGATGTTTTAAGATTCTTAACTGCTTGATGACGTGCATTAGCTCACTGGAGTGAATAACCCTGCAAGACAGCTATTACAGCTACCCTTTCCCCCATTTTACAGAGACTTAGAGTGTGAGTGACTTGCCCACACAAATGTGAGTTCATATTGTTACCACTAGCCTTATTATTCCCCACCAGCATAGCCAACAGGCAACAGACCCAGGATTTTGTTTTGTATTGAGTTTGGGGCTTTCTTGCCCCCAAGACCGGAGCCAAATACCAAGAAAGAGAGAGAAGAGGCTTAAGAAAGCCCCAGGTGGAGTAGGCCGTCAGCCCCTGAATATCTGGTTCAATTAGAGCCTCAGTGGGTCTCTTCCTGCCTTGCTATATGTAACCCAGGGCCTGTCATCATCTAGGTGGTGTTTCTTGTTTAGTTGTGAGTACACAAGGTCTCTATCGGTACAGCGTGGTGGTGGTGAGGATGCCTGGAGTGGAATCTTCCTGTGTAGAAGAGGGAAGCGGGAGGGCGACCAGCCCACGTGCCTGTCCCTCCTATCCCAGTAGCATAGTTCAGGCTCAGTGGGATCTCTCCAGGTGTTAAGGGCTATTTAAACATGGGGCTGTGAGATTTTATAGATGAAGCTCCTCTTTCTCTCACCCCACCCCTCAGCTCATCCCCCTGAAAGCCACAAATACCAAATGCAGATATGACAGTAGTAAGAAGAAGAGAACCACTTTGTCTGCGCACCAGCCTGGGATTCCAGGATCAGCCCGAATCTGGTTTATTAACTGAAGTCCTGCCAAGTCCCAAGTGGCTGCAGGATGCTCCCCTTTCCAGCTCCACTGTACTCCAGAGGGGTGACAAGCAGAAGCCCAGACTGCACCAGAGAAGGCACCACAGACCTTCTAGCTCTCTAATAGGCAGGCAGGCAGGCAGGCAGGCAGGCACACACGCACACACAGTCACACAACAAGCAGGCAGAGAAACAATAATCCCTTCTTAGTGGAAAATCCAAATTTTCCAAATGAATCCCCAGGCTAGAATGAATCCCATAATAACTCCAACCTAAGCAGGCTCCCTGGGCAGAGCAGACCACCTGCTATGTCTGTGACGTCTTGGACCCCAGCAATTCCCAAGTCCTCCCTGCCCCCCCCCCTTTGCTGACTGGCTTCAGGAAAAAGGGGATCTTATTTAAGTTGGCCACCAGCACGCAGGACACTCTCGACACTGCTCCTTAGCATAGCACCCTTTTTTCCCCCCCGAGGCAGGGAAACGTGGCTGCCCCTCCGGTTGGAAGAGAATATACACAAGGCTTTCGGTAACGAGGGAAGCCCCCTTGTGAGAGAGAGCTGGGGGACGCTGGGATCAGGTTCGCTGCCCAGAACCTCCCAGCGCGCAGGGGACCACGCAAATCCTGCCCATACCGCAGCCTGGGCTAGTCACAGTTGTCCCCACACTTGCTTACAAGCGAACGCAAAGCCAGCGACGGTGACTTGGCAGCGCAAACAAAGGTGGGAGGGGGTGTTCCATGAACAGCCCCCCCCAATCAGAGACGTAGTGGAGAACTCCCATCATCGCCAAGAGTAGGCATTGTCTTAGTTGATCCTTTAGTCCAGGAATGATGGGGAGGGGCAGCAGGCGGTCCGAGCCCCCCTCTCAGGCCAGCCAGGCACCTAACCCGTCCTGCCAGTGATGCCCACTACTGATGGCATGCAGATTCGATCCCTGCCCAAGCCCCACTAGAGGAAACGCGGGTGACAGGCGGAGGCAACCGAAGGAGCTGCAGAACCCACGGTGGGGGTGGGGGGGAGGAAGTGCTGGTCCCCTGCACTTGGCCTAGGTTTCCCCCTGTCCCTGGTCCCGCAACCAGCCAGTCCCAGAGGCAGCGGGGCGGGGGAGGTGCGGACTAGAGTCCTCGGAAGCGAATGATGAGGCAGAATTTTCAAAGCCCAGCCCAACCCTGGGAATGCGGGAACAGCCCAGACGCTCTGGCTTGGGTCCCGCTTCCCTGGCCATGCGGAGGGACAGACCCGGGGGGCCAAGTCCCCAGGCTCAACTGGGCTCAGGGAGCCCCGGGCGGGCGGGGGCGCCGGGGGCACCTGCCCGGAGGGCGCCTCCTTTGTCTGCCGCCCGAGGAGGAGCGCAGGAGCGCTGCAGACAGCCAGCGCAGCGCGGCGCAGCGCAGCGCAGCGCAGAGCGGTCCCCCCGGGACCGCACCGCCGTTTGCCCGACTGAGGGACAGGCTCGCGGAAATGGCAGCAGGGCCCCAGGGCTGAGGCTGGCTGGTCCCGTCCCCTCCCGGGAGGCCGAGCCCGCAGGGCGCCTAGGGCGGGGGCGGGGGCGGGGACGGGGGCGGCGCTGCCCTTTCCTTACCTGGGGAAGCCTGGCCTGGCCACAAAGCATGCTCCCGCCCTAGAGCGCACGGCGGCTCTCCGGGGGACCCTGCATGGAGGCGGCGGCCACCGCCACTGCCACGGTCTCTGCGATCCCACTGCCTCCGCGCCCGCTCTCTCTGGGCGGCGGCCACGGCCACGCAGGAGTGAGTGAGAGTGTGTGCGCGGATGTGTGCGCGCGGGCGTGTGTGTGAGTGTGTGTGTGCGCGCGTGTGAGTGTGAGCGGGCGATTGTGCGCTCCCGTGTGGCAAGCGAAGGGGCCGCCGTCCCCGATGCACTGGCTTTGAGCCCCCGCCGGGCTGGGACTGGGGCTGCCGCGGAGCCTTCTTCGGCTTGCCTGGTTTGGCTGCGCTCGGCTCTGCCCTCCTCTTATTCCTCCTCCTCCTCCTGCTTCCCCTTCTCTTCGCCCCTCCCTGCTTCTGCCTCTCTCTACGGCCACCGGGCTTGGGCTCTGGTCCGGGTCCGGGACGGCTGGGACCAACCAGCAGTGAGGCCGCGCTCCCTGATTGGTGCAGCTCCGCCTCCGCCCCGCCCCCGCCCCCTCCTGGGCCCTGCCACCCCCAGTCGCTGCCTGCGCCCATCCCGCGCCCAGCTTGCGCTAGCCAATGCTGGCACCACGGCCCACCCCCGGGTGCTGCGGGCCCAGATACGTACCCGAGGGGTGCTCGGGCACACACGTATCACATCCCTCCCTTCTTCCTTCCCTCCCTCCCTCCATCCACCCATCCATTTATCCATTCCTCCATCTGTCCATCCATCCCCACCCACAGAATACACAGGGTGCCCAGTCCCAGGCTATGTCTCATCCATCATCATACTTCCAGGCACCTGGCCCCAAGGCTCGACAGACAGCCACCTCCACTCAGACAAAAGACTGTACCAGGGAAGATGGCCCAGTCTTACCCTGGACAGAGGCCAAGGGGCCTCCTCTGGGGCTGCTATGAGTTTCCCCCAGTGCCTCGGACACCTGCAGACTTTGCCTCCTAGTGGGGGTGGGGGAGGCTTGACAAATGTAATATCCAGAGCATCATAGACTTTTAGAGCTTTAGGGACCTTACAGACCATCCATTCTATCCACTTCGTTTTATGGGGGAAACTGAGGCCCAGAAAGGACAAATGATGGGGCCAAAATTCTACCCCATGTGATCAACTGAAAGAGAGCTGGCATTTGCTCAGCACTTGACACCATTTGAACTGAACAACAACCTTGGGACTTTAGTACAGCAGTATTGTCACCACTAGTTTACAGATGAGGAAACTGAGGCCCAGAAAGCAGAAGTGACTTGTCAGAGGTGAGGTTTGGAGTGGCTGCTTGAGACACTTGGAGATGGAATTTGGGGCATCTCCTCACCCACCTGGACCTCAGTTTTCTCCTCTGCAGAAGCAGATCAAAAAACCTGGATCTCTCATGACCGCAATTCTAAAACCCTTTTCTGCTAGCCATAGTGTCTAATCTCTTGTCCTTGTGGCTTCATTGCCAAGGACAGAATTTCATGCCTGATAAATGTTGAGTAAACAATGAGATCTCCAAGCACTGAGTTGTCTTTCGGCTCTTTTCTAGCCCTGACGTTCTATGGTTTTATGTTCAAGACCGCAGAGAAGAGCACCTCTTTTCAGTCTCCCAAGTGGCGGCATCCTCTCTGTAACTCCTCATTCAGACACCAGGAACCTTCTTTCCTTCACACACACCAGACCTTTACACAGACAAAACACAGATTTGAGCTGACCCCTTAACATTCCTTCTCCCAACTCGAGGCTGTGAGTAATGCAAGCAAGCAAGTGAACTTTCTGCCCCCCCCCCCCCCCGCGAATGGGATGCTTTAGTTCAGCAGTGCTCCTTCCATCCTTGTCCCTTCCTTGAAACTCCTGACCCTATTAGTTAATATTTCTGCCAGGTTAAGAGAACTGTCCCAAAGTGAGAGTCCAGGAGGGTGAAGAACAGCGGAGAAAGCCCTGAGTTAGTAACCAGTCATAGGTCAGGCTCCCGAGCTGTGCTGTTCCCTCCCTTGGTAGTAGGTCTGACCCTGATTTCCTCTCCAGTAAAATGGAAATGACAGTACTGGGAGCACCTTCCTCAAAAAGCTGATTGTGAGGCTCAAAGGAGATGGAGGATGGAGAGCACTTTGCACGGGGCAAAGCACACCAGGAAAAGGTCAGTTATTGTCACCATCCTCATCATTAAAAGATTGGTTGGCCATCAGACAGCAATCTCCTGACAGAACAAGGCATTGACCCATTGACTCCCAACTTCAGCACTCTTTGCTGTATACTTAGCATGAGTGGCTTTAGTGAGGGTGGAGGGCAGTGGCCCATGCCTCTCTGTGGAGACCCTAGGTTGAGTGCAAGATGGACAGGAGGGTCCTGGGTAGTTGGGGAATGAGCACACATTTTCTCTAGCATCTACTTGTATTCCATACTCAGGGGCTGAGAACATCTTAATTGAGGGAATCTGGGCACTTGAAGTCAACATTGAATCCTGCATGAAAGAAATTCTCCCCAAATAGTTTGCCAAGGCGCAAAATGAACCTACTCCATTCCCCAAAGGTTTCCAAGAAGACAAGTTTCAAACTCACGTGAATAGCTTTGGAATTTAAGTTGGACTTAAAAGCTTCAGTGGCTCTGTGATCAGTGGTGCAGATTATACCCCAATTCTACTTACCCATCCTTGGGGATTCTTGCTCATATTTGTCCTAAGTCCTTCCACTCAACCTGGGTTCTCTGAGTTCAGTACAACTGCAGAGCTGAACTCTTGCTTCTTCTCACCCTCCATGCATGAGCAGGTCAGCTCCTTTCCCAATCATTCTATTTAGTTCTTTAAAAAATTATTATAAACTCAACAACCCCTCAATAAGCTTAGACCTTCAAATACATAAACAAAAACCACGTAAAACATAAAAGTTCTATAACATCATAAGCTTCATTCATTTACGTTCTATTTAACAGAAATGTAAAATTGAATTTTCACAAAATAAAATTAAATTGTACTCTTTGCTGCACACTTCCTACCCTCTGATTTCTGGTTATTTGCCCAATGTTGTTACTGTTGAGGTTATTATCATTTATTGCATGGGTTGTTAGGCATGGGTAGGATTGGCCCAGGATCTCATTGAATCATGTTGTGGGTCATCCAGGTCTTAAATTAATACAGCAATAATCAGATCATAATAAGTGGGAACACATGGCATTAGTGCATTGCTGACGATGCCCCCATAGTTTATTTCCAGAAATATAGCCTCAGTCCGGTTCCTGGTGATTCCAACGATCCTCCTCCAACAATCCTGTGTTTCTTTTCACTTGTGATTGATTATTGATGTAACAATTCTGAGGGATAGTTTATTTTTCCCTGGAGGACTCTCCCCCTTCCCCCTGACAGAAGGCACAAAGGCTCTAAACAGAAGGAGAAAATAAATCCATCAGTAATGTGAAAAGACTCTGCTCTGCATTGTTCTCTAGGCAAACCTTGACTTGATAAACAGATATATCTCAGAGATTAGCACAAGAGTTGAGCTGTGGTTTCATGTATTCCAGGCTCTGGTATTCTGAGAATCAAAGGAGTCAATGTTTGAATCAGATGCCAGGTGCTTTGAATAGAGAGAAGTTGAATAAAAAGGTATTATTTTATTATTAATAATTTGATCTCAGTTCAACTTCAGAAACATTAATTAAGCTACTGCTATGTGTCTAAAGCATGGAACTAGGCACTGATGATATAGAAATGAACGATAGTTGAGTCCCTACATCTGAGGTACTGACATTCTCTTGGGATATGGGTTGTGACATAAAGGAGGGAGAGCACAGTAGGACATGGGGTTGGAACAGAGCACAGCCCCCAGCAATGTGAACTCCACTCTTATAGAGGAAAGAGATTGATCATTCAATCAAGTGCCTGCTAGACACCAAGCACTGTGCTAGGTGTTTTGGGGTAAGAGTGACAAATACTGTGTCTGTGATCTCATTAATTCTGGCTAACACCTTAGGCTAAAGGTTTGACAGTCTTGGATTGCTGCTAAGGGGGAGGAGACATGCCCAGGGTCACACAGCCATGATGTGTCAGAAGCTTAAACCTTCCCTGTTTGAGGCCAGCTTTCTATTATCCGCTAACTCCCACTGCTGGTGTTTGTTTCTGGGGATACAAAGACTAAATGAAAGACCCCTTGCCCTCAAGAAATGTCCATTCAACCAGGAAGGATGACATATGTATAGACATACATACATACATCACGCAGGCAATAAGTAGCAAAGGCGGCTTTTGAACCTAGATGTTCTGAAAACCCAGCATTCTTTGAACTATACTCCACTGTCTCTCCTTTTGTCCAACTCTTACTCTAAATGCTCTGGAAACCCCAGAGGGTTAGAGGACCTAGGTTACAATCTCTGATGCTTACTACCTATGTGACCTTAGGTGAGTCAAAAGCTCCTTGGACCTCAGTTTTCTTATCTGTAAAATGAAGGGGTCAGGTTAAGAGGCCTCTGCAATCCCTTCCAGCTCTAAGTCTAGGCTTTTGGAGCTTCCTCTTGTGCTCGGTTGATCCTGAAGCCAGTTAAAAGCTGGATAAATTAAGTTCTCTGACTGTTATTAAGACCCTAGTCTGTACTAGGTGAGAGGTAGCATCATAGTCAAGTAGACTTTGGTATCAGTCCAGCCAGTCCTGTGCTGGTAAAAAAAAAAACACCAGCTGTGTTCCCCCTGGCAGGTGAGCTCTATTCTCAGAGACCCAGACAACCCACCATGACTCAGATCCTCAGGACATGCTCCTTTTTAGGATTTGTTGTGGAGGTCTCTACACTGGCAGCTTCCCAGGCCAATGCAACATCACGCCTGAAATCTCCACGGCCCTTGAGTGACTTTCCCTGTCTCCAAATGTGCTTGCCATACAGAAAAACCAGTTTACTCACTTTATTAGTGCAACTGATAACTAATTGTTGGTTTGTTTTTAACATCATCGCACAACCTTCTATGTGCCAGTTGCTGTGATAAGCAATGGGGATACAAAGAAAGGCAGAAACACAAATGGTCCTTGCCCTCAACCCACAAGTGGTGGAATAACACGTAGACAAATAGGTTTGTGCCAAATACATTCAGAGCAGGACAAGAACCCTGGAGAGAAAGACTGGAGCATTGGGAAAGCCTCTTGCTGAAGATACCATTAAAACCAAGTTAGGGACATCGAGAGACAGAGAGGAGGAAGGAGAGTATTTCAGGCATGGGAATATCCAGTGAAAAGCCATAGAAATGAGAGATGACTTGTCGCATGTCAAAAACAGCAAGAAGGGCGATGTCATTGCATCATTGAGTGTGGAGAGGAATACAATGTGAGAATCCTGGAATGCTGGAAAGAGCCTCAGATGCCAAGCAGAGGGCTTAATATTTGTCCCTGTTGGTAGGAGGGAGCCACCAGAATTTATCCAGCATGGAGGTGACATGGTCAGATGTGTGCTTTGGGAAGAGCACTTAGGCAGCTGAGTGAAGGATGGACTGGAGAAGAGAGAGGTTTGAGGCTGGGAGACCAAATGGAGATTATTCCAATGGTCTGATGAGTGATAATAAGGTGATGTTTGTTTGAGTGAAGAGAAACATGAGTGACTAAGAGTGAGGGGTCAAGGAAGACGCCAAGCACAGCCCCAGAGAGGACAGAAGGTGTAGGAGGAAACGGTGATCAACACTGGCAATGGTTGATGAGACATTAAGAAGAATAAGGATTGTAAAAAGGCCATCAGTGTAGTCAATGAAAAGCTCATTTGTGATTTGGAGAGAAAAGTTTCAGTTGAATGATGAGCTTGGAAACTTTATTACAGACAGAGGGGTTAGAAGAGAGTAAGAAGAGGAAGACAGAATAGAGGCATTAGGTATGAACAACACTTTCAAGGAGTTTAGCAAAGAAGGGAAGGAAAGAAATGGTGCAATAACTAGTGGGCATGTTAGGAGGAAGGGATTTACTGAGCATTTAACAAATGAGGATGGGGAGACAAGGAGGGAATTAGCACACAGTATTTTAGAAATAGTTTGGTCACTGTCCTTACATCAGCTTTTTATGGTATGGAATATGGTGTTTATCCCCTTTTTACAGATGTGGAAACTGAGGCTTAATGTGCAATAGGTTCTGAAGGCAATTCCAAAGATGTTTTGAGCATTGACAAAGCCCTATAACAATATTTTCCCTCCAGAGGAAGGAACAATAGACTTGGCATCCAAAAACCTCAGTTAGAGTCTCAGTCTTGCCATATGTCTCTGACTAAGTCACATTCTCCTACTCCTCAGTTTCCTCATCTTCAAAATGGAGATAATCCCTGCAGGTCCCACCATACATGGTTATTCTGAGCAATGTGCATTATAATACTCTAAGGGGGAGGATTTCATGACCCCCAAGGTACCTGTAACTTTTCCCCAAAACCTCTCCAACCTAAACACCCCAGGAAAAGGAATTGTGCAGCAGATATAGTGTCCATGAAGCTGAACACACAAGATAAGAAGGTAGAAGCACCACACAAAGACAAAATAAAATCTCACAATATAACAGGAGAAAATTGTCATGCCTAGAGTTCCCACTCAGCATCCCCACTCCCAGATCCATGGAACATCCTGGAAGCAGGCAGCAGCAGCAATACCCTAAGCTTGTGCTTCACAGTCCAATTGTGAGAGACCATAACCTGATTCCTTATGGTAGTGATTCAGTCTGAACGCCTGAATGCCCTCCCCTCCCCACCAACAAAAGACATAGATTCGGCCTGGTCATATGAAAGTAAGTGAGATTATGAGGCAACTTGGAGTACAGGATAGAAGCTAGCTAGAGGGGAAAGTATTTCCATGGCTGAGGGAGAAAAGCCTAGAACCACAGCTGGAGTCAGTTCTTTCTCCACAAAGTTTATCTGGAAATGGACAGATTGAGCCCATATAGTCTACAAGGTGAGGAGGCTGAGAACACCAACCTCAGGGGTCTATATAGCAATAGAAAGGTGAGAAGCCCAGGAATGAGGAAGAATGAGGAGGGAAAGCAGAGACAAACTACCTAGAATCCAAGATAAAGGCTGAAAGACCACAAATCAAGTGGAGAAAACTTGAGTGTAAAGTGAAGTCACAAAAAGATAAACCCATAGAGAAAAGAAAAATGAAAAGTTCAAAGAGATAGGAATAGCCATTGTACTATGAATGATAGTAAAACAAAATTCCCCAATTAGAAAAAAAAAAAAAGAAATCCATTGGACTTTCCCGAAATCACGGAACAATAGTAGAAAACTCCAGGATTGTTCAAAATAGAAGAAAAGATGATATTCAAAACAAAGTTTTGTCAGAAATCAGAACTTCCAATGCATAATTGAGTGCAAAACAGGCTAGAAAAAAATAGAAAACATGACAGAGAATCTTTCCAGAGTAGAGGCTCTGAAAAAAGAGAATGACAGATTTGGGATACAAAAATGGAAAATAATTTGCTGAAGGAAGTAAAAAGTGAGCAACTTTAAATAAACACATGAAATCTAGGCAAGCCAAAAGAAGGAACCTTAAAGACAGGATGCACAGAGCTAACTAAAAAAAAAAATTATCACTTTCTAGAGGAGCAAAATACATTTAAAAATACTTGAATTTCAAATCACAAGAAAGAATATAAGAAAAGGGATTAGAACTTTTGTATACAGAAAACAAAATCCTGCTCACTTTTATTCACACATCACTTCTGAGAATAATCATGCACATGATTGTCCCAAACATGTAGTAGTTAAATTTCATAATTTTTATGCAAAGCAACACATTGTACAAGCATTAGGGGAAAACAATCTTCAGGCATTAAGACATACTAATTGAAATAAACCAAGATTACTTCGTAGACATGAGAAATTGGAGAAAAGAAGGGTATATGATATTCTAAAAAGCAAAGGAAGTCAGACACGCGAAATAACATAGCAAGTAAAGCCATGGCTAAGAGTAAAGGAAAATAGGTGGACCTTCAACAAAAGAAAACAATTTGAGTCACTCTTATAATAACATACAAAAATAGCGTGTCTCTTATAAAATAAGTAAATAAACCAGACTGTTGGACTTAAAACACTCCAAACAAGAAAATACAAGGAAAATAAGCTCAATTATCAAGAAAAGTATAAGTAACTAATTTGCATTGTTTTATAGACCATTTTTTGAAAACAAAAGAAAATTCAACAAACTGAGAGATAAAAGAACAAGATTTTTCAACTATACCAAGCTGCCTGTCTCTCTAAGATCATATATTAACAAAAATATGAAAAAGAATAATTGATGAACTAAGTATGAAGTTTCTTTAAAAAGTATTTGCAAATAAGCAGATCCAAATTAATCACAAAAGAGAAAATAATCATAACAGCTACAAAAATAATGACAATAATAGCTTACATTTTTATAGCATGTTAAAGTTTTTTAGCATTTTACAGATATTATCTCATTTTTTCTTTACAACAATCTTGAGAGGCAGGTATTATTATTATCCCAGTTTTACGGATGGAGAAACTGAGGCAAACAGGGTTAAGTGGCTTGACCAGGGTCACACAGTTAGTAAGTGTCTGAGGCTGGATTTGATCTCAGGTATTCTTGACTCCAAGTCCAGTGCTCTCTACCATACCAAGAAATATACTTAGGAAATTATAGGTGACTAACTGTTGACCAAATGGTAAGAAGCCTCCCTGATTGGTTGTGGAGCCAGAACTGAGGGTACATTGGAAAAACACTAGTTGATCAGAGCCTCATCCCTCCCTAGATTCAACTTCTTTCAGTCTGGGAGTGTTCTGGTGAAAGACAATGCTGTAAGAGGAGAGGCATAACCCCAGCTTCTTGGAAAAGAACTCACTATTTGACAAAAACTGCTGGGAAAACTGGAAAAGAATATGGAAGAAACTAGGCATAGACCAAAATCTTATACCACATACCAAAATAAAATCAAAATGAGTTCACAATTTAGATATAAAGGCTGATACTATAAGCAAACTGAGAGAAGAATGAATAGTTTACCTGTCAGATTTATGGAGAACAGAAGAATTTATGACCAAACATGAGATAGAGAACATTATGAAATGCAAAATGATGATTTTGGTTACATTAAATTGAAAAGGTTTGGCACAAACAAAGCCAATGCAACCAAGATTAGGAGGGAAGCAGAAAACTGGGAAACAATTTTTACAACCAGTGTCTCTGATAAGGGCCTCATTTCTAAAATATATGGAGAACTAAGTCAAATTTATAAGAATGCAAGTCATTCCTCAATTGATAGTCAAAGGATATGAACAGGCAGTTTTCAGATGAAGAAATTAAAGCCTTCTATAGTCATATGAAATAATGCTCTAAATCACTAATTAGAGAAATGCAAATCAAAAAAAAAAACCCTGAGGTACCACATCACATCTATCAGATTGGCCAATATGACAAAACAGGAAAATGATAAATGTTGAAGAAGATATGGGAAAATTGGAACACTAATGCATTGTTGGTGGAGTTGTGAATTGATCCAACCATTTTGGAGAGCAATTTAGAACTATGGCCAAAGGGCTATAAAAACATGCATACCCTTTGACCCAGCAATAGCACTTTTAGGTCTGTATCCCAAAGAGATCATACAAATGGGAAAAGGACCCACATGTACAAAAATATTTAGAGCAGCTCTTTTTGTGGTGGCAAAGAATTGGACATTGATGGGGTGTCCATCAATTGGGGAATGACTGAATAAGTTGTGGTATATGAATGTAATGGAATACTATTGTGCTATAAGAAATGATGAGCAAGCTGACCAGAAAAACCTGGAAAGACTTTTATGGACTGGTTCTGAGTGAAGTGAGCAGAACCAGAAGAACATTATATACAGTAACAGCCACATTGTGCGATGACTAGCTTTGATAGACTTAGCCCTTCTCAGCAATGCAAGGATCTAAGACATCTCCAAAAGCCTCTTGATGGAAAATGCTATCCACATCCAGAGAAAGAACTATGGAGTTTGAATGCAGATTGAAACATACTATTTGCTATTTTTTTTCTTTTTTTAGTTTTTCCTATTGGTTCAAATTTTTCTTTATAACATGGCTAATGTGAAAATACGTTTAATAGGAATGTATATGTATGGCCTATATCAGATTGCACACCATCTTGGGGAAGGAGGGGGAGAAAATTTAAAACTCAAAGGCTTATGGAAGTGAATATTGAAAACTAAAAATAAATTAATATTAAAAAAAAGAGGAGAGGCCTAAGACCTTCCCTACTCAAGGCTCACTTATGGCCCATTAGTCATGGGGTGTTGGCTTTTTTTGAAATGAAAGAATTTTTGGTGAAAGAAAGGACTACAACCTGTGGGTTTAGAAAGATCAGGTGAGAGGACCAACAGCAGATCTAGAAGCCGAGTCCTTGTTGGGGTTTGCAGTGGTGGGCACAGTTTAGAAGCTCTCAGATTGGTAGATAATGCATTTATTGAGCACTTACTATGTCCCAGAGGAGTGAGCAACTACTTTGGGACTTAGACAGTGGTAGCTGTCCAGAAGGGATGCTGCATTCGAATGCAAGCTTGGGAGACCAAAGCTATGTGGAAACAGCAATAGAGCAGAGCCCGCTCTCCTCAGAGACTGAGGTGATATAGGGGAAAGTGTGCTTCTAAGGACCTGGGGAAAATGGTTATGCTTCTCTTCTTGAAATGTCTTTGAAGTCAATATTCCTTTGTATAAGCTAATCGATGGTAATTTGTTAAATAGACTGGAACACTGGTGTCTAAGAGTGTGTGAGTGGGACAAAAGGGGAGCAGATTGACATGCTACATCCAGGAACGATGATAGAGTTGATTTGATATCATACTATTTTGATCATTACTCCATTGGATACTGTATATTAGTATTAGTTTTATAGACATGTATCAATTCCATATATCAGAGCTTTGTTAGATCTATTTATCGTGAATATTTCTTAAATTTTTGGATTATGTTTTTTTCTCTACAAAATCCTCTTATGCTTGAATAATAAAATCTCTTCCATTTATCTGAGGGATAAAATTCTTTCTTTTCTCTACAATGGAAACAAATGTTCTATTTCTTTTTCTTCTAGTTCTGTGGTTGTTTTACATATTTAGCATTGATCTTATTAAAGTTCATTGTAATACGTGATATAAGGAACACACAGTTCCTCATATAGCTTGTCCCTTTTCCCACCAGTTTTTATTGGATAATGATTCTATTTCCTTTTGGGTTTTGGTCCTGGTTTTCTCAAATGTATATATAAGCTGCTATTTTCAGATGTTCTCTTCATTTTCATTGATCTGTTTTCCTATTGTTTTTTGTAATTATGACTTCATTATTCACCTCGACCTCTGGAAGGATAAGTTCCTCTTCATCAGTTCCCTCCTCTCCCCTCCCCATAGCTTTTCTTCATGTTCTCACCTATTGGGTTTTTAATATAAACTGTACTATGACTTTATTTCATTCAACAAAGTGCATTATTGGTATTTTTGTTGGCATTATACTAAATCGACAAGTTTATTTGGGAAGTAGAAACATTTTTCATTATATTTGCTTGACCTAACCACGTTCAGTGTATAACCATTCATTTGTAGCTTGATGGCCCTGTGGATAGAAAGCCTAGGGCCTGGAGTCAGGAAAACCTGAGTTCAAATCTGGCCTTAGACACTTACTAGCTATGTGACTTTGGACAAGTCACTTCACTTCTGTCTGTCTCAGTTTTCTCATCTATAAAATGGGGATAATAATGACATCTACTTCCCAGGGTTGTTATGAAGACCAAATGTGATTGTCGTGGTAAAGTACTTAGCACTGCACCTGGCGTGTAGTGAGTGCTATATAAACATTAGCTATTATCATTATTCCTCAATTTCTGTCACGGTCGTTGTGAAGCTAGATTTGTATAGATCTCTTGTAGGTCTTTGAAGGTTAGTGGGCTGGTATTTCAGGCTTATTGTATTTCCCTTTCTGTCAGTTTCTCCTGATTTTTGCAAATGGAATAGAGACAAAGGTGTTTGTGGTTTTTGCTCCTCCTGGTTGTGTGAACCTGGGCAAGTTACTTAATTAAGTAACGCTGGAAGATTCCAGAATTGTTACTGATCCACATTAGCAAAGAGAGTTTCTTTACCTTGGAGTTAGCTCTCTGACCCAAGAAAATCAGCGGTCCAGACCCCCACCTCCCTCGTAAAAACCTTCTCATGCCCAGCCACCTTGAAGGGTATTTGATTAGCTTATTCTCAGCGTCTCCGTCTCCTCCCTCTTCCTCATCTCTGATCACTCAGCTGCTTTCTGTCCCCCTCTCTTCCTTCACCCCGTCTGACACCGAGAGCTGAGTCTCATCCTGACCAAGTCCTCTCCTTGTCCAAGTGATCCCATTCCATCCTCTCCTTCAGCACACTGTCCCACTCTTTTATCCCTGATCTTTCCCTTATTTTCAATCTCTCCCTCTCTCTTGGCTCCTTTGCTACTGCCTACAAACATGGCCATGTCTCCCCCATCCTGAAAAAATCCTTTCTTGATCCTTCATCTCAGCTTACTTTCCTTTTATAACTTCTTCTTCTTTTTTTTTTTTTCGAAGCAATTGGGGTTAAGTGACTTGCCCAGGGTCACACAGCTGGCCAGAGTCTGAGGCCAGATTTGAATGCTGGTGCTCTGTCCACTGCAGCACTGCCACCTGCTCCTCCTCTCATAATGTCTGCCTTTTGCAGCTACTCCTTGAGAAGGCCAGCTACAGTGGGTGCCTCCACTTTTTCTCTACTCACTGTCTTCTGAACCCTTTACAGTCCAGCTCCTGATGTTCTCTTTCCACTGAAACTGCTCTTCCCCAAGTTACTAATGATCCCTTAGTTGTCAAATCCAATGGCCTTTTCTAACTCCTCACTCTCCCTGACTCTCTGGAGCCTTTGGCATTGTTGGCCCCTCTCTCTGCCTTGATAACCTCTTCTCTCTGGGTTTTGAGGGCACCCTTCTCTACTGGTTCTTCTCATACTTACCTGTCCGCTCCTTCCCCATCTCCTTTGATGGGTCCTCATCCAGATCACTCCCTCTAGCTGTACGTGTCCCTGGGGGTTCTGTCCAGGGTCATCTTCCTCTATACTACTTCACTCGGTAATCTCTTCCACTCCCACAGATTGAATGACCATTTCTATGCCAATGATTGTCAAATCCGGCTATCCTGCCCCAGTCTCTCTGCTGACCTCCAATCTCACATCTCCAGTTGCCTTTTAGACACCTCAAACTGGATATCCAGTTGTTGTCATTCAGCCATTTTTCAGTTACATCTAACTCTTCATGATCCCATTTGGGGTTTTCTTGGCAAAGATACTGGAGTGGTTTGCCATTTCCTTCTCCAGCTCATTTGACAGAGGAGGAAACTGAGGTAGAAGTAAGTTATTTGCCCAGGGTCACACAGCCAATAAGTGTCTCAGGCCAGATTTGAACTCGGGAAGATGAGTCTTCCTGATACCAGGCCTGGTACTCTATTCACAGCAGCACCTAGCTGTCCCTAAATATCCAGCAGACATCTTAAACTCAATACGCCCAAAGTGGAACTCATTATCTCTCCCTGTAAACCTCCCCCCCCCAATGCCTTCCCTATTACTGTAAAGGGCAGTGCCCTCCCCCCACTCTGTCAGGCTCACAACCTAGGACTCATCCTGGTTTCCTGACTCTCTCTCCCCCTCCCCACATCCAATCTGTTGTCAGATGACGTCACTTTCACCTCTGCAGCATCTCTCGCACACGGCCCCTTTCTCTCCTCGGACCCTGCCCCAGCCCTGGTGCAGGCCCCCATCGTCTCACACCTGGATCACTGCAGCAGCTTCAGGTAGGTCTGCCTGCCTCCAGCCTCTCCCCACTCCAGACCATTCTCCATTCAGCCACAGAAGCACAGGTCTGACCGTGTCACACCCTTTACTTATTAAACTCCAGTGGTTCACTGTCGATTCCAGGATCTAATACAAAATGCTCTGTATGACCCTGTAATGTAGGTCTTATTATTATCTCCATTTTTACAGATCAGGAGACTGAGAAGTGGAGAAATGATTTCTTGCCCATAGTCACGTGGGCGCTGTATGTATGTTCTGGACTTGAAGGTCAGCCCTTTAACCACTGACCATGCCCAGAGCCTTGCTCCCCTCCCCCCCAAATGCAATGAAGCCAATGGCGCTTCTTCACTGCTTGGTTTGATCATTTCCTCTCCCTTTAATGGTTTACTGTGATAGCTAACAATTTTAGCACCTTGTCATGCAGCAGTAGTGACAGTGGACAGCCCTGCTTTCCATCTATTTTGAATGGGAATACCTGGCATGTTATTCTGTATTTAAAATTAACTCGTGGTTTTATGTGCGTGACTGTGAATGTGTTTGTATGTGTGTATGTGTATGTATAAATATATATCATATTAAAGACAGAGGAAACATGGAGCAGGGTAGTGGGGAAGGTACTCGATTTGGCATCAGAACCTAGATTCCAGTGCCAGCTCTGTTACAGACCATTGGTGTGAGCTGGGGCAAGTCAACTCAAATTGACTTGGGCAAGGCAATGCAACCTCTCTGGAACTCACTCCCCTCCTTGAAAATAAGGGGATTGGATTAGGCCTCTCTGAAGTCTGGTCTAATTCTAGATCTCTGATCCTAAAATACAATTCTTCTTTTCCTATTTTGAGAAATGTTTTTAACATGGGTGAATGCAGTATTTTATTATAAGTTTTCTCTCTATCTAATCATATGGTAATGTATGTTTTTATTTCATGGGATGATATTCTATTGATTATTTTTCTGGGGGTTAAACTCTGCTTACATTTTACTCATAAATCCTTCTTGGCTAGAATAAATAATTTGCTGATGAAGTACCATTGTAATGTCTCTGTGAGTACTGCACTCATTCAGACATTCCCCTATAATTCTTTTTTTCAGCCTTACCTTTGCTGAGTTTGGGGATCACATTTTTATTAGCCCTGTAGAAGGAATCGGGAAGCCATAAAGAAAGACAATAGTCTTTCTTTGGTTTAGTATCTGTGCTATGAGGTCCTGGTGGACTTCCCTGCTCCTCTTGCTTTCTCATAGGGTGGTATTCTCATGACCAGCCTTATTTCCCTCCTGAGACTCATCTCTGTAGGTACTCCATTTCAATTTTGTTAATTTGGGACTTTCATTCCCCCTGCAGTCAAACTGGTAACAACACTTTCTAAACTTAGCAAGGTTGGTCCTTAGCCAACTGTTATAATCAATCACTAGGCCCATAGCTGAAGCTGTTGAAAACAACCATGACAGTTTACATTTGTTGTAAATATTAATTAATTCTTTTTAAATTTTCAAATTTATTCCCAGACAGCTTTGTATAAAAGTCTCTGATCATATGGCTTCTTTCTTTTGTTTTCACATTCATGAGCTCCTTTTTCTCCTTTCTCATTTTGGTAATTTGGATTTTCTTCTCCTTTTGAAAATTATATTTGCTGGCTTTAATTTTTTTTAAATTGTCTCTTGGCTTTATTTGTCATTTCAGTGGCTTTCTCATTTTCAGCTTTATTAATCACTGTTCTTGATTATTTCTCTGTTTTGGTATTCTGTAGGTTATTGCTTTGCTTCTTTCTCGAATTTGTAAAGGACGTATTTGATTTGTTAAGTTTTCTTTTTTATTTCTGATTGCTACAGGCTTTCCTTATTATACATTTGCCTCTGAGTATGGCTTTGGCAGCAACCCAGAGCTTTGCATATGTCATAACTGTATCGTCATTATCACTGATGTAGTCTTCTATTTTTTTTTAATTTTCTCTTTTCCCCAGGCAGGGTTTAATAAATTGCTTTCTAGTTTCTGTGTGAACCTATGGACTTACATTATCACCATTTATTTCTAGTTTTATTACATTATACTTCACAAAGCGTAGTCCATATAATTTCTGATTTTCTCTATTTCATCATCCAGGATTTGTGACTTTCACTGGCATGGATACTTTCTCTCCAATCATTGTATGTTTGGGCAGACAACATTGGTGAGCTTCTGGGACTAAAAATGTTATCACTCCATGGACAGTTTGGTGATGGGCCTGTGTACATACACAGGCAGGCTTGTCCAAACACTATAGAGTTTAACTTGGACCATTCCAGCTTGGTAGGATCTGTTAGAGCTAGTGCTCTGCTGGCCTGGTCTGTGAGAGCCCTGAGTCACCTCCAAGCCATGATAAAAGACCATAGAAGCACTTTAGTGATGTTGGTTACTACTACCCAGATGAATCTGACATTATCTCTCATCTCACTGAGTATTTCCATCTTAAGCTCAACATATACCCATAGAGGAACAGGAATACAATCACTCACATGGAGATTTTCTACCCACAGAGGTGCCATCTTGTCATTTCACTTGTCAAGAAAGATTTCTTACCCAACTACTGGTTTTCTTTCCCTCCCATACAGTGCAGTTCCCCTCCCATCCTTCTGTTCCCATCCTTTCTAAAGAGTCTGTAGCCTGGCAACACTGCTTACTCCTTTACTTATTCTTCCAGCAAGTCTCTGATATGTCAGTTCTATCAAGGTTCTCACTCCCTGCCAAGTTTTACAAACCATTATTATTGTCTTCTTTTGATTCTGGCTTTTCTACAGATGGCTGCTTAAAGGAGGGCTTATGTCCTCTATACTGGATTTCTCACTCCCTCATATACCTGGCTTTTGCTTGGGTTGGTGGATTAGGTATCTGGTCAAGCACAGTTTGGTAAATTTGACATTGAATTAATTCCCCGTGATCCACCCCATGATGAGATGTGTATCTCTCTGAGTATAGAGTTCTTCCACCTCGTTGGTCTCCTCCATTTAATACTTGAAAAGATGTGTCATCACCTTTGTCCATTTCAGTTTCCTCACTCTTGGGGTGTTTTGATGGATCTGAGATTCCGTCAATGTGGATACTCGTACCAGTGGTGCAGATCATAAACCATCCATGCCATCTCATCTTGTGCATTCTTCGTTCATGTCCTCCTATAAATCCGTCATGAAGTTAGAGGGAAGTGGTCATCCACCCAATATGTAATGGGTCTTCTTATTGGTCTCTTGGTATTACATGAATTTCAATGGATCATATAGATTTTATGTAAGTAAAGACTCTTTCTTTTGGATTCTGTGGTGTGCAGCCTCAAGGACAAAGGTAGAATACCTTTGACAAGCACATCTTACCACTTTGAAGCTTGATTTATATAGAAAACCAGAGGGCTATCCAAGAGACTTACCTCTGTCATTTCATCTCTTATGGAATTTTTCACAATTTTTATCATATACGTGGTAAATATTTGTTGAGAAGAGCCTTTAACTTGGTGTTTTGTTCTACTAAATTTTTTTTTAATAACCAACCAACAAAGAAGGGACAGGGAGAAAGGTGAGAGAAAAGTATAAATGGGGAAAATAGGATGGAAGGAAATAACACAGTAATCATAACTGTGAATGTGAATGGGATGAACTCTCCCATAAAATGGGAGTGGATAGCTGAGTGAATTAAAAACCAGAATCCTACAACATGTTGTTTGCAAAAAAAAACAAACAAACACATTTGAAGCAGAGAGATACATGCAGAGTAAAGGTAAAATCAGATGATATTATGCTTCAGCTGAAGTGAAAAAAAAAAAAGAGCAGGAGTATCAATCCTGATCTCAGACAAAGCAAAAGCAAAAACAAATCTAATTAAAAGAGATAAGGAAGGAAACTACATCCTGCTAAAAGGTGCCATAGATAATGAAATAATATCAATACTAAACATATATGCGCCAAGTGGTATAGCATCCAGATTCTTAGAGGAGAAGTTAAGTGAGTTATAGGAAGAAATAGACAGCAAAACTATACTAGTTAGGGACCTCAACCACCCTCTCTCAGAAGTAGATAAATCTAACTACAAAGTGAAGAAAAAGGAAGGAAGGGAGGCAAATGGAATTTTAGAAGGTAGATATGATAGATGTCTGGAGAAAATTGAATGGGGATAGAAAGGAACATAACTTTTTCTCAGTGGTACATAGCACCTACACAAAAATTGACCATGCATTACAGCATAAAAACCTCACAATCAAATGCAGAAAGGCAGAAGTATTTAATGCATCCTTTTCAAATCATGATGCAATAAAAATTATTGTATAATAAAGGGCCATGGAAAGATAGGCTAAAAACTCATTGGAAACTAAATAATCTAATCCTAAAGAAAGAATGGATCAAACAACAAATGATAGAAACAATCAATAATTTCATCAAAGAGAATGACAATGAGACAACATACCAAAATTTATGGGATGCAGCCAAAGCAGTTCTTAGGGGAAATTTTATATTTCTAAATGCTTACATGAGTAAAATAGAGAAAAAGCAGATCAATGAATTGGGCATACAACAAAAAAAGCTAGAAAAAGAATAAATTTAAAATCCCCAATTAAATACCAAATTAGAAATTCTGAAAATCAAAGGAGAGATGAATAAAATTGAAAGTAAGAAAGCTATTGAACTAATAAGTAAGACAAAGAGCTAATTTAATTAAAAAAAACATAGATAAATCTTTGGTTAATTTGATAAAAAAAAGAGAAGAAAACTAAATTACCAGTATCAAAAATGAAAAGGGTGAATTCACCACCAATGAAAAGGAAATTAAAGCAATAATTAGGAGCTATTTTGCCCAACTGTATGCCAATAAATCTGACAATCTAAGTGAAACAGATGAATATTTACAAAAAATATAAAACGCCTAGATTAACAGAAGAGGAAATAAAATACTTAAACAACCCCATTTCAGAAAAAGACACTGAACAAGCCATCAATGAACTCCCTAAGAAAAAAATATCCAGAACCAGATGGATTTACAAGTGAATTCTACCAAACATTTAAAGAACAGTTAATTCTAATACTATATTAACTGTTTAGGAAAATAGGTGGAGTCATACCAAATTCTTTTTATGACACCAATATGGTGCTGATAGCTAAACCAGGAAAAGCCAAAACAGAGAAAGAAAATTATAGACCGATTTCCCTAATGAATATTGATGCAAAAATTTTAAATGAAATATTAGCAGATTACAGAAATTTTTCATGAGGACAATACACTATGACCAGGTGAGATATATACCAGGAATGCAGAACTGGTTCAATTAGGAAAACTATCGACATAATTGACCATATTAATAAGAAAACTAACAGAAATCACATGATTGTCTCAATAGATGCAGAAAAAGCTTTTGGCAAAATACAGAACCCATTCCTATTAAAAACACTAGAGAGCACAGGAATAAATGCAGCTTATCTTAAAATGATAAGCAATATCTATCTAAAACCATCGGCAAGCATTACATGTAATGGGGATAAGGTAGAAGCTTTTCCAATAAGATCAGGGGTGAAACAAAGATGGCTCCATTATCACTACTGTTATACTATATTGTACTAGAAATGTTAGCTTTAGCAATAAGAGAATAAAAAGAAATTGAAGGTAATAAGTGAACAAAACTATCATTCTTTGCAGATGATATGATGATAAACTTAGAGAATTCTAGAAAATCAACTAAAAAACTACTTGAAATAATGAACAACTTTAGCAAAGTTACAGGATATAAAATAAATCTACATAAACCATTAGCATTTCTATATATTACCAACAAATCCAAGCAGCAAGAGATAGAAAGAGAAATTCCACTTAAAATAACCATAGGCAATCTGACATATTTGGGAATTTACCTGCCAAGACAAACCCAAGAACTATATAAACACAATTACAAAATGCTTTTCACACAAATAAAGTCAGATCTAAACAACTGGAAAAATATCAATTGCTCATGGGTATACCAAGCTAATACAGTAAAAATGACAATTTTATTTAAATTAATTTACTTTTTCAGTGCCATACCAATCAAACTACCAAAAATTACTTTATATAGCTAGACAAATAATAACAAAATTTATCTGGAAGAACAAAATGTCAAGAATATCAAGAGAATTAATGAAAAAAAAATGCAAAACAAGGTGGCCTAGTTGTACCAGATCTAAAACTATATTATAAAGCAGCAATCAATAAAACTATTTGATACTGTCTAAGAAATAGAGTGGTAGATCAGTGGAATAGGTTAGGTACACAAGACACAGTAGCCAATGACTGTAGTAATTTGCTGTTTGATAAACCTGAAGACTTTAGCTTCTGGGATAAGAACTCACTGTTTAAAAAAAACTGCTCAGAAAACTGGAAGATGGTATGGCAGAAACTAAGCATTGACCAACATCTCACACCATATACCAAGATAATGTCAAAATAGGTACATGATTTACACACAAAGGGTAATACCATAAGCAAATTAGGAGAGCAAGGAATAGTGTACCTGTAAGATCTATGAAGGAGGGAAGAATTTATGACCAAACAAGAGATAAATGATATTATGAAATGCAAAATGGATAATTTTGATCACATTTAATTGAAAAGGTTTGACACAACAAAACCAATGCAACCAAGATTAGAAGGGAAGCAGAAAGCTGGAAAACAATCTTTACAAGCAGTGTTTCTTATAAAGGGCTCATTTCTAAAATATATAGAGAACTGAATCAAATTTATAAGAACACAAGTTATTCCCTAATTGATAAATGGTCGAAGGTTATGAACAGGCAATTTTCAGATGACGAAATTGAAGCTATCTATAGTCATTTTAAAAAATGCCCTAAATCACTGTTGATTAGAGAAATGCAAATCAAAGTAACTCTGAGGTACCACATCACACCTATCAGATTGGCCAACATGACAAAACAGGAAAATGATAAATGCTGGAGAAGATGTGGGAAAATTAGAACACTAATGCATTGTTGGTGGAGTTGTGAACTGATTCAACTATTCTGGAGAGCAATTTGGAACTCTGCCCAAAGGGATACAAAATTATGCATACCATTTGATCCAGCAATAGCACTTCTAGGTCCGTACCTGAAAGAGATCATAAAAAAGGGAAAAGGACCCACATGTACAAAAAAATTTTATAGCAGCTCTTTTTGTGGTGGCAAAGAATTGGAAATGAAGGGGATGCCCATCAATTTGGGAATGGCTGAACAAGTTTCGATATATGAACATAATGGAATACTATTGTGCTATAAGAAATGATGAGCAGGCAGATTTCAGAAGAATCTGAAAAGACTTACGTGAAATAATGCTGAGTGAAGTGAGCAGAACAGGAGAACATTGTACACATTAACAGCAAAATTGTGAAATGACGACCTTTGATAGACTTAGCTCTTCTCAGGAATACAATGATCCAAGATGATTCCAAAAAACTCATGATGCAAAATGCTAACCACATCCAGAGAAAGAACTATGGTGTCTGAATGCAGATTGAAACATACTATCTGTACTTTTTTTTTGTTTTTTTTCTTTCTCATGGTTTTCCCCCTTTTGCTCTGATTACATGACTAATGTAGAAATATATTAAACATGATTGTACATGTATAACCTAAAAAAAAATAACCAACCAACAAATGCAGAGGAATCTTGGATTCTTTGTAACTTTCAGGCAATTATGCATTTGTAAAGATTGGCCAAGTAGTTACTAGCCTTGGAAACCCATCAAATGTCAGGAATAATAAAGAAAAATGGGAGAGGATCCCATTGAAAATGAGGTACATTTTATGTGTTTTTAATAGCCGCTGCTTTAATTGAGCCATCAGAGAATTTCATAATTATTATTCATGATATGGACAACATGCATGGGAATGGAATGCCCTTCTCTATCATTTTGATGGTTTTGATAAAAAACATTACACTCATCTCATCACACACACATATATGCCTATGTATGTGTGTGTACACATATATATATGCATATATGTGGCTGTGCATGTACATGCACAACCACATATACACACATATAAACAGAAAGTGTTAGTCATTTTCTATGGCTAATTTGTGTACCTGTATAAATTGTATATAATTGCATATGAAATGCATGCACATATATCACAGTTATTATGGGTCACCAATGACAACTTCTATGAAATAAGTATAAAAGATCTCATCCAGGAAATGTACATCTGGAAAACCAGTAAATTCAGTTATATAGCCAGAGAGAGAGATAAATGACAAACAGTCTGAGAACAGCACTGTCACCCAAGGAACACGAAAAGAAGTTAAGAGAGGGTCTCAGTATATTTGTGGATCTCTTGGGAAGGGTTCATTGGGTGACATCCACTGTAGTTCCTCCAGATGAGAAGGCATGGGGGCAAGGGTTGAGATCCACCTCAGTGGAGGGAACCCCCAATCTGAAAACCAATGAATCTGCTGAGGCACACCTCATCATCGTCCCTACAATAGAATGCCACATGCAAATGAAGACAGTGAAGATACATTCAGGAAACACAAGTCCATTCATAAGGACTCATGTTGGAATTGAATTTGGTATGTTTTTGGAGGGCAAGACGGCAGTTAGTATCTAATAGTTCAAAGAGGCCAAATAGTATATTTTGTGAAGGAAACAATGTGAGTAAAAATTTCATATGTGTTTATGAAATGACCTTTACCACATTCCAGGCCCTGCATACAAACTCAAAGGAGGCACATTTCTTGTTCTCAAATGGGTTCTGATCTAATTGAAGAGAAAAGAAAGACATGGAAAATTTAAAAATAAAAAAAAGAAGGAAGAATATGATTAATTAAAAATGTTTGAGGACAGAAAGTAAATTGTTTAGGTCTGAGCACCATTGTGGTCTTGAACAGTTAGAGGAGATGGAATATGAGTTGGACCTTAAAGAATACAGAACGTTTCAAAAGTGGGAAAAACATTTCAGAGAGAGAGAATGGTGTTAAAATAGATGCACAACCTCTATTCCAGACAAACTGGCCTACTAGTTGTTCTCTATATTGGAATTCAACCTTTCTCCTTCCTCTTCTTATACTTTCTGCACAACCCATCCCCCTCAGATGGCATCCTTCCTCCCTCTGCTTCTTAGAATTTGTTTCTATTTCCTTTATAATTAAATTCAGGCACCACCTCCTAAGGCAGCTCTTCCCTACTCTCCTCTTTTGTTAGAGCTAAATCCCTCAACTAATTATCTTGAATTTTGTTATTTGTGCACAGAGGATCATAGATGAGGCCCCAACAGAATGTAGGTTTCAGTGACTATTTTTCCCCCCAACCAGGCTATAATCCTGACTCTCTGGACTTTCTCTCCCATGAATATTGCATAAACCTCTTCACTTTGGAAGTTCACCTCACCCCTGGAGATCTCACAACAAAAGTACCTTTGATTACTGTGGCCTCTTTCTCTGATTGGCTGTTTCCTCTAGGTAAGCTATATCTTCATTCCTTTCCAGCCTCCATTTCTCTGTCATGCTCCCATGTGATAGATCCCCCTTCCCCCTATCCTATTTTCCAACTTCTTTTAACTTGTTATATTAAAATATAAGTTCCTTGAAGGCAGGGCTGTCTCTCTTTCTTCTTGTATTTGTGTTTCTAGTACTTGGCACAGTGCCTGGAACACAGAAAGTGCTTAATCAGTGTTGACTTGATTGTTGTTGTGTCCCAATGCTTAACATAGTGTTTACACACAGTAGAAAATGTTTGTTGAGGGGCAGTTAGGTGGTGCAGTGGATAGGGTACTGGCCCTGAAGTCAGAAGAACCTGAGTTCAAATCTGGCCTCAGACCAAACACTTGATACTTACTAGCTGTGTGACCCTGGGCAAGTCACTTAACCCCAATTGCCTTAAAAAATAAATAAATAAACATTTTAAAAAAACATTTGTTGAACTAACTGACTCAAACTGCATTAAATAGGTACCAAAAGGGAAGGACATCCCACTCTAGGTCTAGCAGCCCAAGGCAGCCTGGTCAGATCTGTTGGTGGTCCCCAGTATACTGAGGTGGGACTCCAGCTGGGCCTCCAAGATCAACATTTTGACTGGCAAAGCAGAGAGGGTCCAATGTTAAACCTTCTGAGAGCAATAATTCAAGGAGAAAACTTAAACTTGCAGATTAAAGTTAGGTTTCCTAATTAGCAGTTTAGCCAGCTGGTCAGCCCCGCCCTCAGGTAGAGCTTCCGTCTTCTGAAGGGGGCAAGATTATACACTTAGAGTTCTCCTTTACAGATAAAGAAAATTAAGGCCCACAGAGGCTACAGGAGTTTCTTCTGGGACACAGGAAGTAGGTAGTAGGACTAGAGAAAGGAGCCTCCTCAGCCAGTCAAGAACTCTCACGAATGCTCATGGATGTCCTTGCTCTCTAACTGGACTTCGTCAAGATCCTGCTGTGGGGAGGGAAGACATGAAAGGTGAACCTAGGCTGAAACCATAACAAAAACTGCCAGGAAGCCCCCAACCTTGGTGGACTTCCTGTGGGACACTCCTCTTGTCATTGGGGTCACCAGTTCAACCAGCAGGGGAAATCTTCCGGCCCTATTGAGGAGTCACTTGCTGGTGAACTTGGTTATGGGGAGCTCTGGTCCAGGCTAGCAAAGGGAAGGAATCAGATCTCCCTAGCAGCAACTTGAGGACAGGGTTGATTTTTATTTTTTGTTTTTGTATCCTAAGACCTAACACAATGCCTGATACATAATAGGCATTTAATCAAAGCAATGCAATGCATTATGTTAGATTGGATTGAATTGAAGAGACCCAGATATCATCAGAAAAGGCAGAAAGGGAAAAATGTATCTATTATCAAATAAACTAATTATTAATTAAATACTATTAATAGGTAGATAGATGGAACCACATATATGGGATCAAGAACTAGGCTGAGTAAAACAAATTGAAAGGGAAAGAAGGTGTGTGAAGTAGCTTAGGTTGTAACTATGTTTAACTTGGACAGAGGATGTCTGAGCTGCCCATTGCTGTTGCTACAAATTATTTCAGAGGAGGCTCTTTATGATGGAGTGGGCTATAGTCCCCACTACCTTTCACTCTCTTCTCTCTCTCTCTGTCTCTCTCCCATTTCTTCTCCCTGTCCCTTTCCCTCTTCCTCTCCCTAAATCTCAACACACCTGACGTTCTTCTGGGGTACCCACATTCATTCCCCAGGGACAGGTTTTGGGCAGTCCCAGAAGCAATGGTATTAGGAGCCATTGGAGAAAGTTATCTTCGTCCTCTATGTCCCCACGCCACTTTTAGTCCAAGTCAGGGCTTTAGACCTTAGAGGTCCTGCCCCATGACAATGTTAAAACTGTCTGTACAGTCCGGCCCAGTTGGTCGCCATGATCTATACAGATTGCTGCAATCATCACAACTCTGAGCCAATCTATACTGATTACTGAGAATAACAGCAGTGACTCAGTGGGCCGTTTCAGGTGGACCACGACCCATCTGACTGACACATAGAAACACAGATATTTACTCTTTGCAGTAAAGACATTGAGGCCTGTTCTTCGTCGGGGGAGGGGGAGAAAAGATTCTATTGAAAATGAACCTCTCCTGGTGAGGAGGGGGAAATTTAAGCAATGCTAAAACAGTGTAAACTTTATTTTAAAATAACAAAAACCCTGAATCACTCTAGTGGGGTCTATAGCCATCATTGACAGGAGACTGGTCAATCCAATTCTGGAAGATAATTCCTCCCATGGTACTTCTGTAGAGAAGATGGAGAAAAATGGCCTAATAGGTGGCAATAAAGTTAAGTGAATTAGTATCTGGTTGATAAATATATTGATTGTAACCTGGAAGTAGGTCTCTTATGGTGAGCCTTAGACTCTGGATTTGGTCTTGTTCTTCTAAAAAAGTGTCATTTTTTAAGATATAACAAACAACATTTAATAAACCAAATTCCCAGATGACAGCATTGCAGAACTTCAGAGTTGGAAGGACCTCAGCCTGCTAGTCTGAGCCATACATAGACCAAAGGATTCCAAGTATAACATGCCAGATAAGTTATCATGCAGGGAAGTCAAGCTCTAAGTCAAGTATATTGAATGGAATAGTAAACTTAATGTCAGCATGGAGATAAAAAAGACTTTGGAATTCTGGATAGATGGATTTATACCAAATTGAGATTTAATCGGAATGAATACCAAGTCCTACATAAAGCTTCTGGACATCTACCACATGATAAGCACAGGATGGTCTAAACCTGGATTGTTAATATTTATATGGACATATATGAGGGTACACAAAATAAATGCAAAATATTTTAAGGTGGAGGCCCTCACAGCTCTTGTGTTCAACTCTCTCCCTCCCCAGCACCTACCACCCACAACCTTGACCTAAGCCAATTCCCTTCCCTACCCCTTCTGGGATAGATATCCTGGATCTTGGAGTGGGGTGGACCATAGCTATTTGTATTGCTTTACTCTTTGGTTGAACTGACCTCTGAGAGTTTATGGTCCCATGCCCTACATGTCCTTTCATGTGTCTGTGTGCTGGTCATTCAACGACTTGACCTATGGTCTTATTCTATGACCTTTTTCTGTCCCTAGGACACTTAATGGATTTCAGCTCTTAAGCTTTTCTAATGTGGTTGCTCCCACTGCTTCTCAACCCTGATTATGACAGCACCAGAGACGGCAGGTGTGTCCATGCAGCCATTCGCGGTAAGAGTTGGGTTGACCACCATCTACCCATGCTGATGCTGTTCATTGATAAGGACTTTGACACAGTAAAGACCCAAAGAGGTTTCCTGGTGACAAGAAGCTACTTAGTCGGATACTTGGCCACACTAGTTATCCACAAGGCAAGTGGCGCGTGGCAGCAGGGACTTGGAAATGTATGCTAATCTCTGCCCAGGAGAAGAAAGGGCTCCTTGTAAGAGCAAATCTAAGCATCAGTAATCCCCAGTAATGACCTCTTTCATGAAAACCAGAGAAATGGACTTCATAGCAGGTTTTTCTGGACTTTTAATCACAGTAGTGGCTGACAAAAGTGAAAAAAAATAGAGAGGGAGAGAGAAAAAAGAGAGGAGACGTGAGAAAGAGGAGAGAGAAAGGGAATGAGAGAGGAGAGAGAAAGGGGAGAGGAGAAGAAAGGAGAGAGGAGAGAGGGTGGGGAAGAGAGGAGACAGAGACAGTCAGACAGAGGAAAGACCTAGTTAAGACTCTAAAGGTGTACTTAAGAATACAGAGTGGGATTTCTTAGCCCATCACAAAGGTTCCATTACCTAATAACTCTTGGCCATCACACTAGAGAGAGATTATTACTGGGGATTACAGACTTATTGGCAAGTGATTGGCCCTTGGGTTCCCTTTTTAACTAAAAGGGTCTGTAATCTCTTGTAATACCTTTTCTGAAGGGGATAATCACTTTAACCATAAGGTGTTTTTCTTTTTTAATTGTTATTCTGGCCACTAAGATTATACTCTATTGACAAACGCATTGATGGAAAACTGTATCTTCTGCCTTTAAGAACAAATCAGTCTCTTATCTTGGTGATTTGTTGTTGTTAGTTAATTTTCTCAGCTTAACCTCATCTTTATGAAAGATCACCATATGGATAAGCTGTCACAAAGCAGAGAATAGAGCCTGAGAGCCTGGGAAATGAGTCAGGGAAACCTGAGGTGGGGATGGCAGGGGAAGGAAGAGGAACCAGATCCTTGCAGCAAATGTGTTAGTGAAGTACTTGTGACTATCCTTTCAAGACACAGTAAGAGGGAGAGGGAATCCTCAATAGTGAAGTTCTTAGAACATAGAGGCTGGAAGGAATGAGATAAAGAATTGAGAGGTCCCCAAAATATCGACTGTTAGCAGGAAGTTTTTAGTATTGAGTTAAAACTTCAGACTTTCATCTGCTAATAAATTCTTCTCTATTCTTTCCCATAGCCTTCACCCAAGTATAGGCCCTCACTACCTCTTGATTATTGCAATAATACCTTTTATACCTTTTAATTAGTCCCAATGCTTCAAGCCTCTCATCCAGGCACTGGAGCTACAAATGCAAAAATGAAACAGGTCCTGCCCTCAAGGAACTTACATGCAGCTGAGAAGAAACAATGTGTAAGAAAAAAGTCAATACAAAATACATTCAAATTAAATCAAAAGAAATGTGGGGAGAGTGGGAGTAAGGAGAATCAGGAAGAGACTTGAAGGAGTGAGGGATTTTGAGAGGCTGAGGGGAGAAGGGCAGGGGAAAGAATTTGTGCAAAGATTCAGAGGAAGGAGAGAGAATGATATGTACGGGAAGCCAGTTTGACTGGAATGAGAGGGGATGACTTGGGAGCATAGGAAGAAATTGGGATGGTATTTGCAATAGTTCAAATGACAAGCAATGAGGGTCTCAATTAGGTTAGAGGTCAGATGAATGAAGAGAAGAGGATAGATAAAAGATGGAGGGCAAGGCAGAGGAAAGAGTCAAGAATAATGACAAAGTGGCAAATCTGGCTGACTGGTATAGAGATGTGAGAAACAGGGAATTTAGAAATAGGGCAGAGTGTTGGGGAAAAGATAATGAGCTCCATTTTGGACTTAATGAGTTTAGGAAGTCTTTGGGCCATCCAGTGGAACTGTCCAGCAGTAAATGAAAGCGCGACATCCTAAGCTCAGGTGAGAAATGAAGACTTGATGTGTACATGTGAGAGTTAGCCAGGTAGAGATGTTAGTTGGCCCCTTTGGAGTTGATGAGAGACCTGAGAGACCATAGAGGGAGAAGAGGGAAAGAACCCTGGGGTACACCAATGTTAGGAGGTGCGAGAAGAACCCAGAGTGGAGAGGGTATCTAGGAGGAGAGTGGAGTCAAGTGTCTAATGCTACACAGAGTTAAGAAGGGTGAAGACTGAAACCACCACATTCATCCCTGGGGTGATGTTTTCTTTGAGATTCTACATTTTGTTTTCTTTCTCGCTGATGACTCTGCCTTAGTCCAAATGCATTCTGACTGGCAAATAGAGCAGAAAACAGAGCTGCTGTTTCAGAATACTCAGTGAATAAGGAATTCGTGGTCTAGGTAGGTTTGAGAATAGCAGCTGCTGGACAAGAAGCAGACGGTCATCATCTCTAACGATGTACTGAACACTGAGCTCAGAGCTCTTCAGAGAGAAGATCTGCATTTTCAAAAGTCAACAATTTTAAGGCTTTTCTTGCCAGCCTATATTTAAGTCACCAACACAGACTGTTTGTTTTTCATTTTTAAACATTTGATATCAACTGACAAACAAATGTTTTGACCAAAAATATTTTTGGATCCCATTATAGCACAAATAAAACAAAATTTTTCTGGGGCAAATAAATAGCTTTATTGCTATCCCTGATATGTTGAATATTGTTTACATATATGTTTTAAAAATCCATTTAAGATTTCTTCCCACTTTACTTTCAAAAAGAAATTAAAGTAGTTCCAATTCAAAGTCTAAAATTTAAAATCTGAAGTCTAAAAAGAAATAAAGCAGTTAAAATAGTTAACAAGAATCCATGAATCACGTAATCACAGGATCACTGAGATGGCACAGACCATGAAAACTTTACGACGTCCCCAACAAATGGCCATGTAGCCTCTTCTGGGAGATCGCCAATGAATGCATTATCTTCCAAGGCAGCTCACTTCTTTTTTGGACAGTTCTAATTGGGAAGAAGAATCTTCTTGCTATTTTGATAGATATTATATGGAATTGAATACATACATTAATTTTGGTTGGTACTGTCATCTTTACTATATATAGCTCAACCTAACCATGAATGTTGAATATCTCTGGCAACTTTTTAGTTCCTCCTTTATTTATTAAAACAAAGTTCATAGTCTCTTCACCCATATCTTACGTATGTCTAAGAAGGATAATTATTAAATATTTTACACATTTTGTTGTTTTAAATGGCTGTTGGCTTTCATTTTTTTTCTGAGTTTTTTGTTAGTAATACATAGAGACACTGAAGATTTTTGTGGGATTGCCTGACATCCTTCTATTATCCTAAAGCTATTTATTATCTTGATTTTTGTTGCTGGCTCTGGTTTTATTAATCAACCAGAAAGTATTTATTAAGCACCTGCTGTGTACCAGGCTGCATGCTAAGTGTTGAGGATATAAATGCAAAAGTAAGACAGATGGTCCTTGCCCTTAAGAAGGGCATTCTAATAAGTGCATTCTAATATACACAGGGGAGTGGTGAGCAGGGAAGGGACTTCTGATTTAGACAGTCACAAGAAAAGTGAGTGGCTCGCCCCACCCTAACCAGGGAAGTAGTTTTACTTCACCTTCCAGTAGCAATGGGAGTATTGGTTTGATTATTGCACCCAGAGTAAAAAGAAAGAGGTCAAGAGTGGGCATGGAGGAGCAGGAGTGGGGGTTGGTGGTAAGGCAGATGGCAAGATAAACATATTGGTGTCCCGTTGGATGGCTGAATGAAATGTGAAGCGTGGTCTAGATATGACTAGATGTTGTGGGCTGAAGTTAATTCTCACTCATTCACATAGCAACCAGGGCAGCTCAACTCCAGGGCAGAGTGCTAAATAAATCAT
This sequence comes from Vombatus ursinus, assembly GCF_900497805.2. Classification (NCBI taxonomy): domain Eukaryota; kingdom Metazoa; phylum Chordata; class Mammalia; order Diprotodontia; family Vombatidae; genus Vombatus; species Vombatus ursinus. The sequence continues at coordinate 9,990,005 of NW_020954595.1, read as the reverse complement.
ATCATCTGCAAATAGAGGTATTTTTGTCTTCTCTTTGTTAATCTAGCATTACTGTACCACATTGTATCTCTAATGGCCATAATGGATAACATTTAGGTAGGTTACTATATTTATAGATACATAGTAATCTATCTCTATCTAAAGCAGTATTAATTAATGCAGCTCTCCGTGTCTGTCCTATCCTTACTTGGTTTGGGGGCCTGGACCATCTTTTTCTCATAGAAAGAGTGTGGTAGAGTGCAATATTTCTCTATATTTTGAAAACAAGTGATATAGCATAGGATTTTTTGATGTTTAAATGTTTGAGAGAATTAATTCTAGACTCTTTCGGGATCATCCCCATGCTTTGTTTTGAGCTCATTAATGATCTTTTCAATTTTTCTTTCTGACATTGACATTAAAGATGTTGATTTCTTAACTTATCAGTTTTGGTATTTAAAAGTCTGTTTTCTCAGTATCTATTTATGTTGATAATTTTAAAAACAATCATTTTTTTTAACCAGTCTTTGTAACCTTTCCTGCTCTTGTTTTTGTTTAATAACTTGGTTTTTGTTTCTCTATTAGACTAAATGTTCGTGGTTCTTCAAATAACAAATCATTGTTTTATTTGTTAATTCAATTATTCTATTGTTCATAATTTGTTATAATTTATAAATTATCATAATTTGTTGCTTTATCCTTTACTTCTGATGGCTTGTAATGTTCTACTTGTTCTTGGTCTATTAATTTATAGATTTTCAATTTTTTTTAGTTGCAAACTCAAACCATAAATCTTTTCTTCTCTCACTAATATAAGCATCCAGTGGCATAAATTTACCTCTGGAAACTATTTGCCCCTATCCAATTAATTTTGACAGACAGGCATACCTCATTTTATTGTACTTTGATTTATTGCACTTCACAGGTGTGTGTGTGTGCATATATATATATATATGTATTCACAAAGTAAAGTTTTGTGGCAATCCAGCATTGAGCAAGTCTATTGGCACCACTTTTCCAACATTATGTGTTCACATCATGTTTCTGTGTCATATTTGAGTAATTTTTGCAGTATTTCAAGCTTTTCATTATTATTATATCTATTATGGTGATCTGTGATCAGTGATCTTTCATGTTATTATTGTAATTGTTTTGGGCCACCTTGAGCTGCTCCCATGTAAGATGGTGAACTTATTCCATAAATCTTGTATGTATTCTGACTGCTCCACCAATGGCCTTTTCTTCATCTCTCTTTTCTCAGGCCTCTCTATTCCCTGAAACACAACAATATTAAATTAGACCAATTAATAACCCTACAATGGCCTCTAAGTGTTCAAGTGAAAGGAAGAGTCAATCCATGTGGCAAACTTCATTGTTGTATTATCTTAAGAAAGTCTCACATCCACCCCAATATTCAGCAGCCACCACCCTAATCAATCACCAGTCATTGACATCCAGGCAAGACCTTCCACCAGGAGAAAGATTATGTTGACTCACTGAAGGCTCAAATGATGGGTAGCATTTTTTAGAACCAAAGTATTTTAAAATTAAGGTACATGCTTTCTTAAAAGACATAATAGGGGCAGCTAGGTGGCGCAGTGGATAGAGCACTAGCCCTGGAGTCAGGAGGACCTGAGTTCAAATTGACCTCAGACCAAACACTTGACACTTACTAGCTGTGTGACCTTGGGCAAGTCACTTAACCCCAATTGCCTAAAAATAATTAAAAAAAAAGACATAGTACTATTGCATACTTAAGACTATAGTATAGTGTAAACATAACTTTTTTATACACTGGGAAACCAAAAACTTCATGTGACTCACTTTATTGCAATATTGGCTTTATTGTGGTGGTTTAGAACTGAACCCTCAATATCTCCAAGATATGCTTGTTTTTTGTTGATATTTTAATATAAACTTAGATATTCTGGGGTTTTTTTATTCAAGCATTATACAGGAATTAATTTTCATTTTTTATAGGCCTGTGTCTTTTGATATTTTTTTTTCTTAATGGTGACATGTTACATTATGGTCTATAGAATTAATATAAAAAAATCTCCACCCTTCTGGATTTATTTATACTCTAGAAAGTGATCAGTTTAATTTTTTTTTGTGTTTGATCAACTTTTACAAATATTTCATGTGTATTTGAGTAAAAAGGCAGGAATATGGTAAAAGGTTCCAAGCTGAGGAGACCCCAGGAACCAAGGGAAGTTCTAGAATAACAGCAGTAGAGGGATGGATTTGAAATCCCACAAGTTGGGAACCCAAGCCAGAGAAGAGCAATGGTGGGCTGGACTGGGGCCTTGAACAAAACATAGTTCCAGGAGCAACTCAACAATGGGAGAAAGGGGTGGTTGTGTTAGAATTTGATTTGTTGATAACATCTTGTCTCTTTGGTTTGATTTGTCACATTCTATTAGGGAGTTGTTGAAATCTCTTTCATGTTTCTTTTCACTCTAACTAGTTAAACATCTCTTTAAAATTCAAATGCTATATACCGTTAGGTACATAAATATTTAATACTGATATTCCATCAATGTCAGTAGTACATTTAAGAATGATACAGCTCTTTTTTTAAAAAAAGTTCTATTGATATTTTCTATTTCTTACATCATTGCAGTTATCCCAAGTATCTCTCCTCCTGTCCCTCCCAAAGAGCCATCCCACATAACAAATAGTATTTTTTAGAGAGGAAAGAAAATCAGCACAATTTGAAAAAGTCTGAGAACATGTGTCATGGGTAATGCTTCTGGACCTTCTGCCTCCATGAAGGAATGGTTTGGGGGGGGGGCATCTTCTCATATCTCTCCATTTGAGTCTTGATCCTTCTTTATAATTTTGTTGTCTTTACTTTTGACTTTTTGGTGCATGATGTTCTTTGCATTTATGTTGCTGTGGTTACTGTGGATATTATTTTCTTGTCTCTGCATACTTCACTCCATATTAGTTCATGTAGATTTTTCTGGGCTTGTAATACATCTTACACATCATTTCTTACAGCACAGTAATATTCCATTATATTCATGTGCCACCATAAGTTTAGCCATTCCCCTTTGAGTCATTTCTAACTCTTAGCATTCACAAAAGTGTTTGGTCCATTTAGTCCCAGAGGGTACAAGCAGGAAGAATGGAGGGAAAGAGCAAAGAGGCAAGTGTGGGCTCAATGTTGGGAATACCCTCCTGATACTGAGAGCTATCCAAAGGTGGATCAGGCTGATTTGGGGTCCAGTTCATTTGCCCTCTTTGGAGGTCTTAAAACAGGGGATTTTCATCTTTTTTGATAAAAAAAAGACCTTTGGCAGTCTGGTGAAGCCAGGAGCCAGAAGTTTTAAATGTATAGAACACACAGAATTACAAAGGAAACTACCTATATTGAACCACAGCTATCAAATGTAAAAAAAACGTTGATGACCTCCATGTTCAAAAGCTCTATCTTCAGGGGAAGACTGGATGATCCTTGTCAGGTAGGCTGGAAAGGGACTTTTGGTGTGGAGTCCATGTTCTCTGAGCCCCTGCCAACTTGGAGTTTCTGGAGACCTAGACATAGAAAAACAATGACAATCCTAGAGGGCGATGGGGAGGAGGGAAGAATCCTCATTGTGTCCTGGAGCATTTCTAATCAATAGAAGCATCAATATTATTGGTGTGAATAAAAAAAAAAGTATAGATTAGCTTAAAGCAGGCATGTAGATTGGATAAAGTAATATGCCAGCTAATACAAGCCAATGAAAATATTCTGGGTTATCCATTGGTCCAGTCATTTTTGGGCCCTACGTTCATCCCAGCATGCTCTTGGCCCTGGGGCATGGAGTTGAGGGGCAATTCTTAACTTCCTAGGTAGGGGTTTTCAAGGCTTAAATTCTACAGTTGGCCATTGCCTTCTGGGCACCAGTCAATATTGCCTCCTGGTGACCAGCATGATGACAATGTGAGTGCAGGCCAGTGGGGCCTTGGCTGTAGCCTCATTGTCTGAACAACCAGATTTTGAACAATGACAGCATCAGCAGCAGGAATAATTATGGTGACTCTTCTGCTGAGGTTCTCAATTCATACCAAGGCCAGAGCATATGGTGGAGAGATCTGCTGGAGTAGGGCTGCTCAAATGGGATGCCCAGCCCTGAAGAGGGGAAGATTTCTGAGTCTGTCCATTAAAAAAAAAGCTTTGCTTTTTGACCAGGACTGTAGGGGTAGAGTGGGAGCTGTAAGAGGGAATTTTTTCATTTGAAAATAGCAGAGTTGGCCAACATTGTCCCTAAAGAAGAGACATGAGAATGTAATTCTTTCTTCTTTTTTGGGGGGAGTGGGATACGGGACCATGGATGTGGCCCACTTCATATGCTATCAACATGGCTAATGTTTTGGTTAGTTTTGTTGAACCAGGGTTGTTTGTTTGTTTGTGTGTGTGTGTGTGTGTGTGTGTGTGTGTGTGTGTGTGTGTATGTGTGTTTTTAATTTTTGGTTATAAAGAGTGGCTCTTTGGGAAAGGGAGGGAAGGAATATATTAGGAAATGTAGGTGATGTAAAAGCAAAAGTAATTAAAAGCAGAATTGATGCACTTAAGATGTCTATGGCACATCCAATTCAGATGCCCAGTGGGCAGTTGGGGATAAACTAAAGGACCTTGTCCCTGCTACCCTGAAAGGCAGCCAGATCAGAATCAATCTGTCTATAAACGAGCATACCACATCCCAGACATTGGGTATATTAAGACAAAAAAATGAACAGCCCTTGCCCTCGAGGAACTTACACTCCACCAGGGAAGAGAACATGTACATATAGAAGTGTATTAAAAACATACCAAATAAAAACAAGGTAATGGGGAAGAGGGATTAGCAACTACCCTAGGCAAAAGTGCCTCTGCTGCTGATTCTTACTCCTTGATGGCTTCTGAAATGCAGAGTGTCCAGTGGAAAGACAGATGGCAAGAAGACAATGCTGTGGTCAGGAAGGTTGGGTACATTGGCATGGAGACAGACAGAAGTATGAAAAAGGATGAAGGGGCATCTGTGATGGGCTGTGTCTAGAGGGCTGAGTTGGGACTGCTCCGGAACAGGGAGTAGGAAAAGGCTGAAGGAAGCAGAACTCTCTGGAAACTATGACCCTAGCTGCCCAGAGGAATGAGTGGCTGGAGCTGTTCTAGTGGCTGCTTGGGGGCTTTTCAGCCACACTAGCTCAGTGTGTCTTCCTGGCCATCATCTACTCTAGACTTAGAAGGACTTTCCTGGTCCCTGCAAGGTCTGCTTGTATGCACTGGCTGGCGTGGATACTTGCTTTGGACAGACGGAGGAAGCTCAAGATCTGGGATTCCCCCTTCTTCCTAATCACTGCTCGGCTCCTCTCAGGATTGGTCCAGGGTCCTGGACTCAGGAAACTTGGCTTCTGTTGCATGCCAGTTTCAGTTCAGGGTCTGGCCTGCACCAGCTTTTCCAAACCTCAGGATCCTATTTCCTCACGTAATGCATCTTCTCCACTACACAAGTAGCCAAGAAGAATCTGCCCAAGTCTAAGCTGATAACAACCAGAGATTTGCTGAGAAAAGTGTCCAGTACAGAATGGTCATTCCAAGAGTGGGAATGCATAAAAATAGCAAATGACTTCTGATTATTAAACCCTGGGCACTTCTGGTGATGGCAGCACATCACAGAGGTGGCAGAAACTTCTCTGGATAGGCAGGATTTGTAGGCAAGGCCTTGAGGTTAGACAGAAGATTTAGAATTATTCCAGGTTCTCCAGGGAGAGTGAGGCATGCTGACTGCCCAAGGCAAAGAGCAGGGCTCAGAGAGTCCTGAATGCCAAGCCCAGTGAGGCTAATGAGGCTCTCCTCCTAAGTGCGTGGCAGATGCATGAGCCCATGGCCTCATTGCCTGTATCCCAGTTAGCCAATCAGTCAATCAACAAACATTTCTTAAATACCTACTATGCACTAGGTGATAGGAATACAAAAACATGAAAACAAAACAGTCTCTAGCCTCAAGGAGCTTACCTTAGCCAGGGGAGACATTGGTACACGAAGAACTACAGTTATTCGTGGGATCACATCTCTGTGTGTGTGTGTGTGTGTGTGTGTGTGTGTGCACACGCGCGTAGGTGAAGCAGTGTCAAAAATGACCCTGTCCTCGGTTAATGTAATATTTCGTTGTACTGACCAAGGATTTGCTCATAGACCTCCCATTACATTGGAAGCTCTGCATAGTCCGAGACTGCATTGCTTTTCAGCTTGGTATGCTGGGGTCTAGCTCAGTGCTGGGCACCTCTAGGAGAAAGGAGCAGGAAGGAGTGTCCACACCTGTGATTCATCCGTGGAGGGAGCTTGCGGATAGTTGAGTATTTACACAACAGTCAGTGGCTGGGGGGTGGGGCAGGAGGAGGGGGAGTAACACCTGGTCAGCCTCAGGCAATTTGTGGGTCTGGGAATGGAGACAAGGTCAGCTAGCAGTCGGTAAAGGCTACAGCCATCAGCTCATAAGCAGTTGTGCAGAACACTTCCATTTATAAATCCCAATCATTCTGTGGCCCTCCCTTCTTTTTATCATCCTTCGTGATTAAAGACCCACAATGAAAAGCTCTAACCACAGAGTTCTCAAAATGACAGCTCTGGAATTTGTTCAAACCTGACCTCACTTAATTGACTGTGTTAACACCTTTTATTTGTATAAAGAGGTAGGGTTTGTCAAAGGGCTTTCACTAGTTGTGTGACCTTGCTCACGTCTCCTAACCTCTCTTAGCCTTTGTTTAGCCATTTGCAAAATGAGTGTGGATGCCTCTATAAATACAAATGTCATGCATCATTTCTTTTTTTTTCCTCCCAGCATATCCTATCAGCTAGACTACCAAGTCACAGAGGAGAAGCCTGAGGTTCAGAGAGGCCAGGCTTTCCTCAAATATTATCAGGTAAAGCTAGGACTAGTGCCAAAATGTGAGGCTTCTGGTCCAGGGCTCTTTTCTATTCTGCCTTCTAATGAAAAAACTCTCAGGTCTATCTGATGCAAGAATGGCATGTTGGTATTATACAAAATTATTAAGTTGACTTCCTCAAATCAATGACAGTTTTTTCTTATAGAAAAATCTTTCTATTAGTTTGTGGATAAAGTAAGATAGATAACCAACCAGACTGTTGTTCCTTCTTTTAATATTTCCCACATATCTTTATGAAAATATGCCTCAGACTCCTCATTTATAAAATCAGGGGATTGGACTGACAACCTTTGAAATTTCCTGTAGCTTTAAATCTATGGTCCTATGATCCACATTCCCACCCCAATTCTGAAGGAAATCTGCTAAGGTCAGAGCTTGACTCTGTGATGAGTCATCTTTGTCCTGGAGAAATGATCCCTCCCTCCGTCCCCTCTTTGAGGACAAGGAAGTGTCCCAAGAGTCTCACTGCAAAGTGAGATGCTGAGTGGCTTCCATGGGAAGTGTGCTTGGGCAGCCTAGGGTAAGGACAGCTCTTATGCCAGCAACATTTGTAGGTTCCATAGCCTTGTCCTCACCATGGCCCTATGAAGCAGATATACCTCAGTAGGTGGTATTACTCCCATTTTAATAATCACTTCGACTACCCACATGGAGTACTTTAAAATAGTTACACTGAGAGCTGTAGCCCACACACCAGTGGAAAGCAAGATGGTGGGGGGCAAAGAGCACAGGCTTCCAAGTCAGGATGCCTGGACTCTATGACTGTCTCACTTTGTGGGACCTAGAACGAGAAATTCAACTTCTCAAGCTTTTGGTTTCTTCATCCGAAAAATGTTGGATCTCATAGCTTCCTTCCAGATCTGAGATTGTAACCATGAGCAACATGTCAAATCAAGTCAGAAAGCAGTTATTAAATACCTACTGTATATGTAGTCCCTGCTGTCAAGTAGCTCTAGTGAGGGAGACAATATGCAACAATTATATACTAAATAAAACATAGATGGGATAAATTGGAGATCCTTGAATGTCATCAAATCACTGTCTATTTTAATCCATAGCTAAAGCCCATGTGTAAGCCAGAGTGACCTCTTGTTAATGAACAGTGGACGTTCAACAAGCCTTGAACATTGCATTCTCCCAAGTAGATTCAATATAACCCCTGTAATTATGTTGACACTGTGATCACCAGAAGGGGAAAGTGCTACAATAAAGACAACCAGACTCCCAGAAGTGAGAGCAGAATGACTCTGAAAACATTTAGTATGGTTCAGAAGCTCAATAATAGAATTACAGGAGTTGTAAGTAGGAAAAAAATAGAGATCTTAAAGGTAAGTTTAAAAAGACAAACAAGAAAATTGACAATGGAGAACAGAAAAATGGAAAATCCAAATAAAGCAAGGAACACGCCGAAAAAGAGAATGGCAAAGGTGGGACATAGAAGTACAGATGATGCAATAGGAATATTATAGCAAAAGAATAAAGGAAAATTGGAAGAACACTGGATGTCTCTATGAACCAGTGACTTACTTTGAAGGCCCAGCTCAGCAAGACAATCTGAGCATCACTGGCTTCCTGAAAACACAAACAAACAAACAAACATGGTGAAACAAAAGCCAGATGCCATATTTCAGGAAAGCAGTCATGAAAATTGCCCAGAAGTATTGAACAAAAAGGGTAAAGTACAGATCAATAGAATTTATAGGATGTCATCAGAAAATAGCTCTAAGCTTATCTCACCAAGAAATGTAGTCACCAAGCTCTAGTCAGAGAGAGAATTTTGCCAGCTAGTAAGAAGAGGTTGTTCATGTACCATATGCAGGTTACAGCTTTGAATTTATTGATTTGTCCAAGGTCATAAACTAGCAATTGGTGAATTCAAAACTAGAACCTGGAGTTTTGGACTCTAATATAAGTATTTTTTACAGCCTTTTGATACTTTACTAGATGACCGCTTCTTGGGGATGACTCATAGTAAATGCTTACTGATTTATGTATTGATTGATATTATGAAGGCCATCCTGGTTCAGGTTGTATCAGATGACTTATGAGTTCCCTCTGAGAATCCAAGATTTCTGATTTCTGTAAATGTGACCAAAGTCACAGGTCCAACCCCTGTGTATAGCCTAGTTCCTTTTTCTCTAGTCCACTGCTATAGACTTCATGTGCCTATCCAACCCCACTCAGCTGGTTTGCAAAAGCAAGTCACTTCCTACAAGGGAGTCCAAGCAAATGAGTGTGAACCCATCACTACTATAAATGAGACACCCCCACTGGGAGGCCTCCCTTCTGCACAGGAGAAGTCATTGGTGAGATTTTTGGGCACAAAGACCAGCATCCTATGGGTGTCTCACTGAACATACTGGGAGTTTGTGGTTTCCATTACAATGTGCTGACAGCAGAGGGTTCCCAGGGGCCAGTATTAGGAGAATTAATGGAGCCCCAAGTGCTGAACCAGCCAAGATCAAGGCCTTGGCCCAGTTTCACTAAAGTGATGAGGGAAGGAGGATGGAAATGAGTCTTATTTTTCTAACCTCATTTGAGGATGCCTTTTGGTTTTACAAAAGAACAAAGAGAACATGGGAGAGACAAGAAAATGATTCCTGGGCATAATAGAATCCAGCTTTCTCTTACATGTCCCTCCTTGTCCAAGGAATTCCCAAATGCTCAGCACACATGATAATTTGGGGCATATAGATGATAGAGCACAGCGTGTGTGTGTGTGGGGGGGGGGTGCCTGTGGTCTGTATACATCTGACATCCTTCAAAGGCATTGTTTCCTGGAAGAAACTGAGCATCAGAAATTCCATCCTGTCTTGAAATCCAAACCCTGCTTTGATGCTAAGCTGACATAAGAATGAAAGTAACATCCCATCCCCAATTCCCTCCCCAGTCACCCCCCCCCCAAGGAATCACTTTGGAGTCCCAGAAAACAAGCCAATGGGGAAAATGCTTTCTTTCTTGGGCCCTACAAGGCAGCTCTATTGACTTACCAGATTAGGAGCCCATCAGGCTGGATCAAAGGCTTTTTCAATAAAGGCTTCTTTTAGTGGCTGCCCTGTCTTTGTTCAAAAGATGCCCTGGCAGTGGGAGACAGGATCCTGAATGGTCGATGTAGAGGAAAAGACAGGGGCCTGGAAAAAGATGGGGATGGGAAGGAAGAACTTTGGGGAAATGAAGCTCTTTGGAGCTTCTAGAACCTTCAACACCACAAACAGGTGAGTCTAACTGAGGCAGTAAGACATATGCCCAAGGCTTGGGCCATACATCACTTTGAGTCAGTCTGTAAATGCGATGTCCTTTTCCTCATTCCTCTACTGAGGACTGCAATATTTTAGTGATTCGTTCTCTAAAGCTTTTTTTTTTTCATAAATTAAAATTTCATCTGAGACCCATAAAAGTAATAACTGCTGTCACATGTAGCATTTTAAAGTTTGCAAAGCACTTTATAAATATCTCATTTTATCCTCACAACAACCCTGGGAGGGAGGTGCTATTGTTACCTCCATTTTACAGATTAGGAAACCGAGGCAAACAAATTAGGTGACTTTCCCAGGGTCACAGAGTTCGAAAGTGTTTGAGGTAGGATTTGAACTCAGGTTTTTCTGACCCCATGCCCAATGCTCTATCCACTGATAGCCCCTCAAAGCTTAGATGGATCTGATTCTTGACAGCCTATATGTTTCTACCTATATTTTCCATTATTCCAGGCAATTCTCTGTGTGGAAACTCCAATGCAAATGGACAACTGGCTGTGACATTACAGAGTTGTTTGGAGCACTGTGGGTTTGAGCGATTTGCCTTTGGTTGCATGCATGGCAATGGAGAATGTAGAGTTCCATTTTAGATACATTGAATTTGAAATGCTTATAAGAATCTGGCTTGAAATCAGAATTGGAGAGTTGAAAGGGATCTCCACCATCTAGTCCAACCTATGCCTAAGAGGAATTCCCACTGCAAAATACACTCAGCCTCTTAAGACCTCCTTGGAGGGAGGGGAACACAATGGATCTTGTCCACTAGGCAACTGGAAATGCAGGACTGGAGCTCAGGAGATACTCAGGCTGGATCTATAGACCCAGAGGCATCTGCATGGCAAGGCTAATTAAACCCATTAGCCATGAATGGGAGTACTTGAGATCACTAAGTTAGAGATGGTAAGGGGAGAAGAGGGTCTAGAACAGAGCCTTGGGGTATATTTTCAATTAGGGGCCATAATATGGCTGATAAACTGGAAAAGGAGATGACCGAGAAGGAGCAGTCTTACAGGTAGGAGGAAAACCAAGAGAGAACAGTGTCATGGAAACCCAGGATGGGGAGACAAGGACCATAGCATCAGAGGACTATAGATTTGGAGCTTGAATGGGCCTTGGAATATCCAGATGTAGTCCAAAACATTGGATCTAGGGAAAATTCAGATCATTTCCATGATCTATCAGTCTCTTAGCTCTGTCAGAAAAAGAGAGGAGGTGAGTCTGACCTATCCTATCCTTGAAGGTGATGGCTCTGGAGGAGAGAGTGAGGCTGGTGACTGCACAGCCCTCTCTCACTTAAATCCCATTCACTTGCACGTCATGGCCTCACCTCCCTGATATCATGGTCCTCTTCCAGAATGAAGAACAAACAGCAGCAACAATTGTTGATGGCACTGCTAATTTGGAGAGACCGTTGTTTCCCTTTCTAACTGCTCACAAAGCATCCCACGTCCATTTGAAAGTTGGGTCCCCCAAAGGATGCCTCATTCCCCCTGAAAGATCTAGGAGGCCCCCCTTAGGATCTGGGCTGGAGCCTCTATTGTGGAGTGTTCTCTCCAATGTCCAACACAATTTCCAATCAATCTTTCCCCATGTCATTGACTGACACAATGATTAGAGCTTCGGTGCCATTTAACCAATTAACACATCAATTAGCTTTCACAAGGAAATATTGGCTAAGGAGATAGAGCAAGGACAGAAGTCTTCAAACAAGAGGGGTATGACACCCCCTCTGTCATCTTAGTCCTAGGAGAGGATAGCTTCAAACCTAGAGTGGTTGCAACAAGGCACCTGTCCCCAGTAAGTTCACTTCAGAATGGCATGGATGGTGGGTGAGTTTCTTCCTTGCTGAAGCAGGACAGCTGAAAGTTGATCCTAGGCTGGGGTAAGCATGTTGTTCCCCGGGGCTGTACTGGTATCTCATCTAGCTTGGCCACCAGCAAATTTTGGCACCATCTCCAGCTCTTGAGCTTCTGAAGGCTCCTGGAGGCTCACACATCCATAGCCATTGCCCATATTCTTTCACCTAAGAGAGAGAAAGGCTAGATATAACAGACGGAAAACAGCGATTCCAGGAGCTCCTGGCTCCATGACCAAGGCCTGTCCCCACCTGGAGGCCTTTGGCACTCTGTCCTCCTTCCTTGCCTTCAGGAAAACAGAGACCATGAGTTTCTCCCTAGTTGTGCACCAGAGGTTTGGAGGCTACAGAATTGCTCATCTCTATTAATTACTTCCTATTGACTTGTCATGAAACTAGCATAGAAGAGGAGAAAATGGTCGGCTCAGGATCGTGGGTGAATGGGGTTAGTCACTAAAGGAAAGAATGAGTCAGAACCAAGAACATTCACAGGAACAACAGAGAACTCTAGGCAAGAATCCAGACATTTGCAAGGCAGTGTATAAGAGACTGGGCATCTGGATGTGAGTCCAAAGAAGGGAGACGGAGCCCGCGTGCAAGAGTGGGAGAGGTTGAGGTCTTAGTGAAAATCTAGAGATTGGCACTCCCTGACTCAGTACTGGAGCCATAAAATGAGAGAGACAGTGGATAGGAGCCTAAGTCTTAATACCTGCCCCAATCAATCAACTAGCAAACGTTTATTACGTACCCCTCATGTGCCAGGCACTGTGGCAAGTTCTGAGAAGAAAAAAAATGAAACAAGTTGTACTTACAAGCGTCTAGTACATATATAGGTACCAATAAAATATGTGTACAAGGTAAGATTTTTTTGGAAGATGCTGGGAAAATCAGGAAGGCATCATGTAGGAAATAGCACCTGAGCAGAGTTTTGAAAGAAACAAGAAAATCTAAAAGGTAGAGGTAATGAGGGAGTATGTTCTGGAGTGGGGTGGGGGAACAGCCTATGCAAAGACTTACAGGTGGAAGATGGAATATCGTAGATAAAGAACAGCAAGAAAGACCGGTTGGGCTGAATTGTCCAGTGTGTGAAGGTGGGTAATGTAAAAGATGGGGAGAAAGGTAGCAGGGAGCCAGGTTGTGAAAGGCTGTAAATGACAAAGACCAGAGTTTGGATTTGACTGTAGAGGTGACAAAGGAATTGATTGAGCAGAGCAGTGACATGATCAGATCTGTGCTTAGGCAACTGAGTGGAGGATGGAGCCCCAGAGGCATGGAGACCAATGGTCATGGAATCACATCAGCTGTGGGGCACAATGAGGAAGCGCCCAATCAGGTGGGGCTTGATGATTCTGCATGGGAAACAGGAGGCATTGGGGTGGGATGGGGGATGTCAAGAGGACCCTGGGATTGTCACAGTAATGAAATCAGTGGCAACATCATGACTGTGAATGGGAGTGTCTGATAGGTTCATTAACCAAAGACTCACGGAAGACAATAAGAGACTTAACAAAACTCATCTTTCTCATCCTCTTGGCTTCTCACTTATCCCACTGGCTACTAAGAGCCCAGCCGAGGTTCCTCAAAACCTGTGAGCAGACATCACCCCACAGGAGGCCTGGGATAATAGGGTCTTCTTATTTCCTAGAGGAAAATAATCCAGAGGCTATCCATTAGTACTAGCAATCCCAGAGGACCCTGTGGCCCTATCCACAGATATCAGACAAAAGATTCAAACAAAAAAGGCAGAATCATTCGGTGCTTGAGTCATGGACCCTGGTCCCTGCATCTGCTGCCAAGGATGTGCCCATCTGTGCTTCTTGGGGAATGTGTGTATTACATACACATATATGTATATGTGTATGCATACGTATATGTGTGTGATTGGTTGTGAATGTGTGTGTAGCACAACTTTACATTTCTATAATTTAAATGAAAGGGAAATTGAAAGAATGAAGGAGGATGAGAGGGAGAGAGAAATTGGTACATTCTTTCTCATGTAGTCAGACAGGGCAGCGTGTTTCAGGGCTCCCGTTTTCTTAGAGACTAATTTCTTATTCATGACATTAGAGGTGGCATTGAGAGCTTCTATGCTGTGTCTAATTATTGAGAGGAGAGCTGGGAGAAAGGAAAGGCTCTGGGACATACAGCTTGGGGCTGGCCAGGGGTGTTCTGCTCAATGCTACAGGAACAAAATACCTTTTCAAACAGAGGTATCTATTTTTCTCAGTCCTGGGACACAGGCAACATTGGGAGCTAGTGTGGTGTCATGGAAAGATCGCTGAGACTTGAGTCAGATGACTCCTGGATTTAAATTCCAGTTCTAACATTTAGTAGTTATATGGCCCAAGGCAAATCTCTTCTCCGATCTAGACCTTACCTGTAAAATGGGGATAAAGAAAATTACATTCTCTTCCTCATAGGATTATTAGAAGGTGCTTTGTAAACCCTAATGCACTTGAGGAATGGGAGCTCTTATTGTGTCCATCGCAACACAATGGTTTGGCAGTGGTTTAGGGCTTCCACAGAGACCCATGATTTTTGGACCTCTGACCATCTCTGTGGTCTTGAGACTTTCAAAGATTTCACAAAGGCCCAGACAGACCAGTTACACATAACACAATCGGTCTTGTATAATAGGTGTTTTAATGCATGCCAAGGAAGGTACAATACGTATCTTGTAACAGGAACATAGGAAGAGGACTTCGCAGGAAAAGATACCACTGAGTCTCAGTGGGTGGGAAGAGAGGCAGAATACAACTACGTCTCTCCTTTGGCCTCTTCAGACCATGGCACAAATGCCAGAATCCCAAAATTTGGGGGTTGGAAGGGACCAAGCTAAGCACGAAAGGTACTCCAACTATAAAACCCCTACCAAGGGTCATCCAGCCTCTGTTTTTGGACCTTTAAGGAGAGGGAGCCTATGCCTCCCCCTCCCCCCCCCCCCCCCTTGCCTCCAGGATCAAACATCTACTCTTTTGTTTAGCTTTTAAAGACCTTCATAATCTTGTCCCAGCCAGTCTTTGCAGCCTTATTGAACCTTCTGCAGTCTGGCCTCTGCTCTGTCCTCATCTCTGCATCATAGAGCCACTCTCTTCCTTCAAATGAAAGATCAGGCACCATTTGCTACTTGCAGCAGGCACCCTCTTATTCTAACTCTTGCATATTTAACGGGTATTTCTTTGTCTGTATAAACTTTCTGTCTCCCTAGATAGAACTTAGGCTCCTTACAGCAAACAATGGTTTCATTCTTGGTCTTTGTATTCCTAGCACCTAGGACAGTTCTTGATGTATAGCAGATACTTAGCCAATGTTTGTTGATTGACTATTTGATCTCTGGTTGAGTAGTTTCAGTCCTGTCCAATTCTTTGTGACTCCATTTGGGGTTTTCTTGGCAGAGATACTACAGTGGTTTGCCATTTCCTTTTCCAGCTCCATTTACAGATGAGGAAACTGAGGCGAAGAGGGTGAAGTGACTTGCCCATGGTCATACCCAGGGGATATTCCACCTTTGGACCATTCTAAGTGTTAGGAAGCTTTTTCTGAACTCAAGCCTAAATTACGCTTTTTTAAATTCCCCTCTTCACTACTCCTGGATCTATTCTCTAGAGGCAAAGGGGACAAGACCCTTCCCTTTTTCACACAATAGTCCTTTGAAGACTTGAAATCAGCTATCCAGCCTCATCCTTTCCCAGCTCCC
>NW_020954595.1:9948968-9974202 GCF_900497805.2 Vombatus ursinus | reverse complement strand
CCTCTCCTCTCCCCTCCTCTCCCCTCCTCTCCTCTCCTCCCCTGGATACATATCCCCAGTTCCTTCAGTTTTTCTTCACAGGAGATGACCTCCAGGTCTTTCACTATCTTGGGTATCTCCCATTGTACCCTCTCCACCTCATGAATGAATTTCCAAAGCTACGTCTCTCAGAATTGAACACAATACATTAAATGTGTTCTGACCAGGGCTAAGGACTCTGGGCAGCTACGTGTTGCAGTGGATAGAGTGCCAGGCATGGAGTCAAGAAGACTCGTCTTTGTGAGTTCAAATCTGGCCTCAGATAGTTAGCTGTGTGACCCTGGGCAAGTCACTTCACCCTGTTTGCCTCAGTTTCCTCATCTGTAAAATGAGCTGGAGAAGCAAATGGCAAACTCCTCCAGTATCTCTGCCAAGAAAATCCCCATTGGGGTCACAAAGAGTCAGACACAACTGAATGACAACAAGAAGGACTGTGGGATGTCATTGCTTCATTCTTGGAGTGTTCCTTGATGGTCCTTAATGCAGTCTAACATCATTGTAGCTTTTTTTGTCCTTGGATTTGGAGCCAGCCAGATTCAAAGAAGAGTCATTAATGGCCTTATGTCAGTTTGTACCCTTGGGCTTATATTGGCAGTCAGAGGGTACAGTGGATAGAACCTGGGTCTGGAGTCAGGAAGATGAGTTCCAGTCATGCCTCAGATACTTTCTAGGTGCATGTTCCTGAGTAATTACTTAACTTCTCTCAGCCACAGTTTCCTAATCTGTAAAATAGGGGTAATAATAGCTACCACCCACCAAAACGTTGTTGTAGGAATCAAGTGAGATATTTGTAAAGTGCTTTACAAACTTTAAAATGCTATATTACTGCTATTGTTGTTATTATATGGTACTTGCAGACCATTAAAACTCTCCCCACTTTTTTTCATATACACTGATGTCTCTCTTACCAACCTCTCTGGGTTTGTATTTGAGAAGTTGATTTTTTTTTTGGACCCAAATGTGAGACTTCACATTTATTGAAATACATCTTACTGTATGAAGTCCAACAGTCTATCTTGTCAAGATTCTTTGGGATCCTGGCTGAAGCCGATGCATTCACAATCCTTCCTAGCTTTATGCCCTTGGATATAATCCCTATTTATAACTTTATATAAGTCATTGATTATATGAACTCCCTGAGAGAGGGTTATTGCTTTTTTTTTTTCCTTTGCTAAACATAAGCAGGAGGGAAAGGGGGGAGGAATTGTTGTTGCTTTTCTTTGTAAACCCAGTGCTTAGCACAGTGCCTTACACACAGTAGGAGCATGATAAATCCTTGTTTATTGATAGAGCTAGGCATAGATCCCTAGAGCACAGCCCTGAAGACCATCTTCTGATAGACAAAAAGCTATTAATAACTACTCTTTGAGTCCGGCCAATTCCAGATGCACTCCACGTCCTAAAGGTTCTGTTAATTAGATCTACATGTTTCTCTTCCTAACCAGTTTAGAGACCCTGCTAAAAGCAGGAGGAAGCTTGGCCTGCCATGAGCTGATCTTCATGAAACTGGGCTGGCATTTTGTTCTCACTGCTTCCTTTTCTAGCTCTTCAACGCCATTGCCTTAATAATCCATTCTGGACTTTTAACAGGAATCGAGGTCAAGTCTGCTGGCCTAGAGATTACAGAATCTATTGTCTTCCCTTTCTTTAAAAGTAGGAAAATATTTGCCCATTCTCCAGGCCCTCGGCACTCCTACTATCTGTTATGATCTTTCCTTGATCCCAGACGGTGGTTGCTCACCTCCACTAGTTTGTAGAGAACTCAGGGATGTCATTCATGTGCAGTGGAAGCCAGTACAGGGAGTATGGGAAAGTCTCAAGGATGAAATTCAGAAACCACAAAGGGAAATCATTCTGATGAGAAAGAAAAATGGGAGTTCCCCAAAGATGCCAAAGGGTATATACAGAGGGATTGGTCTTGAATCTGGGTCTTCCAAGTTCTAAGGCCAACTCACTAGCCATGTTACACTGCCTGTCAGAGTGCCTTGTAAGGGATAAATGTTTGTTCAATTTAAATGAATTATTTAATAGGAATAAAGAATATCAGCATTGCAAGAAATTTAATTTCCATTTCTACTCCTATTTATGTATATTTTATAACTCTCTTTTCCATTAATGACAGTAGAGACCCTTCATTTGGATGCTGTTATCACAGTCTCCAAGTTCTGCATAAATAAGCAGAAATAGAACTAAAGAAATTAAAGACAGAAAAAGCAGCTACAGAAGACCAAGTGTATGCAAAGGAGGTCTATGCTGGAGGCCATACAGTGGTGAGGTTGGAGAGATGAATAATCAGGGCTCTGAAAGAGGAGAAGACCCCAAAGAATTAAAAAAAAACTCAGATCTTATTGTTACTAAATATTAATAATTGACAACCCATATGCCCATTTTCTCCTATCTACAATTACTAAAGTGAAGCTATTGGACACAAACATCGAAAGTCCGGGATGGCGTTCACAAAGGCCACTTGGCAGCAGACTGTAACTTTACAGTCATACAACTGACTAAAATATGGGGTATATTCACGTAAGATTCCTCTGGGCTAACTCTTGACTATATCATAGCATTTGAGTCAATTGAGCAAAATGCTGCCTCTGAGGCTCTCCTCCCAATCCTGTAAGAGCCCTGGAAACATGTCATGATGGAGACAACTTTGTTCAATGAGCTTCTGATCGTTAATCCCCATCAAGGCACAAAATAGAGAGCCATGATCACTGAAGGTGCTTTTCATGAGCATGGAACATGCCCACTGCCCAGTGAATTTGAGGAACAAGCTCCTATCAGTCGTGAGGTACTGTTCTTTGTGGACAGTAGAGTGCACCAAACCACAGAACAGAACAGAACAGAATACCTTAAAAGGAATCCAGAAGCGTTCAAGAGTTTGGTCTAACTATTCACCCAAGAAAAGCCAAGCGGGTGAGACAGGTCTTTTGTCCTGAATCTGAGATAGGGTTGGATAGAAAGCTGATAGAACTGGATAATGAGCATGTAGACCCTTAGACAGACAGAATCCCAGAAGCTGAGTGCTGGGAGGGTCCTCAGCAGTCACAGGAATTCAATCTACAAACAATAGAATTCCCTACTAGCACCTAACTGATAAGCAATTATCCAGTGTGCATGAAGATCTCTAAGAAGGGGGAACTGTTCGTGTCTCAAGAGGGCCCACTCTGCTTCTGTATAGCTCTCATTGTTAGGAAGTTCATCCTGACATAAAATTTGCCTCTTGGCTACTTCCTTCCGTAACTCCTGGTTCTGCTCTCTGGGGCCAAACAGAACAAATCTCATCCCTCTTCCAAAGACTTAAAGCCACCCATCCTGATCCCTCTGGGCTTTCTCTTCTCCAGACTATAAATCCCCAGTTCCTTCACCTGATCCTTACATAACAGGGCCCCAAGACCCATCGCCAACCTGGCTGGCTCCTGTGAATCAATCTCAGCTTCTCAATGTCCTAATTAAAATGTAAGGAACCTGAGACTCTGGATGAAGTCTGATCCGGGCAGAAAATAGAGAGACTGCCACCTTCCTATTCCTGCAAGCTTTTCCTCCCTTCTCCTAGACCATGATCGCATCGGCTTTTTTGGGAAGCTACGTCACACTGCTGACTCATACCCTCCCCCCAAGTCTTTTTCAGAATAACTACTAACCATGCTTCTCCCACCTCATACTTGAGAAGTTGATTTTTTGTACCAAAGTGCCCAAGTGCAAGACTTTATATTTCTTCCTGGTTAACTGCATTTTATTAGATTCAGCTCAATGCTTGAGCCTGTCAAGATCTTTTTACATCTTGATTCTATCATCCAATGTGTTAGCCATCCCTCCCTGCTTTGAGTAATCTGCACATTTGATGAGCATGCCACCTATGTTTTTATCCAAGTAACTGATAAGAATGTTAGACTGAAAATGGACAATGAGGGGCAGCCAGGTGGCACAGTGAGTAGAGCTCTGGCCTTGGAGTCAGGAGGACCTGAGTTCAAATTCAGACTTAGACACTTAATATTTACTAGCTGTGTGACCCTGGGCAAGTCACTTAACCCCAACTGCCTAAGAAAAAAAAAAGAAAGAAAGAAAGAAAGAAAGAAAAGAAAGAAAGAAAGAAAGAAAGAAAGAAAGAAAGAAAGAAAGAAAAAGAAAAAAGAAAAAGAAAAAGAAAAGAAAATGAACAATGAGCTGGGCCCAGAATTGACCTGGATGATGTTTGTCCTTTCTCAAAGAAGACCAATGACATCAGGAAGGTGATGTCTTGACTTACAAGTGAATTGGATTTAAGTGAGTCAGGGATATGCAAAGTCATCAGCCTCACTCTCTCCTCCAGAGTCATCACAGTCCAGTGACGACATAGGTCAAGGCAACTGGCTATGGCCCTGGATGCAGTGGGAGACCTGGGGCCTTCTTAAGCTAAGGTCTTTCCCAGGTCTCAGTAGGTCAGCGGCAATATCCATTCAGTAATTAAAGGCTAGATAAGAATTGAGGCAAAAGATAACCAAGTCTGCCTTTACAAAAGAATCAGTCTAGGAGGGGAAGATCCTTGAGATTCTGTCCAGAACAGAAATAATTGCTATTTACACTCACTCTGAGCCTTCAAAACCCAAACAATGAGCAAGTGAGGCTTGTGCTGGGACCTACTATTGGCCAATCAGTGAGAGCCAGAGTGATTTCGGTTTAAAGGCAGAGCTAAGTAGCTCCATTTGAATTCCAATGGATGATGACAGAGGGGCTAGATTGCCATTGGGGAATGGCCTACTGCTTTTATTAACCCCAGACTTCTCCCGGATACTGAGACTCATC
Source organism: Vombatus ursinus (assembly GCF_900497805.2). Classification (NCBI taxonomy): domain Eukaryota; kingdom Metazoa; phylum Chordata; class Mammalia; order Diprotodontia; family Vombatidae; genus Vombatus; species Vombatus ursinus. The sequence continues at coordinate 9,969,378 of NW_020954595.1, read as the reverse complement.
TTTTAACATTGATAAGGTCACAATGTTGCGTATGATTTCAAGTCACTGCATACCGCATTCTCTGAAGAATTAAAGTTGAGGATCATGTGAAGGGCAATGAATGGAGAGGTACCCAGAAGGTGGGAAGAAGGCTGCAGCACATTGCCCAGTCAAGAATTGTACATGAGACACAAAGTAAAGGACGTCATGGGGGAATATGTACCTGGGAAAAGTAAACCAGTCACGTGGTGAGAGTGAGGGATAACAGAGCTCTATCCTTATATGTCACTGGTCTCTGTGAATGTCAAGAGATCCTAAGGAAGGGCTTTCCCCCCTTTCTCCACCATCCATGATGGGTGATCCTCCTTGGGTGTATTTTCATGAGTATAAGGAGGAGATGGCTGGTGATCCAAAGGGTTGGAGGCAGTACCCACACCTAGGAGATCAAACAATCAACATTGATTAAATGCCAACTATGTGCAAGGCATCATGCTAGGCATGACAGATACAGAGAAGAAAACATCTTGCCCTCCAGGGATTTTCATTCTATAAGCAGAGACAACATGTGCTCATACAGATAAGAACAATCACAGATATAAGATCACATCAATTGGAATACACAAGTAGCTTCCTTCTAATCAGAGTTGAACTGACTACCCTAAAATGAACCAGCAGTAAAGAGCTGGGCATTTGTCTAGCACACCGTAAGGTCATAGGCATGTTTTCTTGCATGTCTATCTGTAGGGACTGGGTATTACCTTCAAAGCTGCCTGGTAACTGGCCTGGCATGTTAGAAATGTGACTTGTTAAGTTCATCCTCTCCTATCAAGGAATTCCTTGAGAGACACAGAAAGAGGTCATTGTCTGCCTCAGTTTCCTCAACTACAAAATGGATATAATAATAGCATCCACCTCCCAGCGTTGTTGTAAGGATTAAATGAGAAAATTTTTGTAAAGTGATTAGCACTGTGCTAGGCATTAAAGATACAGAGACACATAGTAGGTGTTTAGTAAATGCTTGTTTCCTTCCTTCCTTCTTTCCTTCCTTCTTTTGTCTTGTTTTGGGCCAAGGGCAGAAAGCTTTTCCAGGGGCATACTTGGGACTGTTTCCACCCTGGGGACTTCTGAGAGCAGAGCCAAAATAACTCTCTGGGGAAGAAGGCCCTTCTGATAGCAAGATGCCAGGATGGATTTTTGCCAATGCTAATTATGGTATTTCATTTTCTGGTTCTCAAAGTCAAAACAAACAAATGAACAAACAAAAAGGATTTTGCTTTATTTTTAGCTAATATTTGGTTTCAAAGAAGCTAATATTTGGTTTCAAAGAAGGTCTCTCAAATGTTGTTCAAAAGCCGATCATTGCATGTATTCCTATAGCTCCTTAAAGGTTTACCAAGGGCTTCACAGACATTATCTCATTTGATCCTCATAACAAGCCTGAGAAGTAGGTACCATTTTTATCCCCATTTTACAGATGAAAAAAAAATGAGGCTGAGAGCACTTAAGTGACTTGCTCATGTAAGATTTGCTGATGTAGGATTTGAACACAGATCCTCCTGATTCGACATACTGTGCCCTTTAGCCCCTGAGCTCAAGAGGAGCTTTCCTTCAGCACTACCAGGCAGATTTTTACATGAGCAAGAACCTACTCAGATGAAGCCTTTGGCATAATGATCCCATTTGGCCACACCTGTGTCTCAGCTGAAATTCCTCCTGGTCCCCCAATTATTTACTTTCTGATGAGGTCTATAATGATTTCTGGGGCCTCATTCATTAGATTCTTAGGTATGGTCCTTTGCACGGCATTAAACAAATATTTAGTGTTCAAATACTTAGATAGCTCTGGGACCTCATCAATATTGCCATTCCCTTCAATAATGTCAATCATGATTCATTCCTGCCTGTCCATCAGTGTAAACTCTTATACATGTCCTCACCCAGGTTCACCATCCGGGTTCCATCCATCATGCTGAGGCCTTCTCCTGGTTCATTTGACATCGTGAGGAGAGCATTACTGCTCTATAGGTAATGTGACTCTTTCACCAAGTGACCAGCCCATCTTATTTCTGCATACATTTCTTTGATGACATCTTACTCCAGCTCTTTCCTGTCATCTTTATTTGTTTATGTTTTATCTTCTTACTCCCATTACAGCTCTGCATTGCCCCAGGCGTGATTCTTATTTACAGTCTTGGGAGATTGTTATGTTTCATGACTCATGGCCATAGAACAACCATAAGAGAATATTGATGTTAAAGTGTTTCAGTAAGAAACTTGGAGTCATCAATAAAATTTTTCAATTTCCCAAAGGAAACTTGGCCACTCCTGACCAATTCTCAACCTTACTCAGTCACCATTCACTTCACTTCTTTAAGATAAATGTAATGATGGATGAGCTCTATAGGCTGCCCATTTGACTGTACATCTGAGTCTGGAGAATAATAATTCTTCATCCACTTGGTTTTATCTGTGTGGATAGTTAGATCAAACTCTTTCCAATTGTTATGGAGCTCATCCAAGAACCACTGTAATGTTCTCTGTCCTGATGCAACTAACAATAATCCCCTTCACAAAGGAATATCTGGAGGACTGAACTATCCATAGGGAGTCTTTCCTTGACTATAAATAAGACAATTAAACTTATAGCAGTGAATGAGGATTTAATGGGCTGCAAGCTCAAGATGAGTAAAACAACATGACATGGAAGCCAAGGAAGTTAATGCAATTTTCAGCTGTGTCAAGAGAAGCATAACACAGTCCTGCTATACACTGACCTGGACAGACACTATTAGCGTTGTGATAAGCCCTGGTAGCCAAATTTCAGGAAGGACTTGGAGAGGTGGAAGAGGGTCCTGAGGACAACAACCAGGATGGAACAAGGCTTCAAGTTCATGTTCCGTGAGCATCAGGTGAAGCAACTGAGGGTGCTTACACCAGAAAAGACAAGACTCAGGGAGCCCATGATTACTGTTTTCAAATATCTAATCATCTATTAAGTGTAAGAAGGTTTGGACTTGTTCTGCTTGGCCACAGAGGGCAGAACTGGAAATAAAGTACAGAAGCTGCAAAGAGGCAAGTTTGGGCCTGATGTTACTAGCAGTGAGAGTCACCCCAAAGTGAGATGGGTTGCCTGAGGAGATGGCGGATTTCCTCTCCCTGGAGGCTTTCCAGTAGTGGCCAGATGACCATTCACTGGGAATATTATAGAAGGGATTTTTATTCATGTATAGGTTGAACCGTCCAGTCATCAAGGCCCTTTCCAATTCTGAGATTCCATGAACATTTTGGGAGTAAAAGAAACAACCAGAGCCAACCCATCCTTCTGAGCCTCTGCAATACTGAGGCTCCAGCCTCATGTGTAATTCTCAATTAATTTTACATCTCACAGTGCTACAAAACACAAAGAAAAAAGGAAGCTAGATGAAACATTTAAATAAACTTGGCCTGATCTCTGAAAAAGAGACTTAAACATTCAGGGAAAATGACTCCTAGATGGAGAATGTGCATTAGTGATGGAAATCCATTACTTATTCAATAGCAAGTGCATTAAGGAGAGTTCCAGAGCATCCAAAGCCCCACACCCATTGCTGGGGCCTCTCAGTGGAGGCCAGCAGCTCTTCATAATTTATGAAACAATGACTCTTTTCTGGGTCTTTGTTTTGCCTCGGTGTTGGCCTTGTGACCGTGATGTTAGGGATACAGATTCTCAGCTGGACAGTTTGACTCTGTAAATACTTTAGGTTTTGCATTGAAATTCTGTGACCGGCTTTGACTACAGCAGTCTATTTCTTAATGGAGCCAATCTGGTTGAATTCTGGACTTATAAAATGTAAAGTTTATTAGGACTTTCTTCTTTGATGTGCTAACTAGCTCAGGGACACAGGCAGGGGCAAAATCCTTTCATTTAAAAAAAAAAGGTAGTCTCTTTTCATAATGACTTAGAGGGAAATAACATTCTTTGTTCAATGTTTAATGATCTTTCCTTTCTGACATACACTAAAGACATCAAGGGCTTGTTTTCTACTAATGATGAAAATCAATGGTTTTCACATATAACTGTACAGTGCACATCTCTGGGGTCAGGCGAAAACCTAACTCTAATGCTTTGCCATGGCATAACATTGACCCTGGGCTCCCAAAGGCCGTGCCAGCAGAACATAAGCTCTGGAAGTTTCTACCCAGGAGGAAGTGTTTCGAAATTTCCCCTGAAAACAGACCGCTAGATACAGAGAAGCTCACAACCGGCAGGCTGGCCATTGGCTAAAAGATTTGCTGGGTAAAATTAGTCAGGAAACTGACAAGTTAAAAAAAAAAGTACACCCATCCTGTATTCATGGCTCCTTTCTGCTTCATCAGTGGTAGAGGTGGAATGGCAGAAGACAAGGAGTGATTACAAAGAATTCCCTTTATCTTTACACAAGCAGCACGTAATAATGTGACCATCATTACTCAATACATGCTTTTTTTGTCCAAAATCCAATAAATGAGCAGGCAACCAGAGGAGCTAGAACATGCCCACATTGACATTCTTCTTATCAAGGAAAGCAGAAGACACAGGAAAGTTGCAACTGAAAGGAAGGATCGCCTATAGGATCTGCTGGGCCAGGTCAAAAAGGTGGTTGGAGAATTGTTTTCATCAAATACCCAAAGGTAACAGAGAGTTCCACTTCCTAAGCTCATAGAACCACAGTCTTTCAGAAGGGGAAGTGATCTCACCTACCAGCTAGTCCAATCTGCACTTGAATAAGAGTCCCCTCTAGGACATTTTCAAATAGCCATTTAGCCTCTGCTGGAAGGCTTCCAGTGAGGAGGGCCCATGACCTTCCAAGGCAGGCCCCTCCACTTATGGAATGCTCTGTTGGGAAATTTCTCCTCATATCAAAGCTAAAATTTCTCCTTCACATTTGGGCCCTGTTGCTCCTGAGTCTGCTCTCTGTGGCCAAGTAACCCACGCCTCATCTCTCTTCCACATGCCAGCCCTTTAGATTTGTGAACGTGTCTCTCATGCCCCCTAAGTCTTCTCTTCACTAGGTCCTACATCTGTTTTAAGTGATTGTCATAGGGCATGAACTCAAGACCATTCACCACACTGGTTACCCTCCTTTGGACACTTTCTAGCATAATTATCAGTTGCCTTTCTTAAATGGGGTTCCCAGAAGTGAATACAGCCTTCCAGACTTTCTCTAAGCAGGGGGATGAGTATAGGATGACTACTAGGTCCTCATTCCACAAAGTTATGCTCCCTTAATACAGTCCAAGAGCATGTTAGCTCTCTCATCAGCCACATCACATGAATGGTGTACACTGAGAATGCCATCCACTTACCCACCTAGACCCTATTCAGACACACTGTGGTCTAACCAAACCTTGCCCTTCATGGACTCAGGATCATAGAATCCTAGACTGAAATATGGGAAGGACCTTAGAGGTCAACTTAGAGTCAAACTCCTTCATTTGACAGATGAACAAACTGAGGCCCCAAAAAGTGATGTGCCTGGCTCCAGGTCACATGGGCAGTAAGTGGCAGATCCAGGATTTGAACCCAAATCTTAGTATTCGAAATTCAGAGCTCTTTCTACCACATTGTGAATTCAAGTGTAAGACTGGAATTTCAGTTTTGCCCATTAAAACTAATGCTCTAGCCTGTCAATATATTTTTTTTTTTGGTAAGAGATTCTTTCACCCAGTATACTGGCTCTCCCTGCCAGGTTTGTGTCATCTATGAATGTTGTTGTCATTAATAACACTGTTAAATAGCACAGGGCTAGGCACAGATCCCTGGAGTGTTCTACTGGACACTTCCTTCAATGTGGCCAGTCAAACCATAACTACTTTTTGGTTCAGCCATGAAACCAGTCAGCCAATGAGTCACAGTTGCACCTAACTGTATTAGAAGACAGCCCATATTTACCTACTTTGTTCACAAGAGTATCACTAAAGAACTTAATCAGCCACAATGCTAAAATTATATAGTTTGTATCAACATTCCCCTCGTTTAATAATTATGTAATCCAAAAAAAGTAAATGACATACACCTAGCTTGATTTAGTCTTAATGATCCCATGTTAGCTCTCTGTGGTCCCCTCTTTCCTTTCTAAATGCTCCCAAATAATTCCTCCTACATTTTTACCACATGTTGAATAATGTGCAGAAGAAATTCAGCAACTCTGATGCTCACAAAGCACAGACCAGCTCTTGTCCATCCGCACTTGTTAGGATAAGTGTTGGTAGTTCATCTGGGCCTGGTGAGTGGTACTTAGTTACCCGCTAATAATTTTCCTTCCTCACTCCTCTTGGGTTTTACAAGCTCCCTGTTACCTGTTTTCCTTCTGTCCTTTCAAGTCCAAACGTCCTTCTTCTTTGGTGGAAAAGGCAGAGCTGAAATAGGATTAAACATTTTGACCTCTTTTCTTTCATTCCTTATCATCTTGGACATTCTCAGTAATCTGCCATTGCTTCTATTTCTAGTACTTTCTTGGAAAATCTGAATTATTTAATGGCCTTCCTGTGTAGCCACATCAATCTCGTTAAACACTTCTCCCTCGTCACAGAATCACACAGAATTTCAGCACTGGGAGGGACTTCAGCCACCATCCACTGGGGCCCGTGTCCCCCAGAGAATTCCTTCTACAGCAAATGTACCAAAGTCACCAGACTTTCATCTCTCAGTGTCACCAGAACCCCCTGCCCTTTCAAGTGCACCTTTCCCAAAGTCGCCAAAAAGATAAACCAAGAGCAGAGTCACTCTCGTGATTAACAAACTCCAGGGGTTCCCTGTGGCCTCTACGACCAAATATAAAACTCTTCTGGTGGAATTTAAAACCCTTCCCCATCCGGTTCCAATCTACCTTTTCAGGCTTAGTACACATTCTTCCCCTTCACCCACTCTATGGATGTTGTCCTTTGAATGAATTTTCAAAGCATTTATTACACGCTTGCTGTTTTCTAGGTTTTCAGGTCCCTCCCCATCTTTTGTTTCTTCTCCTCCTCTTCCGTCTCTGACGGCTTCTTCTCTGACTTTTTGGCTGGATCCTCTTCCACATCATGCCCTCTAACCACAGCTGTCCCTCAGGGTTCTGTCCTGGGTCCTCTTCTCCTCTCCCTCTTTACTACTTCACTTGGTGATCTCATCAGCTGCCATGGATTTAATTACTATCTCCATGCTGATGATTTTCCAATTTACCTTTCTTGCCCCAATCTCTCTCTTGACCTCTAATCTCACATCTCCAACTGCCTTTCAGACATCTCAAACTGGAAGCCCAGTAGACATCTTAAGCTAAACATGTCCTAAACAGAACTCATTATCTTTCCCCCTAAACCCTCCCCACCTCCTACCTTTCCTATTACCACAGAGGTCACCACCTTCCTCCCAGTCCTTTAGACTCACAACCTCTGTTATCCCAGATTTCTGTCTCTTTCACCCTACAGCTAGTGCCAAGACCTGTCCATCTCACCTTTGCAATGTCTCTCATTGATCTCACCTCTACATCATCTCCGGAATACACTTCTCTCCTCTGATACTGACACTCCCTCTAGTGTGTCAGCAAGTCTCCAGTATCCATTCCCCTTTCTTTATGTGGTTCTGGGTAGTATCACACCTGGATTTCCTATTTTTGCTCGGATGTTTTCATTGTGGTTTTGTATCAATGAGAAGGGCAGCCAGGAAGGCAGTATCACTGGATGGAAGAATCCGTGTTGGGGAGTGAGAGGTAAGAAGACTAGAAAGGTAGGAAAGAACCAGGTTATGGAGGGCTATGAATGCCAAACTGAGCACTTTGAATCTGCCCCTGGAGGCCATGGGGAGTTCATGGAGTGTATGGGGGGTGACATGATTGGACCTGTGCTTTAGGAAAATCACTTTGGTGGTTGAATGGAAGATGGACTGGAGGAAGAAAAGACTGGAGGCAGGCAGACCTGCCAATAGATATTGTAACAGTCCAAGGCTGAGGTGATGAAGGAATGGACCAGGGTAGTGACAGTGTCAGAGGGGAGAAGGGGGCAGCTTTGAGAGATGGTGCAGAGGTGAAATCGACAGGGTTCCTTGGCAGTAGATGGGTATGGGAGGTGAGAGAGAATGGAGGGGTAGGGATGACTACTATTTTCAGCCTGGAGTAGTATTACTGTGCCCATTTTGCAGATGTGGAAATAAAAGGCAAGAGAAGTTAAGTAAGTTGACTACAACCTGTAGATAATGAAAAACCACTGAACCCAAGGCTTAGTGATGAGTGAATCGACACCAAGCTCCACTAGTGTGGGGAGTCTTGGGGACCTCGCCTTAACCCTGCTCTGCTCAGCAGCTGGGTTTTAATCAGTGGCTTGGATAAAGGTTTAGAAAATACGCTTATCAAGTTTGCAGATAACACTTCACTGAGAGAGATAGCTAAAATATTGGATGGCAGGATCAGGTTCCCTAAAAAAGATTTTAACAAGTTAGAATAGTGGGCTAAATCTAATAAGATATCATTTGATAGGCTTGTGGCCATTTAATATGGATGTGTGTGTATGTGTATGTGAGCTGTGTGTCTGTGTGTGCATGTATGTACATGTGTGTCATATATGTTTGTGTGTGTATGTTGTATGTCTTTCACACAGGTGCCTCCAGCCAGGTATTGTGTGAATCAGAATCTTCTCCAAGTCCCAGCTTAGAAGTCCCTACTGATAGGTTTACTTTTACTATTCAGAGAACACACAATTTACAGTAAAAACCCTCAAGGGACCCAAAAAAAGAAGCCTGGGGTTCTTAATCAGTACAGAGGGTAAGGATGATTTTGCAATGACTTGCACCTAGCATACAATGTTCGTATTTCTGCCATAGCCAAGTCTGTGTAGGGCATTCCCTCTCTCAGAGAAAGGGGGGGTGGCAAAGGGCCTTGAGGAGCACTCCTCCATGCTTTATGTCATCAGAGATAATCAAGAGCTTTTTTTATTTTTTTAACAAATAGAAAGGAGAATGAGGGGGGAAGTGGACAACTGAAGGGACAGAGATAGAAGAAAATTAAAGGAGGAAAACAAAAGAGGAAGAGGAAAAGAATGAAAAGAACACCTGTATGTAATATAAGCTATAAAGGGAAACCCTTTCTCCTTCCTCCCTCCAAGTCTGCTGGGCTGGGACACATCCCCTTGAGCCAATCATACAACTTGGATCCTTCCGAGGAACAGTCCCTTTGCAAATAACACCTACACCCAGAGGTTTCTGGATGGCTCCTATCTTTGCTCTTTCCCCAAGGGGTATATTGAAGATGACTACAGACTGAACAGGCAAAGTGACTCAGTAGGCTTCAAAAAAGCAGAAACATTCCCACTATCACTCTTTCTCTTCTCATCTGTTCGTAATATTGGGACCGATTGAACTCCGCCTCGGATTTCTCAGGCCGGCCTCCAAGTCTCTGGCTGCCTCTTCTACTTTGTGTTTCCTTCTTTGAGTATAGGTGACTTAACAGGGATCCTCCAAGTGTTCCTAGCCTTGCTGGCAGCCCTATGAGTTTGAGAGGTTGGGAACTCCTGGGTCCATGTGTAGGAATCCAGCAGGAGGTGACCTCTGAAACAATTTCCCAGAAGACCACTGTCCTGAGGTTGAACCCGGAAGACTGGACTTGGAGTGAATTCCTCGGATTGTGCAGAGCTGAACTGAAGATAAAATGACTGTTCAGCAGTCTCATATACTGTTTGATGTTTTAAGTAACCGATCTCCTGGGAGAAAATACTAGGAGTTATGAGTTACTATTCCATGTTTTAAGTATTTTGTCAATGCATGTTTGAATTGTGTGTCAAACATTTCTTTTGTGGAAGAGGAAATAAATAGCTTATACCTGATCTATTTTGTATTTTTCTAGAAGACCTTCAGCATGAACTGAACCTAAACTTTGAGAGATTTTTGTTGCAGGTAATGTGCTAAGTGCTGGCAAAGCACACAAAGAGAAGCCCCGCTCTCAAGGAGCTCACGTGTACATTCAAGCTCTATACAGGACAACAGGAAATATGAGGGAAGGCACCAAAATTAACAAGGTTTGGGAAAGACTTCCTGCAAAAGGTGGAATTTTAGCTGGAACTTAAAGGAAGCCAGGAAAGAAAGAAGGCTGAGTTGATGAAGGAGAAGAGAGACAGCCAGTGAAAATGCCTGGAGTTGGGAGATCGAGTGTTTTGTTCAAGGAACAAGGACTTGACTGGCCCTGGATCACAGGGTAGGTAGAAGGGAGTAAGGTATAAGCCTAGGAAGACTGGGGTGGGGGTGGGGTAAGGGGGCAGGTCAGATTATGAAGGGCTTTAAATACCAGAGGATTGTGCACGTGATCCTGAAGGTGCTCGGGAGCCACTAGAGTTTATCGAGTTAGGGAATAACATTGTTAGACCTGCACATTAGGAGAATCACTTTAGTGGCTGAATGGAAGATGGACTGCAGTGGTGAAAGATCTGAAGCCAGTAGGACCCCCCACCCCACCCCCAAGGCTATTGAAATAGTCCAGGTGTGAAGTGATGAGGGTTTGCACTGGAGGGGAGTGCTTAGCAGTGTCAGAGGAGAGAAAGGGGAATGTTCAAGAGATATTACAAAGATAAAATTGACAAGTCTTGGTGACAGATTGGATATGGTGTGGGTAAGGGGTGTGTGTGAGAAAAAGTGAGGAATCAAGGACAACACTCAAGCTGCCAGACTGGGCGATAGGAAAGTTGGGAAGAAGGAAGGCTTCCTTGGGAAAGATGAATTCCGTTTTGGTCATAATGAGTTTAAAATGTCTACAGGACATCCAGTTCAAGTTGTCTCATGGGTAGTTGGAGATGGGAGAATGGGAATCAGTAAAGAGATTAGGGCTGGATAAGTAGGTTTGGAAATCATTAGCATTAAATCCATGGGAGCTGATAAAATCACCAAGTGAAATACTACAGAGTGAGAAAAGAAGAGGACCCAGGACCGAGACCTAGGGTACCCCCACAGCTGGAGGTGTGACCTGGATGAAGAAGATCCAGCAGAGGCTGCTGAAAAGGAGAGGTCAGACAGGTAGGAGGAGAACTAGAAAAGAGGGGCAGCCCACAGATCTGGAGAAGAGAATGCCAAGGAAGGGAGGGTGATCTAGAGTGTCAAAGGCTGCAGAAGCTGAGGAGGAAGAGGAGGAGGAGGAGGGGGAGGGGGAGGAGGATGATTGAGAAATGGCTGTCAGCCCTACTTCCCAGTATGTAATCCTAGGAAGTGAATCAAAACAAAGAACAGCACACTTCACTCATTTGGGTACCTTCCATTAACAAATGCAAGTTGAATTTACTCAAATGGCTAAATTTAATTTTGAATACATTCTTATCATGGGTGTGTTTTTAGAAAGGATTGTGAAGTGTACTCTACTGCCTAAGTAGACTCAATGACTATTATTAAAACATTGTTGGACTTTCTACTTAATTAGGGACACTACTATCCCTCCTCCATAGTGTCTGGGAGGACTTATTTCATGGGCCACGTAATGAAAAATATCGGTAAAACTCTCCAATTCAACAGCTCCCCCATTGCCTTGGGGTCACCAGTCACGAGGCACAGTAGAGCTATAATGATCCTGCAAAAAAGTAAGCTGGTCAGAAAATATGCTAAAGCTGGTCTGAAATAGTTGGATACCTCTGAGAATGAGATCTACCCCCAAGCAATAGGAAAACCTGCCTTAGTCCCACTGAGGTACTCATGGGTCTGTTTCTGTCTCTCTGTCTCTCTGTCTCTGTCTCTGCTTCTGTCTCTGTCTCTCTTGTCTCTCTCTCTCTCTCTCTCTGCTTTAATGACAATTTCAACTTCAAAAAGTGGAAATGCTAACAAAGGAAATCTATTTTGGATCAGAATCTCACTAACAGGAAAAGTTTGCCTGCTAGGGTAGAAATGATGTCAATTTTGGGGGGCAGTTAATTTTATCTCTTAGTATTTATAATAGAAAATAAGAGGAAAGTGCACCAATCAAACTGCCACAAAGTAATGGTATGCATGCTATACTACAAAGCAGTAATCATCAGAACTATTTGTTATTGGTTAAAATATAGAAAAGTTGATCAATGACATAGATTAGGTCCAGGAAGCAACTGAACACAGTAACATAAGGATACAAACTACTGGGATAAGTTCTCATTATTCAATGAAAATTGCCAAGAAGATTAAAGAAGTTTGGAAGAAATTAGGCCTAGAACAACATCTCCCACCATATACCACAATAAACTCCAAATGATACATGACCTAATTATAAAAGATCCTATCATACACAAATTAGAAGAAGTTGGAGGGAGTTATTTTTCGCATCTACAGAAAGAGGAGAAAATCTTAGTCAAATAAAGGGTAAAGAAGATCACAGGAGAGAAAATGGACAATTTTGATGGTGTAAAATTGAAAAGATTTTGTACAAACAAAAGCAGTGAATTCAGAATTAGAAGGGAAACAGGTATTTAGGAAAAATCCTTCGCAGCAACTTTCTCTGATGCAGGTTAAATATCAAGTTATATAAAGAATTTATATAAATATATAATAACAAGGGTCATTTCCCAATTGATAAATGGTCAAAGGACATGAACAGATGATATTCCAACAAAGAAGTCTTCATATATCAACAGATACATGAAAAATGCCCCAAATCAATAAGAGAAATATAAAACAAAGCAACTCTGATATTCAACCTCACATTTGACCTTTGATTGGCAAAGATAACAAAAAAGGAGAATTATTATTGTTAGTGGGGCAACTGGGCACCTAATTGCACTGATGGCAGAGCCCTGAATTGGGAAGTGATTAAATGTCCCTGTATGTATACTCCATTATCATGAGGAGGCATCTATTCTACAGAGATCAGAGAAGAGGGAAAGGATCCCTATGTATAAAAATATTTATAGTAGTTCTTCTAGGTATTGCAAAGAACTAGAAACCAAAAGGAAGCCCATCAATTGGGGAAGGGCCAAACAAATTATGGCATGTGAATGTAATGGAATATTATCGTGTCATGAGAAGTGACAAAAGGGACTGTTTCAGAGAAGCCTGGGAAGACAACTATAAACTGATGCAGAGAGAAGTCGGCAGAACCAGGAGAATTATTTGTACAATGACCACTATATTGTAAAGGGAAATAATTCTGAAAGACTTAAGAACTAATTCTAATTCAATGAATAATCACAAAACTGAAGGTGAAGACTGAGGTTGAAGTATGCTTCCCAACAGTTGGTGGAAAAATGATGGCCTGGAGATGCAGAATGAGACGCACACACAACCATTACAATACAACTTTGTTTTGCATGACTATACTTTTGTTGGTGGCAGAGTGGATATAGTGATGGACTAGAAGTTAGGAGTACCTGAGTTCCAATCTTGCCTCAGACATGTACTATCTGTGCAACCCTGGGCACATCTCTGGGCACACCTGTGCAACCTCTGTCTACCTCAGTTTCTTCACTTGTAAACTGAGGATAATAATAGCACCTACCTCTCAGAATTGTTGAGAGGATCAAATGAGATAATATATGTAAAACAATGTATAAAGGTTAGCTATTACTATAGGAGGTTTGTTTTTTTGAAGGCAATGATGGAGAGATAGTTAGAGATAGTGATAGAATATCAAGAAAAGAGAGGAAAAAAAGAATGACAAATGAAACATTAAAAAATACCCAGGGGAGGCTAAAGTGGGGGATAGAGGGGGACACAAATAAGCAGGGCCATATTGGCACCACTATATTAAATTTAATTTATATATAAAGGAACAAGCCCTATGTAGGAGATTTGCAAACTTATTACAAATCTTATTTTCTCACCTTTTTTGTCTATGAAAATACTCAGGTGTACCTGTGGTTCTCTTGATCATAACCTCAAAAGGGGGATAAAAGGAAAAGGGGAGGAAACTCAGACATAGTCTGTCATCAGTTATACTCTTTCAGTTTTAGTCAAATAGATTTTTCTAAGGCAGCCAGAGGAAGATCGAGTGGGGTCCTACAGACTAATCTTCCATAGGGGGAGTCAGCCCATAACCACTGAGCTCCCTCTCCCACGAATGCACACACACACACACACACTCATACAGAGGAGGGTCTAGGAATCAAATGTCCAGCGTCTACCTACTGGGAACAATTATGACCCAGGCACCTATGGGAGGGGTGTGTACACAGATTCTCTAGGTCGGACTTGGTCACTTTTCTACTCAACGAACTCCAGTGACTGCCTATCACCTCTAGGAACAAATGGAGAGTTCTCTAGCCTTTAAAGACAATCCTAGGATGGCTTCTTCCTCCCTTTCTGGTCTCCTTACACTTTGCTCCGTTCCATGTTCTTCTGACTCTGTTTTTTCACTGACTGTCCTCCATGCCTTGGGGGGTTCCCCCTCCTCATTGCTGCCTTCTTCAATTCCCTGGCTTCCTTCAAGACTTAACTCAAGTTCTGCCTTGGGTAGGAGGCTTTTCCTGGTATCCCTCTCCTTCTCCCCTACTGGTGCCATCCCCTCTGAGATTGTCTTCCATCTTGTTTGTATATATCTTACACCCACATAGTTATTTTCAGGTTGTCTCCCCCATTAGAATGCATTCTCTCTGAGGGCAGGGACTATGCCTTTTTCTTGTATCCCCAGGGTATAACATAATATCTAGCCTATAGTAAGCTTACTGATTGACTGACTGACTGATTGATCAAGGAACATGCATGGAAGGGTACAACTACAAAGCTACAAATATATGAAGCTCGTCTTGCCCTCTACTGACTTTCTCATGGTGCTTCCTGCTAGACCTTTTCTCTTCTAGGCATCACATCCTTCATTCCTAGGAGGTGTCCTGTCATTGCCATATCTGGTCTTCAGGGTCACCAACTCCCTTTCCAATGTCCAAGTAATGGTGTGCTTCATAAGCATCACCCCAGTAGGGAAGGCTGAAGCTCATTCAACCTCTTTCTCTGGCTCAGTTACAGTTTCTCATCTGAAGAACTCTTTCCATAGCCTTCCACAACTCTGTCCTCTATCTGCAGGTGGTCTAGTGATTAGGAAACCTCATCCTTTAAAAAGGTCAGTGAGCCCTCTGAGCTCTGTTCCCATCTAGGCTCCACCCAGAGAGATGGGAAGAAGGCTTCCAGCTTCCTAGATGGAGAAAAGGCTAAGAGCAGGGCTGCTCTTTGATTCTTCTTGGAGTTCTCTATTTTCACTCTTTTGTAAACTACTCATCTCCTCTGAATCTTAGTTCAAGTGTCATCTAACCTATTGCTAGAAACCTATCTTGGTTCTTAGGACCTATCACCCCAGCTGGCTAGGCAAATATGCCAAGGGCTTGACTTCCTCAAACAGAAACATTGCTGAGGCTTTGGTGAGAAAAAATGTTCTGAACTTCCCTATTCGTGATTCTCTGTCTTAATGGAAGCTGCAACATCTGTGCTGGTCAGAGAAGTCTCAAAACACATGACTTTTATCCAACCTCTCCCCAGTAGCACATCACAGCCTGGCCTTTTTTTAGCCTCTCTAAAGGATAAGTGTGCAATCCTTTACTCAAGTTAAAAAAAATTCTTTGGACAAGTACAGGATGTGGGAAACATGGCTTTCTGGTCCATGAGAAAAAATCCTGTAGATTTTAGTGGATTGCAGGTTCAATATGAGTCAACAGGATGACCTGTTAGCAAAAATGAATAAATAAATAAAAAGGCTAATTTGATCTCAGGCTACACTGACAGAAGGACACTTACCAAATGAGGGAAGTAGCAATACTATAGTCCACACTCTGCCTTGGTCAGACCCCAGCTGGAGTCTGTGCTCATTCCAGGCATCGCTTAGGAGGAAGGGCAATGACAATCTGGAGGGTGTCCAGAGGAGGGCAGCCGGGAAGAGAGGGCATTGGGAACCCTTCCAATACAATCTTCTCCATGCTCTGCAAGAACCAGGGAGGGACCTGAATGTCCCATCTGGGTGGAAGGAAGGGAAATCTAGGAAGGCTCCATGGAAAAGGTGGAATTGGAGCTAGCTCCCAGAGAAATAACATCATGAGCATGGTACTTTTCACCCTCTTTCTTACATTTGAGTCTTCTTACACAAAATGACTAAGGTGGAAATGTTTTATATAGTTGCACACATATAACCTATATCTGATTGCTTACCATCTCAGGGAGAGGGGAGGGAAAGGGAGGGAGGGAAGGAAGGATAGAATTTGTAACTCAAAACTTTAAATAAAAATGTTTAAAAAATTAAAAAAAAGAAATAATAACATAGTTCTATATCTGGAGTTTAAATCCAGAATAGCAATCTACAAATGAATAAAATTTGAATGAGGACGAACCAAAGAATCATCGAGTGCAAACTTTACCCCCTCCCATTTTATAGAAGAGAAATCTGAGTCCCCAGAGGGGACAGCGATTTGTAAGTTTGAAGGTTTGAGCCAGGACCTCTGACTATAAGCTCACTTTTTATTAAAATTGCCTAAGCAGAACATTCTTAATCTTCCCTGAATAAGAGAGACAGAGAAAGACAGTGAAAGAGATAGAGAGATGGAGAGAGACAAAGAAAAACAGAGAAAGACAGATAGGGAGAGGCAGAGACAGACAGAGAAATGAAAAAAAAAAAGAATAAAGGAAAACAGAAAGCTTTCAGGGTTCCTTTTCCCCCATCTGCACTCCTAACCTGACCTCTTGGCCATCTGTCACTCCAAGTTCTAAGATCAATAATGTAGTCTAGTGGAAAAAATTTTCCTGAGGAGTTAGAACTACACCCTGACCCCATCTCAGCCATTAAGTGCTTGTGTAACTACCCAGCTGGGTGCCCTTGGTTTCTGACTTTCACACTGAAGTAAGCATCCGGCTCCTTTACCACATCACAGTGATTTTAGGAGAACAGTTGAGATGTGTGCGATATACAGTCTCCCGGCTTCAGTTCTTCATTGGTCCATCCTGAGCACTGCCACTTGATTGGTCTTCCTAAAGCAACACTGATCGCATCCTCAAAAACCTTAGATAGCTCCTCATTGTCCGCTGACCAACATCTAAGACCCTCCACCATCTGGATGCAACCTACTCTCTGTCCTACCTTCCATGATTCCCAGGCTCCAGTCAAAGTGCACTCCACAATCCAAACATGTTTCTCATTTTTCACTCACCTTGCCTTCGTCCAACTTGTTCCCTGTGCTTGGAATGCCTTACCCATTGTTCAACATATCCTTGGTCTTTTAAGGTAGGGACAGGGACCGGACCTAAGATTGCACTGGTACAGGGAACACCTAGGGGGAAAACTCACAGAGGAAGCAGGGTGTCCCTCTTTGATGTCTTGGAGAGTTTTCTACAACAATGAGAAGTTAAGCAATGAACAGAAGGTCACACAGCTAATCTGTGTCAGAGCCAAGACTTGCAATCAGGTCTTGGTTCATCTCTGGCCATGGAGATGCTGTTCTCTAGGGAAGAGAAGACATCTAAGGCTCTGCTCAAATCCAGAGTAGGAATCCTCCAGAAAACCTGGCCTCATCCTCTCAGGAAAGTGTGATTCCAACACCTGTCAATCAACAAGAATTTATCAAGTGCTTACTTTGTGTTCCCCTAATGGGGGGGGGGGAGGCAACATGTAAATAACTATGCATGTACAAGCTATGTACAGTGTAAATGAAGGTAAACACAGAGTATTTTGTGTGTACATATGTGTGTGTGTGTGTGTGGGTGAGCAAGACAGAGAGAGAGAGAGAGGAGGGAGAGAGGGAGGAAGGACGGATGAAAGAATGAAAGAAGTGGATTTATTTCTGTCCATGTATCTTCCTTTTGCTAGAGTATAGAAAACAGCATTAGCCCCTGTGAATCTGGACAATTTATAGCTTTTCAGAACTCATCTGAAAAATGAAAATCATGATGTCTTCCTGGTGTCTTTCTGAGGTTCTCAGCCTCTCGGCCTTCACATTGTCTCATCTCTAGACATATTATTGCTCCTGAGCCTGCCTCCCTCTGAGTTGGAGCTAAGTTGTGAAGAGCTTTACAGCATGCTAAACAGAAAAGAGTTCCCAGACTAATGGGGAGGGGACAACATGCAAACAAGTGTATACAAACAAGATACAGACTGGATAAATTGGAGATTGTTAACAGAGTGAAGGCACGGAGATGGAGGACTGGAAAAGGCTTCTTGCTGAAGGTACGATTTTAGGTGAGACCTGAAGAAAGCCAGGGAAACCCAAAGGTGGAGATGATGAGTAAGAGCATTCCAGGCATGGAAGACTGCCAAAGAAAATGTCCAAAGTCAAGAGATGGAGTGTTCTGTGTGAAGAACAGTGAGGAGGCAAGGAGGCCAGTGTCACTAGATCTCAGAATCCATGGTGAGGACAGAGTGTATGTATAAGACTAGAGAGGTGTCTGGGGGGGTTATGAAGGGCTTTGAATGCTAAACAGAACATTTTATATTTTATTCTGGTGGTAATAGGGAGCCATTGGAGTTTACTGAGTAGGGGTGGAGGGAGTAAGATGGTCAGACCTGTGCTTAGGGAAGATCACTGTGGTGGCTGAATGGATGGATTGAAGTGGGCAGAGACTTGAGGAACTCAAAAACCCACTCCCCCAGCAGATATTGCAATAATCCAGGCATGAGGTGATGAGGGCTTGTACCAGGGTTGGGGGCGTGCCAGAGAAGAGAAGGGACATATGTTGGGAGATGTTAGGAAGGTGGAAATGATGGAACTTGACAACTGATTGGATATGGGAGGTGAGAGAGAGTGAGAAATCCAACAGACATCTAGATTTCAAGCTGAGTGACTGGGAGGATGGTGATCTCCTCTGCAATAACAGAGAAGGTAAGAAAGGGGACAGGACGAGGAGGGGGAAAGACAACGAGCTCAGTTTAAGACATGTTGAGTTCAAGGTGTCTCTAGGACGTCCAGTTCAAAATGTCCAGTAGGCAGTTGGATTTGGGAGACTGGAGGTTGGTAGAAAGATTGGGGCTGAGAGGTGTGAAGAGGGATGAAAATGTTTGGCAAAGCCATTGTGATAGGTGGGATAGGGAACCAATTAGGGAGACATCAAAGCATCACCTTTGTTGCAATGAGGGACCCGCTGAGGTCACATAACACACATTTTTGTGGCTCCATCAGCTCAGTTTCAAGATTTTCTCCAGCTTCATTATGAGTGGTAGTGAAGGCAGTGGACAGTAGGAGCCATTCAAGGCTGAGGCTTGAGAGGAAAGATGGGAGATAGGATGATGGGGCAAAGGCCTTGAGAAAAGAGGACAAGGAAGAGTTGAACTGTTTTACCAAGGTGTCAAGACAGGGAACGGAAGAGAATATAGCAAGGGTAGGGGTGATGGCTTGGGGGGAAAAAAACTAAGGAATCAGAAGACTGGAGGTCATGGTACGGATGAAGAACAGGTTAGGGGTTTTAAGGCAGAGGGAGATGTGGAATGACAGTAGATGGTGATCAGATAGAGGAGTTTCAGAGTTCATGAACATTTGTAGGTGGTAGCAAGACACCGAGCTTGATCTCTCTGTGTGTAACTAAGGGGTGAAGGTCATGGGGAAATGGGTAAGTTGAGGCACTGGGAGGTTAGGGTGTTTGCAGGAGTATAAAAATATTCAAGTCCCCTAGTTTGAAGTCAGGATTTGGGGAGGAGAGAAAGACTGTGAGCCATGCTGTGAACTCACTGAGGAAGGAAGGAAGGAAAGTATTCTGGAGGTCTGCAGACCACAGCCACCAGGATTCTTATTGAGTGGTAGATATGGATTGAGTGAATCTCAAAGGAGGAGAAGGTACTGAGGGAGGACGGTAGAACAAAAGCTTGGAGGTGGCAAAGGGGAGCAAGCATTTTCCCACACCCCACTTCAACCAATGAGTCAGAGGAATGAATGAAAGTGCAGCCAGTGCTGGAAAGGGCAGCCAGTGAGCTGGGTCATCAGGAGGAAACCAGGTCTCCATGAGAGCCAGGTGAAGGAAGAAATGGAAAAATAATAGATTGAAGATGAAAGCATAGGTGTTGCCTATGGAGCTGGAATTCCAGAGAGCACAAGGGAGGGCGTGGTGAGAGTGCAACAATTTGGGGGGTTTTGGAGGGAGGGTTAGATTGAAAGGGATGGGAATAAGGGGTCAGGTAGTGGGGAATAGAGGATGGGGTTTATATAATGATGCAGGGGTTTCAGGATCTTTGGGATGGGGAGGGTATAATCATGTGTGTTTGTTAATCATTGCTGAATAAGTTCAGGAGGGTAATTAACATCACTTGGGGTTTGGCCTCAGAGTGTACTCTCAGGGCATGAGGCAGCTCAGAGGAGGGGGCCAATGTAGAGAGCTTCTCTCCTGTCCCTATAGACAGGCTAGGCTAGGAGAATGGTGTGCAGAGAAGAAAGATGACATCATCATCATCATCACCATCATCATCACCATCATCACCATCATCACCATCACCATCACCATCATCATCATCACCATCATCATCACCATCATCATCATCACCATCATCATCACCATCATCATCACCATCATCACCATCACCATCATCACCATCATCATCATCACCAT
>NW_020954595.1:9874635-9948958 GCF_900497805.2 Vombatus ursinus | reverse complement strand
CATCATCACCATCATCACCATCACCATCATCACCATCATCATCATCACCATTATCACCGCCATCATCACCACCATCATCATCATCTTTATGATAGCTAACATTTATATAGTGCTTACTGTGTGCCAGGCATTGTGCTAAGTGCTTTACAATTATTATTTAATTTAATCCCCATAACAACCCTAGAAGATAGGTGCTAATATTATCTCCATTTTACAAATGAGAAAACTGAGGCAAACCAGTTAAGTGACTTGCCCAGAGTCTCACAGCTAGTCTCTGAGGCTGGATTTGAACTCACCTCTTCCTGACTCGGGTCCAGCACTCTATTCACTGTGCTACCTAGCAGACAGGAAGGGTCCCTTGCAAGTGGAAAGAGGACAGTCCAGGGGACTGGGAATCAATTGAGAAAGAGAATTATATGGCTAGATCGATACCTTAGTAATATCACTTTGCAGTGGTATCTACCATTATAGGTGCTTAATAAATGTTTTCTTGGACGGAAAAGAGAAAAAGAGAGCGTTCTACCTGGCTTTCAGTCCCTGCCCGATCCTGCCCACCTACTCTGGGACTTGGTCATGGATCTTCCAGTTATCAGCCTTCTCAACTCCAGTGAGCTGTGTCTCCAGTCTATCTTAGCCCCAACAGAAACAGCTTGTCCCTGGAACTTCATTACCATCCAGAAGTGGAACAAATGGGAGGAAGTGGGTTCTCCCTCCCTGGAGAAGGTCCAGTAGGTGACAGCAAGCAGGATCTGGGCCAGGTGCTGGTGACAGATGGGGTGAGCATTTGGAAAGGAAGGTCACAGCTTCTAGCCCAGGATCTTTGTTGGGGGGTGACATGGGGAAGTGGGGGGGGGGGGGAGGAGGGAACAACTGGAGACAGCACTGCAAAGCCCAGCAAGGATGAGTTTCCTAGATTCCTGGACTGTCCCACTGAGGTTTGTGGTGGGCTTAAGGCAGTTTTCCTCAAAGTTCTCAAAGAAATCATTTCTCAGAAAGACAGAGGCACGCACATGGCTGAAACTCAGAGAGGTCTGAGACCAGCAGTTGCTGAATTTTGAATGTGACAAATTATTATAGCCGGAGAGATGCACACCAGAAATGTGGCATAGTTACGGGAATGCTTTGCTTTCAGGCTAGAAAGCCTGCAAAAGTAGGCATTTAGCACAGAATTGACTCTTTCTTAAGCTTCTGATAAAGCTCTCCCCTCCCCCATTTTTTGGTCAAAAGCCCCAACTACAAAGCTTCCAATAGTGTTCGTTCCTTTTTCTTTAAGACAGGAATTATGCCTTAGACAATGGGATTCCTACCCAAAGGGCCCACCCTCTCCATAGAATTGAGAGCGTAATTGGGAGCGGGCTGGGTTTCCTGCTCCCAACAGCCTAATTCCCTTTGTGCTTTTCCCCAGGCTTCCATTACTACTGCCTGGCCCACAGCTCGGGTTCTTTTGTGACCTCTCAGCCTGACATTCACTACCCAGTGGCCTTTCAATGCCAGCTAATTGAAAGAAAACTAATGAGGCCTCTTTGGGAGCAGCTCCTCCTCCCCTTCTTGCTCTTTCCTCAAGTCCCCCCCCCCAAACCCCAAAGTAGAGTCATTAACTCCTCAGGCCTCAGCAGCTTGATTTGTAACCTTGCATTATAAGAGGCTGAGGGGGGAGGTGGGGGAGGAGGATGGAAGCTGGGATTCACAGGGTCCTCCTGCCTGTTTGCACCATTCACTCTTTCATTGGGTAGCAATGCACTTAGAAAGGACCTTCCAGCTCCAAACACTAAAAGCCTGGGGTTTTCCAGCAAATACTCACATGCATATGGACAGCTGATCAAAGCAGGCTTTCAGGAGGGTGAGCCTTTGATGATTTCTTCCGGGGGAGGGTGCAGGAGTACCCTTGGATGCCCTTGTTGAGAGAATTGGGGACATCAGCTGGGGGTATGCCCAGGATCCCTCCCTCCATCTCCCAACTCAATGACTTCTCCATGACTGGAATGTTCTCCCTCCTCATCTATGCCTCGTGGCTTCCTTGAAGGCTCAGTTACACAAAACACTTTTTACACAAATAAGGTCAGATCTAAACAATCGGAAAAATATTAACTGCTCAGGGAAAGATCAATTCAATATAATAAAAATGATAGTTCTATCTAAAATAATCTCTATATGCAGTGCCACACTAATCAAACTACCAAAAATTATTTTATTGAACTAGAAAAAATAATAACAAAATTCATCTGGAAGAACAAAAAGTCAAGGATATCAAGAGATATCTATTTTACATTTTGTAATGCTCTTTATATTTTCTTTGATCCTAAATTCTTTCCTTATCCATATACTGACAAACCATTCCATGCTCTTTTAATTTACTTAGAGCATCACCCTTTAGGTGTAAATCATGTACCCATTTGACCTTATCTTGGTATATGGTGTGATATATTGGTCTGTACCTAGTTTCTACCATACTGCTTTCCAGTTTTCCCAGCAGTTTTTGTCAAATAATGAGCTTTTGTTCCTAAAGCTTAGATCTTCAGGAAGATCTAAGGGTCTATGGTCATTTACTATAATATAATGTGTGCCTAATCTATTTCCATTGATTCACCACTCCATTTCTTATCCAGTACCAGATTGTTTTGATCATTACAACATTATAATACATTTTGAGATCTGGTACGGCTAGAGCACCTTCTTCACGTTATTTGTCTATTGACTTGCTAGTTTTCACTTCCTTCCTTTCTTTTTTTATTTGAGTTTTCTTGTACAAAATGACTAATATGGAAATGTTTTACATGACTGCACATGTATAACCTGTACCTGATTGCTTACAGTCTCAGGGAGAGGGGAGGGGAGAGAGGGAAGAAGGGAGGGACAGAATTTGGAAATCAAAACTTTTAAAAGAAATGTTAAAATTTGTGTTTATAATTGGGGAAAAATAAAACATTATAAAAAAAAAAGACAACCACAAACTCACCCTCTAAAAAGCCTTTCCCAGTCTCCCAAAGGGCCAGGGTGTCCCCACCCCCCATTCAGCCTGTATGTAGCTGTTTGCTTGTCATTTCCCTCATCGGACTGGGGGCTTCTTGTGTGCTGAGACTGTCTTTTGCCTTTCTTCATGGCCCCAGCTCTTAGCCTGGCACATAGTACCTGGCACATAGTGAGTGCTCAGTAAATTCTTGTTGACTGACTGACTGACTGACTGACGAAGGCTATTGCTTTAAATTTCATCAGTTGGGGGTGAAT
Source organism: Vombatus ursinus (assembly GCF_900497805.2). Classification (NCBI taxonomy): domain Eukaryota; kingdom Metazoa; phylum Chordata; class Mammalia; order Diprotodontia; family Vombatidae; genus Vombatus; species Vombatus ursinus. The sequence goes on along the minus strand of NW_020954595.1, from coordinate 9,945,733 downwards.
GGACTGGTTCTGACTGTTGTGGGTCATACTTCCCCCTTTGGGTGGGTTCTAGTGATCACTCACAGTGTTCTTGTTTGCTCTGTAAATATCTTCTGAGAGGTGAGCATGGACCAGAGGTGGGCAGCAGAGCTGGGAGTCCTGGAGTGGGGTCAGGGAGGCTGAACGATGTCGAACACCTCTGGTTCCTCCAGTTAAATTCTTTTATATTTGTCATCACTCCAGTTCAAGCAATAGCTTAACTTCAAGTGATGCCCTGAGGTTGGTGCTTCCTCATCACAGCCTCTGAGGCAAGATGCATCTGGAATTGAGCCTAGAGCTTCTAACCCTCAATCCAATGCGATGACTCCCATTTCACAGATGAGGAAAGTAAAGTTTATCCTGTTTAAGTTACTTGTCTGCAGCCACGTAATTGGGTAGTGTAAAAGATAGCATCACAAGTTTAGTCCGACAAGAGACTGCAGAGGTCACCTCATCCACTCCCCTCACTTCACAGATACATAAACTGCAGACTGGAGAACTCAGGTTATTGGCCCAAGGGCTGGCAAGTGGACAGCATCTGAGCCACAACATGAGCCTTAGCCTCTTTGAGTTCAGCAGCCTCTGTGGCATGCCAGGCCCAGGGTGCTCCACAGTCTCTCCTGTCTGGACTCCCTCACACTGCCCTCCCCCGTTATCCTCTGACATCCTAGCAAGGTGAGCAGGATCACCTGTTAGAGAGGTAGACAGGTACCATTAGTAGCTGAGAACCAACTACCAAGAAGGATTTTTGGCTGAATTTGTCATGAAGGCATAGAACTGTCCCAGAAATGGAGGGATTCCCAGAGAAGGATTCAGGGCATTAGGAAGAAGTATCCTCACCCTGAGGACATATCCAGGATCAAATAAAACTATGATCATTCACAGGAACTGGCAACATATATATCAAGGTGTTTTGGGTTTTATTTTTGTTTGAAAACTTGCTCAGGGTGTGGTATCATTTAAAAATATGATGCTTTTTTAATGTTTCCATGCTTGGCTGTGCTAATCAAGACCCCTCCTCCTTCCTCTTCTTCTTCCAATCATTGGGGGTGGGAGAAGGGTTGCTAATATTTAATTCTCCTTCAGACATAAACAATTTTTGCAAGGATGTTAGTTAGTTTACACTTCATCTCTACTGAGCATAGCCTTATCAAACGCCAAGCAGGATCTTCTTTCTGGGGCCCCTTCCCCTCTTTTCTTTGTCTCCCCTCTCGTCTTCTCCCTCATTCTCTCTCCCTCTATGTCCCCTGTCCTCCTCCCCTTCCGTCTATCTCTCTGTCTCTCTCTCTCTCTCCTGTTCAATCTGTTCATGTCTCGTTTTGTGTGTCTGCCTCTCTATCTCTTTCTCAAACTGTCTCTTTCTTTGCCTCAGTTACGTCCCACTGCTCCTGAAGCTCTTGGGGTCAGCCTGTTCTTGCTGCCATTGAAGCACAGGGACGGGGCATGACCAGGGACCACTCAGGATCGATTACGTCATCCTACAGCATAAAAAAGCCCTTTCAGCATTGTCCATAAGTAGGGCCAGGAGCAGCCAGGAATTCTGCCATCCCCAGAACCCCAAGTAGTGAATCACCTTGTCCTTGGAATCTGGGGAAATTTCCAGGAGAACCAAGGGGGCTTTCTGGGATGGCTTCTACAGACTCACTCATTCTCACTTTACATGTGAATTATGGAGTCCAATTCTCTGCCTTGTAACTAAAGACTGGACATGCATGCATGTGTGTGTGTGCATGGATGTATGCATAGGATGGTTCTGCAAAAACCTTTTAACCCAAGAGTATTTTGCTTTCACTTTGGCTAGGCATCTGGGCCCTCCTGTAGGTGTATACAAGCACAAAACTTCAAGATATGATGTTTTCTTAGTCAGTTGGAGCTGATGGATGAATTATTTGTGTTGTTTGGAAAACTAGGAGCATGAGAAAGAAGAGAACGGAAGAGAAACAGCCCAGTCCCATCCATGGGATGGGAAATGCCAAGAAGAGTCAGAGTCAAAGGCTCCGACTGCAGGGCGGCTACCTCCAGCACGCGGCTGTGAGTCACTGGGGCTCCCGTGAGACTCTGCAGGCCAATATGCAGGAGACAGGAGCGGAGATGGCGAAAGGAGTCTCAAAAGCACAAATGAAATTGAATTTTGATGGATCAAACCATGATTCACACTGAACATTACCGTTTCAATCAAATTCTTAGCCCAGCTTCTTCTCTGCCAGCCCTGGACAAGAATTCTATCAAGGACCTTCCAGAACACTGAACTGATTCAAGCCTCCAACTCACGTCCCTAAATCCATGTGACACGGAGAAGAGCTCTGCCCTGGAAGTCAGAGGACCTCCGCCTGGCTCTGCCACGTGCTTGCTGGGTAACCTTTCCTAACTACTTTCCCCTCTCTGGGCCTATTTTTTTCCATCCATAGAATGGGAGTTCATGGAACTTGGAGCACCCTTCTCTCTCACAGTTGAGGAATATTCTCTGTCCTACTTCCCTTTTTATACACAGGGATCAAAATCTTCATTTGATAAGGAAAAACTTCCTAGCAATCATGGCTGTTTTCAAGTGTGTGTGTGGGGTGTGCTTCAGGTAAAATGGAGGTCCTTATCCTTGTCTTGGAGATGAGTCTGAATGACTCTTTGTCAGTGGCGCTATACCAGGAGATGCCCACTCAGGGGAACAATGGAGCTGATGATCTCTGAGGTCTTTCCAACTCTGAAGGTTGCTGATTCTATTATTTTTGTGTCTCCCCCAGTGCCTAGCATGGTACTTTGCACATGGTAAGCATTTAACAAATGGTTATTGGTTGAATGATGAACTGGAATGAATATGAGACACAGCTTCATTTATTGGCAATGATGAAAGGGGTGCATTCTTGGCCAATGGAAGGGCTTAGAATAAGGATCAACAGAAAATTAAATAGACCAATCATTGATTCAGGCTGCTAGAAGATCAAGGCACCCCCTGGTGGTTCTCATGTCACTTAAAAAGCACCTTTGGCCCAGGGCTAGGCCAAGGGGAGATGCCTGGCTTTTGAGTGTAAAATGCACTCTAGTGAAATAAAGAAGAAAGCATGGGGCTGGAAATGAGGAAACCTGGAATTTAATGTTGGTTCCTCCAGCTACTTGTGGAATAACCTCAGGTAAGTCACTTAACCTTTCTTAGATCTTTCCTTATTTGTAAAATTAGAGGATTTGCAAACCCTAACTTTTACGACACTTAGGGCCAGCTGGAAGGCAAGTCAGCAGTCTGGCAGGAGACAGAGGAAAAACGAACTCAAATCCAAGAATTTGGTATAGACAAAGTCACTGTGGACTAAGCCTAAATTTTTACCAAGAAGTTACTGAGGAATCAAGCTCGGCCTCCACAACATATCTGACAAAGTCATCCAGAGTCTGCAGGAAGGTCTCTGCTCACACTACCCAAGGCAGCCTGTTCCACTCTTTGACTCAGCACGCTCCTTAGACTGAGCCAAATCTGCCTCTATAATTCCTGCCAAGCCCTCCTAACTCTTCCCTCTGGGGTCAAGCAGAAAAAGCTTGATCTCTCATCCATGCAGCAGCTCTTCAGACTGCAGAAGACTTCTATTTTATCCTCCCTCAGTCTTCTCTTCTGCAGCTCCTTGAACCAGACCTCAGGGGCCTCTTCTCCAATCCCCTTCCTGAGCTGGTTGCCTTCTTCTTGACTTTCTCTTTTTCAGGTAAGTGATCTCCTGGGTTTTCAGATGGCCAAAGACAATCTGGGTTGAAGCCAGGGGAAAGTCCTAAATCATCAAATTTCTCCAGGGGAAAAAGAAGGGGAAGCCAAAAGAAGCACCTGGAGCATGAAGTGCTCTTCACTAAGGGGAACCCTACATCCCAAAGGTAGTGCTGTCAGAGTGGGGGCAACCTTACCATTGAATAAGAGGTCTAGAGAGAATGCCCGTGTGGCCAAGGCCTTGCTAGGTTTTCTGTCCTGATCTGTCTCTGCCCTGATCTGTCTCTGCCCTTGAGTGGGGCAAACCCGACCTGAGATCCCAAGAACAAGCTTCCAGCCCTAAGAATGACCCACCCAGACTCCATTACTCACAAGACAAACCTATGGGTTTGAGCACACACTGCTGGATTACTGTCAGGATCAAATAGCCTATTGATCTCATGTACCACCAAAGACTCCTGGAAATGATCGTTACACTAACAAGGATTGATCTTCATCGCTGCCTTCCTAGTGATCCTCCAGGCTGATGCCCGTAGAGTGACTTCTATTTGTGGGTCAGAAGAGCCTTTCTGAAGCGCACACCTGCTGCCCTGATGTGCGTTAGTACTGGAGGTTCTTTCTGTTCCCAGTCCTTGCAGATGTGGTTGCATTCTTTACTTTGTTGTCTTGTATTCCCCAAGTAGACTATAAGCTCTTGAGGGCAGGGACTGCCTCACAGTTGTGTCTGTGGTCCTGGTGTCTGGCACATAGTAGGTGTTTAATACCTATTGACTGATGGTCGTAGATGCTTCCTAGGAGATGTTTCTCTGTTCGAGATATCAGCTTCACTCAGCTGGTACCACTTCAACATTAATGAGATCAGGGTAGAGAGCTGAATGTCCCTGGGGGTCAGTTCGTTGTGCTTCAGAGCCCCAGCCTCCAAATGTGGGCTTTTGTTGGGAAGAAGAATGACTGGAGAGAACACTGATGGATGATTCAAATCCTTCCACTCAACTGGGAAAAGCAGGCTAGCAACAGTTCACAGCATATCTTTGTATTTGGAAGATGGCCCACTGTTACATCGACATTCCTTATTTAAATGAATTCCATCCTTCCAACGGGCTTTGGCTCATTGGCTGATGGCCACTGTTGCTGTTTCCTCTTTGCATCCCTGCAATCACTCAGGGTGATGGATGGCACTGGGGGTAGGTGTCTCTCTGTTACACGGTAGCTAATAGAAATGAATCACTAATCACTGCCAATATCAATGACCACTAATAGCTATTGCACCGACGATCCCAGCTACGATGCAGTCATTAGTCGTGCTGCGGTGGCCAGCTGTGAACTTACTTTGTAGGCAGGCTAAAGTGAAATGGTATTCCTTTTCCTTGGAATTAATTTAGGCTGAAGTCTAATCCAATCTATCCATTCCTAACCCAGGATGACCAAAAAACATTTGGATTCTTCAAGGATTCATGATTTCCTCAGTAAGACAGGCACCTAGGTGGATAGAGCACTGCGTCTAGAGTCAGGAAGACCTGAGTTCAAATCCAGCTTCAGACACTTACTAGTTGTGTGATCCTGGGCAAGTTACTTCACCTCCTTCTGCCTCACTTTCCTCTTCCTAAAATGGGGATAATAATAGCATCTCCGTCCCATGGTTGCTGTGAGGATCAGATGAGATGATACTTGTAAAGCGCTTCACACAGTGCCTGGCACATAGTAGGTGCTTAATAAATGCTTGTTCACTTCTCCCCCTTCCCCATCAAGATTACATCTCTTCTATGACTCAGCAAACGATATTGGAGACTTGTAGTGGCCCAAAACTTCACTAGACTGCAGCCGGTCTGGGAAGGAATCTCTCTGGACTTTGCCAGAATGGTCTTTGGAGTCAGTCTGCTCACTGGTGGCTCCTACCTTCTGCCCAATCCATTTCCTCATGGTCGTGTATCTCTTCGATGAGCTCTAGATGATCCCCACTTCTCATGTGACTCCTGGTTCTTTTTTGGTGACTGGCTCCTCATGCCCATCATGGACACCTCCATCAATATTTTGAGCGAGCTACACTTTTGATTCTTTGGAGATCATGATGCTCCACGATTCACTATCCTATGGTAGGACAGGAAGAATATTGGCATTAACTGTTGGCCTTGTTTTAGGGAAAAGCTTGGGGGTTATACATGGCACAGCACAATCTCTAAATCGTAATACTTCCAAAAAGCAATTCAGTTCACTCTCTTTGTATTTAATTCTGGCTCCAATTTTTTGTCCATCTGCTGAATTTGTCCAAGACGTTCTTAACAAGGGGCCAACTTCTATGTAATGTCCATTCAACCACAAATTATCATCTGGACAACGGATATTCTTCATCTGCCTGGTTGTTGAGTAATTATTACTCTAACTCCTTGAACAGCTGTCAAAATAATTTTCCTAAGCTTCTGGTCTGCCCAAAACACTCCCACCCCTCCCACCCTCCAAACAAGGCAAAACAAACCCCTAGGAGTTTCCTATTGCTTACTGAATTAAGAATGTAATCCAGGGCAGAACCAAGATAGCGGAGTAGAGAAAGCACTATAGCCAAACTCTCCCAACATTCTCCTCTAAGATAATGATTCAAATTTAATTCTGGAGTGGAAAAGCCATAAAAGGTCGGGTTGAGGCATTTTTTCCAGCTCAAGACAACTTAGGAAGCCTGAAGAAGAGGTGTATGACACTGGGTGGGGGTTGGCCCAGAGCCCACGTGGTGGCAATAGCAGCATCTCTGCAAGCTCTCAGGCCAGAGATGGTAAGGTGGTAGGGATGTGGGGGGCAGGGTTCAGGTAGCTTGTCAAAGATTACCGGGAACTCCTTTCCTAGCACTGGGCATAGGACTGGGTATTATTTGGCAAATTCATTGCCTATTCCCACTTCTGAGTCATAGTTCCAGGGTGGAGAGGGGTGCTTGTGGGAGCAAGGAAGCAGGGGTCCAGAGGAACAACCGTGATTTCAGCTGCAAGGAGCCGAAAGCCCTCCCTGGGCAAGAACCAAAGAGCAGACCAGGAAGGCAGCGGCCATGCTTCTCCCTGGATCACACCATTTTGGAAGCACTGAAAGACCCCAGAACTAAGTCTGAAAATAGCAGCATGAAAAAGTTTGAAGCTTGGGGCATTCTCCCCTACCCCACCCCCACCTCCAGGAACAGAGCCCAACTTTGACATAAAGTTCAAAGTCAAGAAATAGGTTGGAAAAATGAGCCACCACCAACAACAGCAACACAACGAGAACCTGACCGTAAAAAGCTATCGTGGTGACGGGGAAGATCAAGACACACACTCAGAAGAGGCCAGCGATGTCAGAACAGCCAAAAGCAAAGCCTCAAATGAGGCCGTAAATGAATGTTTCTGCTTTTCCATGTTTGCTTGTGAGGTTTTAATGCCCGAATGCAAGGTCAGTTTCTGTGAAGGTGCCACGTACAGCTGAGAAAAAAAAAGGATACTCCTTTCTGCTCCCATTCAATTTCTTCCAAAGGTGTGATGGATCTGATGTTCTAATATCCTATTCATCTCCTCAACTTCTTTTTTGTTTGTTTTGTGGTTAGATTTTATTTAGCTCTGACACAAACTAGGTGACCGGTCCTGGGCCGTGCATCTGCTGGGCTCTGGGATCACAGCAGAGGCCCTCTCCTAGCCCACGTTGCTCTGTTTCCCAGCCACGGGCCACACCCTTGATACCACCCTGGTCATGTCAACACCCCACCCTCTAGCTATAGCAAAAAGACAAGACAAAGAAACTGAAGGGACAAAAATGGCCAAAGAGGAAACAAAACTACTACTCTTTGCAGATGACATGATGGTATTGAACCCTAGAAAATCAAGCAAATAATTAACAACTTTATCAAAGTCCAAGGATGTAAACAAACCCATACAAATCATCAGCATTTCTGTATACTACCAACAAAACCCAGCAGGAAGAGATTAAAAAAAAAGAAGAAGAAGAAGAAATTCCATCTAAAATAACTACAGACAATATAAAATACTTGGGAATTTACCTGTCAAGGTAAAGTGCACTATATGAAGAAGATTACAGAACAGTTTTCACACAAAGAAAGACAAATCTAAACAACTGAAGAAATATTCATTGCTCACGGGTAATGTAATAAAAATCACAATTCTATTTAAATTACTTATTCAGTGCTATACCAATCAAACTACCAAAGAAGTATTTTAGAGATCTAGAAAAAAATAATAAAATTCATCAGGAAGAAAAAAAAAATGAGGGAAGGCATTCTGGCAGTATCAGACTTCAAACTATTACAAAGTGGTAATCATCCAAAAAAATCTGGTACTGGCTAAAAAACAGAGTGGTGTATCAGTGAAATAGATTAGGTAGATGATACACATTAGTAAATAACCACAGAAATTTAATGTTTGATAAACCCAAAGATCCAAAATTTCGGGGCAAAAACTCACTATTTGACAAAAATTGCTGGGAAAACTGGAAATCAGTTTGGCAGAAACGAGGCATAGACCAACATCTCACATCGTATTCCAAGAGAAGGTCAGAATGGAGAAATGACTTAGATATAAAGGACAATATCATAAGGAAATTAAGAAAGCATGGGAAAATGTACCTGTCAGATTGATGGATAAGGAAAGAGTTTATGAGCAAACAAGAGACAGAAAGGATCACAAGAAGTAAAATGGATAATTTTGATGACATGAAATTAAAAAGTTTTTGCAGAAACAAAACTAATGCAACTAAGGTTAGAAGGAAAGCAGGAAACTGGGAAGGGGAGTGAAGTACAGGAAATTTCTCTGATAAAGGCCTCATTTTTCAAACATATAGGAAAATGAGCCAAATTTATATTAAAAAAAAGGCCATTCCCTAAATGATAAATGGTCAAAGGATATGAATAGGCAGTTTTCAGAAGAAGAAATTAAAGCTATCAATAATCACATTAAAAAATGCTCAAAATCACTACTGATTAGAGAAATGCCAATTAAAACAACTCAGAGAAACCACCTCACACCTAACAGATTTGGCTAACATCATAGAAAAGGAAAATGACAAACGCTGGTGAGGACGTGGGAAAACCGGACAGTAATGCACTGCTGGTGGAGTTGTGAACTGATCCAACCATTCTGGAGAGCAATTTGGGACTATGCTCAAAGGGCTATAAAACTGTGCATACCCTTTGACCCAGCAATAGCACTGCTATGTCTGTATCCCAAAGAGATAAAAAAAAAAGGAAAAGTACTTATATGTACAAAAATATGCATGGTAGTCTTTTTGTGATGGCAAAGAATTAGTAACTGAGGGGATGCCCAACAATTGAGGAATGTCTGAAAAAGTTGTGGTATGATTGTGATGGAATACTCTAAAAAATGACAAGCAGGATGCTTTCAGAAAATCTGGAAACGCTTATATGAACTGATACAAAGTGAAGTGAGCAGAGCCAGGAGAACATTGCACACGGTAACAGCAATACTGTACAATACTCAACTGTGAACGACTTAGCTCTTCTCAGCAAGACAATGATCTAAGACAATTCCAAAGGACTCGTGATGAAAAATGCTATCCACCTCCAGAGAAAGAACTGAAGTTTGCATGCAGATTGAAGCATACCTTTTTTTTAAACTTTCTTTACTTTTCTTTTGTTTTTTTTTGTTCTTGTTCTGTTTTCTTTTACATGTCTAATACAGAAATGTTTTATGTGATTGAACATGTATAACCTATATCAAATTGCTTGCCTTTTCAATGAGGGGAGAGAAGAAGGAGGGAGAGAATTTGGAACTTAAGATTAAAAAAAAGAATTTAAAATGTTTGCATATAATTGGCAAAAAAAATTTTTTAAAAAGTAAAACTTGGCTCAGACATATACACACAAAATAAAAGGAAGGAGGAAGGGAGGGAGGAAGGAAAGGAAGGAAGGAAGAAAAGAAAGAAGTCATCTGACTGGAATGAAAAAAAGGAAGGAGGGAAAGAAGGGAGAGCGGAAGGAAGACAATGAAAGGAAAAAAAAAGCTATCATTTTTATCAAAAGTTGTATGGTAGAACCAGGAGAACAATGTACATAGTAGCAGCAACATTGTACAATGATCAAGATTGAGTTAACTTTACTATTCAAACTTGACATTCTTTCATCTATTTTCTTATAGAGATTACTCTCCCACAGCCAGAAGATAAAAACCTCATGGGCCCATTATAGAATTATCCCAAACACTTTGAGTAAAGATAATTTTCACTTTTAAAGACATTCCTCTCCTTAAACAGTTGGACTCCAGTTGACCCAGTTATGACAAGCCTTAAGAACAAAATGCATATCATCTTTGATTGCTCCATCTTCAAGGCAATCCTAATTTGGTAACGTGGTGAACTCTTATATAATCTTGCACTTATATCCCTTGAAAATAGTGCCTTTTATAAAAATACTTAATGTCAGAATAGGGTAAAATTTTTTTAACCATACATTGAGGATATAGTGAGGCATTATTAAGTAATGCTTAGTTTTGCATCCTAACCTGCAATGACCACATGCAAAAAATGACAACTATGATGATGACGATGTCCTTTTGACCCAGGGCAGCAGGGTATCTGAAATGATTTCATTACCAGCCTCACATAGCACCTTGAGGGCAGTGACGGCCCACTCATCTAATCCAGCGAGCATGCATTAAATGCCTCCTTTGTGCCAGACACTGGGGTCTTCAAGGCTGGGCTAAGTAGTAGCCAGTCTTCTGTTCTTCCTCTTGACTTTCTCTCCTGGAGAAAATGGATCTGTTCTTTTAAATTTAATGATTCCGTATTATGTCTTTCAGGTGCCTCTTTTGCCTACATCCCCTGGAAGCCAGTGGTACACAGTAGGCATTGATGCTAGGACCTCAGAATTACTCCCTAGACCCTGGCTAGACCCTCTCATCTCCCAGTGTTTAGTTCTGTACATAAAAGGTTCAGCTCCACGTCATTCAGGCAGAAAAGAGTGTTCCAGAGTGAACCAAGCCATTTCCGACTGTTTATTTTAGATTATAATTTTATTTCACTTTCTGGGTTTCATTATCAAAGAAACTTGCTGTTTGGCATACAAAGGTCTCAGTGGAAAATGAAAATCAAATTCAAAGTGAAAACTGTAGGTATGAAATGGGTGTTTTGTATAGGTCTCTGCTTTTAATCTCTTTATGCATTGTCCCATTTCTTTCCAATGCAATCAAGGAGCTGGCATCTGGAAAACCATGAGGCAGGTGAAGCATTACACTTGGAAGCTTCAGGCAGACACCTTAAATTTGGGAGAAGGAATCTGTTTTAAAACCCAAGAACAAAGCTGCCAGCCCCATCGATGGGCTTGCCAAACAAAAGCATAAACACAGACTTCCATAAATGTTTGTTAAAATCCAATATACTTTCCTTAGCTCCAGTTCAGTTCAACAAACACCTGATCCACATCCAGGGTCTGCCACTCATGATCTTGTAAGCTCCTGGCTAAGTGGCTTCTCCTCGCTAAGCCTGTTTCATGTGTAAAATGGTGGGGCCAGACTGGTGCTTTCTACATGCCAGGCTGGCCCTGGGCTATGCAAGTTCCATCCTACTCTAATCTCTCATTTTCTGATCCTCTATCCAAAGTAGTATGCTATCATACTCGGAGATAGAAAGATTAAAACATAAACAGGTGAAATTGCCCTCAGGGAGCTCCCCTCCTACTATGGGGGACATGATGTGTGGACAGGTAAGTATAATAGAAGGTGGGAGTCTGACCTGGGCAAAAGGGGATCCAGACAACTACTCAAGGAATACCTCTTTTTTTGGGGGGGGGGGGGTTGAGCTCGAGTTGAGCCTTGATGGGGAGGAGGATTTAGACTGAGGCAACGAAGCGGGAGCCCAAGAATGTGAGGACGTCTGAGGTGGTATCTGCCAACCTCAGGGAATGGCTCATAGTCTAGTCTGGCTAAGAAGTTGATCAGGAAAGCTGAGGGAGAACAACAAGGCTAGAGGGGGAGGAGGTTGGGATCCCACCTTGGAGGGCCTTAAACGCTCGGCTATGGAGTTTCTATTTTATCCTAGAGGTAAAAGGTAAAAGCCATGGAAGGCTTTTCTTTCTCTCCCTTTCAGTAAGGGGGTCCCATTGGTCCGTATGTTAGAAAGAGTAAGTGGAGGATGTATCGAAGACTGGGGAGATGGGAAACTAACTGGGAAACTCATCGTCAAGACACGAGGGGCAGCAGTGCGAGGGAAGAGAATGGGCTGAGCTGGAGAGATCACGGAGGCAGAATCAACCCATAGGATGTGGGGAGTGAAAGGGCCTGAGAGCACTTGACTCCCTGGCCGGTGAGCGCACCAGCAGAAAGAGGGAAGTTGTGAGGAAGGCCTAGCACGGGGCGGGTGGGGAGGAGTTTGAGTTTTGCACATGGATAGCAGGAGGCATCGGTGTAACGTGGGTGTCACTCAGGAGGCAAATGGATGAGACTAAAGCTCAAGGGAAAATCTAGGTCACAGAACTTGTCTGAACACGATCCTTCTGCCCCCCCTCCCACATACGATTTAGAGAGACACCATCACCTTATTGCTCTTACCTGGAAACTCCTTGAAAGCAGAACAATGTTCAGTCTGCACGTTGCATAGTGCCTGGTAAGCCACACGATCTGTAAACCTTTGGGGATTCTCAGGGGTCCAGCACCCAATCGACAACCTTTTAAAAGTGCCTGCAATGTCTGAGGTCCTGGGGAAGCAAACACTGAGACACCTCAAAGTTCTGGGTTTCCTTATCCCCCTTTGGTCCTTTCTGATCAGAAATGTAGCCCTGGATTCAGACCCTGAGCTGGGAGGGCCTTTAGAAATGCTCCCTTCCAGCTCAGATTCTTTTAATCTAGCCACTGCTCAGATTGTAACAATCCAGCCAATAGCTCATAGATGCTCAGATTCCTTAAGAGTCTGGCTAATACAGCAGATCTTTAATAAGCCCAGTCTTTGACTGAAAGAAGGCTTGGGTCGAATTCTTTTGGGCAGGACCCGCTTGTCATGATCTTGGGGTCCCAGCACCCCTAAACCTCTAGACCTCATCAAGAAGAGCAAAACCTATGACTATCATAGGTGCCCTCTAGTACACGTCCATATGGGAAAGCCATCAAACTTGCTTTACTTTTCTGTACAAGGCAGCCTTCAGAGAAAAGCTTGGAAGGTGTAGATCTTGGTTCTATAATAAGGAGAAACTGCCTACCAAGGTGAGCTGTCCCTAAGTGGTTTAGGTGGCCATGTCATGTATTAAATGGACCAAGGACCTCAAAGGGAAAGACATCTCTTCAAAGACATTTTAGAAGACTCCAGCTTAGGTGTGGATTGGATTAGATGACCCTGTGATCTCTCCTGCATTAAAGCATCTTAGAATTCCCAAGGACATAGAGGCCATTTGAAGAAGGAGGAATCTTTTAGGAGACAGGTGTGGGAGAAGAACCTGGAGTTCATTAATGATCAGAATCTCCTGTATAGAGAGGGGAAGCCGAGCTACCACCTGGAGATGATTTTGGAGACATGACTGATGAAGAATTCAAGGAAATGATGAACCCCAAGATGTCGCCACCAAGGACAGACACCACCACAAGCAATTTTTTTTCAAATTTTTCTGATCCTCCCAAATCAATCAACTGGAGAAAGCTTGGCTAGGTGACCCCTGTTAGAAATCAAAGGAGGTGTGGCTCCTACTGGGCACTTAGTGCAACTGTATCTCTAGAAGGCCAGCTCTTCTGGAAAACAGGCAAACTTGTAGAACTGAGTAAAAAGAACCTAACTGACTGTTCCAGATTCCAAGGCTGTGGGGGGGGGGGGTAGGGGGGGTGGGAGGGGCGGGGGAGTGCCATTGGTGCTTTCATCTATATCAAAAAAAATAAGGGCTTAGTGTCTGAGAAGTGCTACCCTTATGTGGCCAAGAAAAATAAGAAGTGCTCTTATAACAAGGAATGTGCAGTTGTTAAAATCAAAAAACATGTAGTCCTCCCCTTTGGAAATGAAGAAATTCTGATGAAGACTGTGGTAACTCTGGGGCCAGTGTCTGTGTCAGTGAATGCATGGAAGCCCTTTATCTACTATAGAGGAGGAATTTTCGTTGACCCAAAATGCAAACCCCGTTACACAAACCATGCTTTAGTTTTGGTTGGATATGGACATGAAAACCAAAGTGTGCCCCCCAAAGCATCCCCACTGTACGAGCCAGCGGATGAGATGTCCATGGGGCTCAGCAGTCATGGGGTTCACCAAGCTTTCCCTGACTCCTTTCAGTTGGAGGTAGCTCTAGCTGTTGGGGCATTTTCCTGACCTCAAGCCTCAATTTACCCATTGGCTATTTCTCTTCTGATCTGGGGTGCTGACAGAATGTCTATCCCTCCCCCACGAGAGCCTGAAGACAATCAACACGTCTTCTGCTTCTCTCTGAAATGACCAGTTCTTTGCCCCAACCCCCTTCTGCCATGGACTCACTGCCCTGAACTCAGTTTTCTGGATCTGACCTGACAAAGTGTGAGGACCGAGGGACTGTCTCTTCCTTATTCCTGGAAGGGATGGCGCCCTTATGGTACTCCAAAATGGGGCTGCTGCTTGGGCTGCCTTATTGACTCAGAGTTTACAGTCTTCTAAAATCCCCAGATCTCTAGACAGCTGATAATGCCTCCCCTTCTTATAATGACTGGCACACAGTAAGTGTTTAATAAATACCTTCACTGATTTATTTGTCAGTTTTTTGAAGCGAAGTGTAAGATGCCACATTTCTCTCTATTTCATTTCCTGTTGCTATTATTAGCTCCAGCCCAACCTTCCAACTTGTTGAGATCCTTCTGATCTTGGCACCCAGGGTCTTGTCAGCCATCTTTCCCTAGCTTCGTGGCATCTGCAAATTGGATAAAGATGCCGCCTCTACCTTTATGCTTCCTTCATGGCTTTGTAGGCACCTGGGTGGTCCAATGGATAGTGCTGGACCTGGAGTCAAGAAGAACTGAGTTCAAATCCTCTCTCACATACTGGCTGTGTGATGCTGGGCAAATCACTTAGCCTTCCTTCCTCAGTTTATCCACCTGTAAGATGGGGGTAATAACAGCACCTACTTAACATGGTTGTTGTGAAGGTAAGACAAGATGCAGGAAAGCACTTGGCAAACCTTCCAAGCACCACATAATGATATGCCAACTATGATTTATCCATATTATGGAAATCCACCCAACTGTACTATCATTCAGGCCACTCCTCAGCACATTTTCCAAAAAATACATCACATACTTCACCCAAAGCTGAAATCTAAACGAATCTTTTCTATAGAATTCCCCATCTTCCACGAGGCAGCAGGAGTGCAGTGTGGTGGGTCCAAGGGCCTGGGTTCAAATTTCACCTGACACTACTTAGTGACCTTGCCACATTCCTTAAAATCTCCAAACCCATTTGCTTCTGTGTAAGATGAGGTCAGTGGCCTAGGCCCCTGGCTCCAAAGCCAGACAGACACTATCCTATTTGGCACATGTTATTTCTCCAAACGCAGGAGCTGCAGCCCTCAGGGATATTTTTTCAGCAAGGAATGGATCGGTGAAATCCCAGGTGACCGTCCTGAGACAGTTCTCAAGTATCGGAGGCTGCTGGAGGTGATGGACTGCACCCTGAGTAAGAAGCCAGACCTCGCAGCAAATCTGATCCACACCTGCAGGGCTGAGCTCATCAGACTATTCTCTAGTTGGGTGAAGACACAGGCTTTATTGTGTAAAAGTAACTGAAGCTCCAAGAGAATTCCTAACAAAATTCGAATTTCCCCATTTCACACTAATTTTAAAACCATCTAAGTTATAGTCAGCAAAATAACATTTCCCCCCAAAGATGGCGGACACTTGCAAGCATCAGCATTTCCTGACGTGGGTCGTCGGTTCTGCGCTCAGATCACGTCCTATTTAGCAACAGAAGCGATTCCAGGGGTTGGAGCTGGAAAGAACCCTAGAAAGTTACTGAGCCCAATCTCTTAATTTTACAGAAGAAGAAACTGAGGTGCAGCATTTGGGTGACTTGCCGGAGTCACCTGAGGTGGAGTCTGAACCTGGGTTTTCCTGACTTCCAGCCCAATGCCCTACCCACCAGGCCATGCTGCCTCTTGAGAGGATTGCCTGGAATCCCACATAGAAAGAAGGAAAAAGAAACCAAACGGCCCAAGCTCCCGGAGTGATGTTTTAATGTAGAAGGATCCTCTTTGAACACCTCTGCAGCATCAATCCCTGACGAACCAGGATGGTCGCTTCCTGTCTCGCTCGATGATTCTCTTGCCTTGATCTTCTGCTGAGGGAACTTCTCCTTGGTATAACACCACAGTCTCAACAGTGGGGGCCTTAAAAGGTCCCCCTTCCTGCTTCCCTATTTGCCTCCTGATTTGCACAGTCTCCTCACGAACTTTCTTGTAGCAATAACCACAAAGGACATGCTTTTGTTTCAGATGGCCACATTCAGGACATACATCTATATTATTCTAAAAAAAAAAAGAGAGAGCGAGAGAGAGAGAGAAAAGAAACCCAAACAAACCAGAAAGAAATGATTAAAAAACTGCACTTTAAGGAACATGGCATTTCATAGCACTCACAAGTTCAGGGGCAGTGGTATGGAGGACAGAATGTGTATATGGTCTGTCAGAATCTAAATATAGTAAATTCCAAATACTTCCAACAATTCACTTACTCATAGTACTGACAGCGCAGCAGATGACATTATTTCTGAGCACAAACCGGGGAGAGAAATGAATGGCCTGGCACACGATTTCTCTCTCTTGCTAACTAGACGGTACATCCATCAGTCGTCCAGCTTGCACCAAGTGCCCTACTATGTGCCAGGCAGTGCACCAAGGGCTGGAGGAACCAAGGAAGGCACACCAGGCTCTGCCCTGGGGGAGCTCGTCGTCTCATGGGGGAGACAACATGCAAACAAGATACAGATGGATCAGCTGGGGGGAGGCAGCAGAAGCCGAGAGCTGAAGGAAGCCCGGACGTGGAGATGTGGAAATGTGGAGATGAGGAGATGAGGAGATGAGGAGATGAGGAGATGTGGAGATGAGGAGATGTGGAGATGTGGAGATGAGGAGATGAGGAGATGTGGAGATGAGGAGATGTGGAGATGAGGAGATGAGGAGATGTGGAGATGTGGAGATGAGCAGATGAGGAGAGAACTTCCAGGTCGGGGCAGGGCCAGGGCAAGCGTTTGGCCTCAAGGAAAAGGGTCTTGCTTATGAACACCCAGGAGGCCAGGGGCCTTGGATCTCAAAGCACGTGGAGGGAGACAGGGCCAGGTGACAAAGGGCTCTCAAAGCTGATGAGTGGGGCCCTGGGAAGGGTTGGAGCTGGGGCTGGAGAGAAGGGCCACAGGCACAAGCAGGGTTCATTTCTTCCCTCTTCCCTGTCCTGGCTAAGAGACAGGAAGTCTACGGCTGACTGTTTCTTGGGGCTGGGAGGCAGAGAGTCTATGACCTTTTGCGGACCGGACAGATCGCTTCGAGAAGAGAAAAAGCAAGGAGCGGAGCAGGAAGTGCTCTCCTGCCTCCAAATAATTTCGGCAGCTCGGGGACATCTCCCACAGCCAGCAGACAGATGTGGGTAGCAAGGCCAGCTCCGTTCCAGACTCATTTGGGGCCCGCGCTCTGCTTGCAGACCCCTTCGGCAGGCTGTTCAGGACCCTGCGTCCCACTGGGATGATGAATAAAATCTGACCGTCAGAGACCTCGGGACATCTTAACCACATGCGTGGCCGGAGGTTTTAGAGCAGTGTGAGCTAGACGGCCACCAAGTGAGCGCGTGTGGCCAGACGCTTTGTGAGTCACGGTTTCCAGGGACAGGGCAGTGATAACCTTGCTGGAGGCTGCCACCACATCTAGAATTCAGGTCTGAGAGCCTCAAGTGAGGACAAACATCAGTGAGCTGGGGGGGGGTGGGGGCCAAGAGCCCCGCCCTCAAGTGCCTGAGCTTGTTCTCCTTGGCCAAGAAGGCAACTCTCTGAGAGACTGCTCCCAGGTACCAGAGGCAGACTCTTGGAAAGGCCCGTTTCCCACCAACCCGTCCCACCCTCCCTCCACGAAGGGCTTCACGCAGGGGCCGAGTGACCCCGTCATCCAGGAGAGGGCCAGGCCAGATGGCTGCCCTCCAGCTCTGGTGCGCGGGCATTTGCGGGCACTCTATTTCATCTTTCATGCTGGCACAGCATTCTGGAGGGTTTTCAAAACAAATTTAGAGAATTCACAGCCCACCCTAAACACCTTTTGTCATCAGACGAAAGCATCATCTACCAGAACTGCCAAGCTCCTCTAACCTCTTCATGGTAATACATTCACAGGCTACACAGTCTCAGGGGAGGGAAAAACATACACCTGAAGTCATTTTTTTACCTTCACTTTAATTATCTTCTGGGGGTTTCTTCTCCTACATCGATTAACTTCAATCGTCCGTCTGTTTTTGGGGGCCGCCATCCAAACAACTCCATCTAAAAAGCCAGGAGTCTCCTCGCCAGTGCTGGCTTCTGGCGTCAGCCATAGGAGGGCAGCTGGGCCCTGCACCGCCACTGCTGGTCCTAGGAAGAGCACAACACAGGCTTCATTCACTGACAACCCGTCAGCGACCATCTCAGGCTCAATGATGCCGATTCATGCAGACACGTCATTACCCTTCAGGATACAAGATGACTCTGCTGACATTCGCCCCCAGAGTACAGTACAAGTTGGAAATGGGTTGGAATCTGCTGTCAGGTCTGCACTAGAAGAAAAGCTAAACCCAAAAAAGCAGGCAAGTCTTGTCTGTTAAAGTAAACCCCACCAACAGACCCAGCTGGGCTAAGAAGACACCAAGAGGAACTGAGGCAGGAGCCATTTTGGAAATCATTTAGCCCCTCTCAAGCAATGCTCTCTATGGGCCTGCAAACCCCCATTCAGCACCGTCCTGGAAGAAGAATCACAATGACGAATAACTGGAACTAATGGGTGGAGGCTGGCCGGGAGAGCAAGGGCTCTCTGCTGGAGGGGCAGAGGATGGGGGTGTGACCATGTGGCACCAAGTGACCTCTGGAAGGTGGCACATCAGTGAGATCACAGACCCCCATGTATGAGCACAGGGACCAGAGGCCCACAACACTTGGTCCATTTGGAGTGAATTTCCTGCCAGGGCAGTACTGATGAAATTGGGGACCTCCATTAACTGGCTCAGAAAACACAATGTGATGTGAGGTGGGATGTGACAGGGCTGCCAGTTCCAAAGAAAGCATGTTTTGCTGGAATGATATCCCGGAGTATTTTATTTTACTATACTGCAGGATTCCAGTGGAAGCAGTCACAGGATTCAGAACTGGAGGGGAATTCAGAGACCAGCCTTTCCAACTCTCACTCAACAGATAGGGAAACTGAGGCCCAGGCACCAGAACACAAAGCAGCCCCCCCCCCCACACACTCACACTCTCTCTCTCTCAAGGAAGAGACCATCTGAGGAGGGGTATCAGGAACAACTTCATGAACGGAAGGGCTATACTTATCACTTTATGCAACAACCCGGCCCCCTGCTATTATTACCTACATTTTACAGATGAGGAAACTGAGGCAAACAGGGCTAGTAAGTGTTGGAGGGTGGGATTGCACCCCAAGTCTCGTCTCCGGGCCCAGTTCTCTTTCCAAGTCTCCCTACGGCCTTTACGTTGGGCAGGCGGTTCAGGAGCTTCAAGCTGTACAGAGATCTCTGGAGAGACGGGATGCTAACTGGCCTCGGGAATCGCTGCAGAGCGTACACAGAGGCTCTCAGCGGGGAGGGCTCGGGACAAAGCAGCAGCCCGGGGGGGTGCGCGGGTGGGAGGCCGGGCTGGGCAGGGCGGTGAAGACACGGGTCAGACGCAGACACAGAAGTGACAAAGCCTCCCGGGCAGCTGGGGTGCGGCCCGCATTTCGGGGATCACCGGGGCCCACGGTAAAGGTCCGGCCGACACAGCCCGGGGCCGAGGGGTTTCGGTGCAGCCCCCGACCCCGAGTTAGAACAAGGTTAGAACCCAAACCGGCCGCGGGGGCCAAGCCTGGGGCGCTCCCGATCGGGAAGGGGCAGTCCTTAGTGAGCACACTCGCCCCGTCATTCAAGGCTCTCCCCAGGGCCACTGTCGGAAGCAGCGCCTTCCTGAGTGTCAGGCACCCATCCCCCACCCTAGGAAATGCTTGGGGGTCGGTCGTCTTTTTTTTCTCAGAGGGTCTTGTCCCCCCTGCTCCGGGTCCTGCCAGGCCGAGGCAGAAATGGACGGAATGCTGCTGCCAATGACCTTGTACGGTTCAAAGGTCAGGAAAAGGGAAGAAACCGATCGGGAGGCGGGGCCTGATTTAAATGACACGACTCTGGGCAGGGCGCCTCAGTGTCCTGCGCAGTTAAATGGGAATCCTGGGGCTCCAAGCACGTCCCCCAGGGCAGTCAT
The DNA here is from genome assembly GCF_900497805.2 of Vombatus ursinus. Classification (NCBI taxonomy): domain Eukaryota; kingdom Metazoa; phylum Chordata; class Mammalia; order Diprotodontia; family Vombatidae; genus Vombatus; species Vombatus ursinus. Next base: position 9,925,656 of record NW_020954595.1, on the reverse strand, counting down.
TAGACAATTGGGGTCAGCGGCCCACGTGGGCTCCCGGCCTGCTCCGGCCACTGTGCCGCAGAGACCTCTGGGAAGAAGGTCGGGCGAGGACGGAAGAAGAAATGCATGCCCCGCGCGCACCCTCGTGCTCTCCCCCCCCTTCGCCCGCACCGCTTTCCGCTTCTGCGCGTGCGTTGAGACCCACGCGACTCTGCGTCGCGCGCCCTCGCCCGCGCTCGCTTACGTGCGCGTCCCCAGCCCGTGCGACGAGCGCGTCCCCGGCGCCGCCTCCCCGGTTTCCTCACCAGGACCTACCCCAGGAAGGGTCGGGGAAGCCGGCAGAAAGGTCCGAGGGAAGCGTCTTCTCCACCCGGGCCCAGCAGTTCTGTAGCAGGCGCGCGGCAGCCGCCGGCCACGAGGGCAGGGTCACCCGCAGGCACGCCAAGGCCAGGGCCATGGCCGCCGCGAGAAAGGAGGCAAACAGCGAGCGCGCCGGACAGCGACGGAGGCTTGGCTTCCTGCCGGAGGGCCCGCGCGCGGGGACTTGGGAAGGCGAGGCCTTCTTTTTCCCCGCCCACTCTCCTCGCGGACTACGTGTCCCGGCGTGCCTTGCGACCGCCCCGAAGGCCACCAATGAAGAGCCGGCGCGCGGGCGGAAGCGGGGCCGGGCCGGGGCGTCGTGCGCAGGCGCAGCGCCTCGGTCCGGCTGCAGCGGGGGAAGATGGCGGAGCGCGGCTACAGCTTCTCGCTGACCACCTTCAGGTAGGGCCGAACTGACCAGGCCGGTGAGGGCCGGAGGCGGCCGGCCCACTGGCGGCCGGGAGCCAGGGACGCGAGGCTGCCTGGGGAGCCGGAGCCGGAGCTGGGGCGGGGGCCGGGACCGGGACCTGGACCGGAGCCGGCGCGGGGGCGGCTGTGCCGAGTCACCGTGAGCCCCGTCAGGCCTGGGTCCCGAGACCGCGGGGGCCGGGGCCGGGCTCGGGGCTCGAGGCGGGAGTCGGGGCCGGGGCCGGGGCCGGGGTCGCGATCGCAGGCGGCCGGGACATCTCCCGGGCAGCGCTTTCACTTTCCTTTCCAAGCCCGCCAGGCCGCCCGCGCGGCCCCCCCTCGGGAGCCGGGTGCGAATGCTGGCACGGGTGCTGCAGGAGCGGGTGGCCCCCCAGGGCTTACGTTGACCCCCTCCCGCGGGGTGCAGTCTGTGTGCTCGTGGGAGGTCGGGGATCGGGGCGGCCAAAGGAGCTCGGACCGCGTCCCGGGACAACTTCTGTATGCCTACTATGTGCCAGACCCAGTGCTAGGCGATGTATAAATGCCGTCTCATCGGAACCTCACCACAGGCCTGGGTGTTGTCATTTTGCACTTAACAGATGAGGAAACTGAGGCAGACGGGTTAAGTGTCTTGCCCAGGGTCACGCAGCTAGTGAGTGTCAGAAGCTGCATTGGAACTTGGGACTTCGTGACACTGGGCCACCAAAGTGCTTTTGCAAACTTTAAGGTGATAAGTAAGCGCAAGCTGTAAGGGTTACTAGACTGAATTCTTGGGGGTCTGTGAACTTGGAGGGGGAAAAAGGTTGAGTTTCTATTTCAATAAAATTGGTCTGCTTTGCAATCCTGTGTATTTTTTTTTTTTTTAGGCAGTTGGGGTTAAGTGACTTGCCCAAGGTCACACAGCTAGTAAGTGTCAAATGTTTGGTCTGAGGCTGGATTTGAACTGAGGTACTCCTGACTTCAGGGCCGGTGCTGTATCCACTGCGCCACCTAACTGCCCACAAACCTATGTATTTTATGCATTTAGAAGCATTGTTCTGAGAAGGGGTCTATGACTTTCAACAGACTGCCCAGGGGGTCCATGACACAAAAATGTTTAAGCATCCCAGATGCAGTCCTACCCTTTCTTTTTAGATGAAGAAACAGCACAAAGCAGAGTGCCTGACGCATAGTAAACACTTAACAAATGTTTGTTGACTGAAACCCACACCAGAGAAATAATTTGCTAAAGGCCATGCAGGTAGGAAGTACATTAGGGCTCAGGTCCTTTGGCACCATTCTAGAATATTAGGTAATAATTAAATATCTGTCTATGGAAAAATACATTTAAGACTAGAGTTATAAAAATTGACTTTTCACTCAACTCTTTTTTCTATTTTCTATTAATAGTATTTTATTTCTTCCAATTATATGTAAAGACAACTTTCAACATTCTTTTTTTTTTATATGTTATATTTTCACATTAGTCATGTTGTGAAAGAAAAAAACAGAACAAAAGCAAAGAAAGTGAAAATAGTGTGCTTCAATCTGCGTTCACACTCCAGCAGTTCTTTTTCTGGATCACCTAATTTTTTAAGAACATCTTTTTGGATACAATGAAGCATACTAACACCAAACATTTCTGAGACATTCCATTTATACAGCCTTTTCATGATAGATGATCATGAATTAAGTTCTCCCTGCTGTGTTTCAGTCACTGTGCTGGACTCGGGGGTACTAGCCCAGAAATGAAATAGACCCTGTCCTCCAGGTGTGGAGACAACAGGGTCCTGCCTAAGTATATTTCAAAATAGAAGGTAAACACAGTAAATTTTTTAGGTGAGGTGCCTGAGAGGACAAGGAAGAGCCTCCTGCTGTGTTTGAGTGCGCTTTGAAATAAAATTGGGATTCCGAGAGACAGAGATGGAGGGGAGTGTACTCTCTGCATGGAGTAATTGCACAGACATGGAAAAACGGAATGAAGTGTGTCAGAAACAGCACATAGGCCAGCTGGGCTGACCTGTGGAAGAATGATACAGAGGATGGAAAAGGTTGGGACCAGGTTGTGAAGGACTTTAATTGTTAGGCAAATTAGTTTGTATTTGATCCTATGGATCAGCAGTTCTCAAATGTTTTGGTCTTGTGACTATTTTATGATCTTAAAGTTAATAAGGACCCCTTTACATGCTTAAACCTTGAGGACCCCGAAGAGATTTTGCTTACTCTGTGAATTAATCTAGGGATATTTCAACTACCTAATTTAGGTATTTACTATATTCGAAATTAAAATGATAAATTTTTAAAAATTATTAAGTAATAATAAACGAGGTGGCCAAGTGGATAGAGTGCTGGGCCTGAAGTCAGGAAGACACATCTTCCTGAGTTGAAATCCAGCCTCAGACACTTACTAGCTGTGTGAGTGACCCTGGGCAAGTCACTTCATCCTGTTTGTCTCCGTTTCTTCATCAATAAAATAAGCTGAAGAAGGAAATGGCAAACCACTCCAGTATCCCTACTGAGAAAACCCCCAATGGGGTCACTAAGAGTTGGACAGGACTGAACAACAAATTAAAAATTATATTTTCCAAACCCCCTCCCCTCCAAAAAAAGTCAGAGGAGTGGCATTGTTTTACATATTTTTGCAAATCTCTTTAACATCTAGCTTAATAGAAGATAGAATGATTTTTATGTTGCTTTTGTATTTAGTCAGTTTTGATGTTATTTGATGTATATGAAGAAAATCCAGCCTCACCCAGATAGTTGGAAAAGGAAGGAGTATTTTAGTAGGCAAATAGCATCTTAGAATTATTTTGAAGATGGTTTTGAACTCAGGGACCTCTAGGGGTCCACTTGGAAAAGTGACATGATTAGATGTGTATGTTAGGAGAATCCTTTCAGCCACTATGTGGAGAATGTATTGGAGTGGGGACCACGAACTGTTATAAAGTATAATGGAGATACCTTTATAACCTAGACCAGGTTGTTGTGTGAGTTAGAGTGGGTGACCTTTGAGATCCTTTCCAACTCAAATTCTGTGATTTAGAGAGAGGGTCTGCCAGTGAAGGCTATGGCAGCAGTCCAGGCAAGAGGTGAGGAGGCCCCAAGATAGAGTGGTGGTTGTCTGAGTGGGTTGTGGCAGCTAGACAAAATTTGGCACCTGATTGTATATATAGGGTGAGTGAGAGTGAGGAGTCAAGGGTGACAACTGGTTTGAAAACCTCTGTAACTTGAAGGATAATAATGTCTTTGACAGGCTAAGGTTCTGGGGTTACAAAAAGGTAAAAGTCAGTCCCTACCCTCAAGGGGTTCCCAATCGAATGGGGAGATAGGAAGCAAATACATCTCTACAAACAGGATAAATAGAAAGTAATTAAAAGAGAGAAGGCATCAGAATTAAGAGGAGTTGGGAAAGGCTTCCTATAGATGAGACTTTAGTTGGAACTTGAAGGAAGCCAGGGAGGTTTCCTTATTGGAGGAGGGAAAGCATTCCAGGCCTGGGGGACGGCCAGAGAGAATGGCCAGAGCAGAGAGATTGGAGGGTCTTGTTCATGGAACGGCCAGAAGGCCAGGGTCACTACATTGAAGAGGACGTAGTAGGGAAGAAGATATAAGAAGGCTGGAAAGGGAGGAGAAGGCAGGTTATGGAGGGCTCTGAATGCCGAGCAGAACATTTTGCATTTGCTTCTGGAGGCCATAGGGAGCCGCTGGACTTTATTAAATGGAGAGAGGGGGTGACATGGTCAGGCCTTTGATTTAGGAAAATCACTTTGGTAGCCAGTGGAGAACGGGCTTGGGGAAGGCAGACCTGCCGGCAGGCTGTAGCAGTGGTCCCCGTTTGAGGTGATGTGGGCCAGCACCAGGCCCGGGCTAGGGGCAGTTTCAGAGGAGAGAAGGGGGCTCATTCAGGAGATGCTGCAAAGGTGAAATTGACATGCCTTGTCAACAGCTGGGATATGGAGGGGTGAGGGGAGTGAGGAGTCAAGGGTGACACCTAGGTTTCAAGCCTGAGGGGCTGGAAGGTTGGTGTTGGAAGATAGTGGTGTCTTCAACAGGTGGAAAGGGTTTAGAGGGAAAGATAATGAGTTCTGTTTTGGACATCTAGTTTCATATATCTACTGCACATGCAGTTCAGGATGTCTGAAAAGCAGTTGAAGATACAGGATTGGAGATCAGAGAGTCTGGGGCAGGAAGGTAGATTTGAGAATTATCACCATAGAGATAGTAATTAAATCCATGGGAGCTGATGAAAGCACCAGGTGAAGAGAAGGCCCAGGACAGAGCCCTTAGGGATACCCAGGGTTGGAGGACGGGATCAGGAGGAGGATCCAGCGGAAGAGACAAAGAAGGAGTCCGATAGGTAGAAAGAGAACCAGGAGACAGTGATAGGGATGCTCAGAAGAAGGGTGGGCTTGGAGGAAGAGATAATGACTTCTGTTTTGGACGTGTTTTAAATACCCAGTCGTCATTTGGTGAAGGGAACTGGGGCTCAGGAGAGAGGCTGAAGTGTAGATCTGGAAGTCATCTTATAGGGATGATAACTGATCCCGTGGTTGCTGATGAAATCCCTGAGACTGAGTATAGGGAGAAAATAGAAGCCATCCCAACTCAAAATCTTGATTTATATTCACAGTTAAAAGGCAGAGTGGGGGTGGTGGTCCAACAAAGCAGACTGAAAAAGAGAAATTGGAGGGATGGCAGTAGAAACAGGGGAAGGCAGTTACAAGAAAATCCAGAGAGGACAGTGTCAGTCATCAGTGTAAAATGCTACAGGATTCCAGGAGGAGTGAGGAATGGCCATCAGATTTGGCAATTAAGAGATCCTTGGTATCTGTGGAGGGAACGGAGATAAGATAGAAAACCATAAGGCAAGTGATTGCATCTGAGGAGAGGAATTTGAGGCAGCCAGTGTAGATGGTTTTGTTTTGTTTTTGTTTTATCCCCCTTAGGGGTTTGTCTGAGAAAGGAAGGAGAGTTATGGGAAGATAGCTTGTGGGGGTGGTAGGGCTCAGTCAGGTTGGTTGGTTTGTTTGCTTTTTAAAGACTGGGAGAAGGAGGCAGCAAGGAGGACCCAGTATTTCTGGGAGAGAGGACAGCTTAGAGGTTGGAGTGACATTATCTCACTTGATCCCATAATCCAACGAGGTAGTAAGGATAATAATTCTTCCTGTTTCTATAGTAAAGTAAAAATGGCTGAATGCTCAGGGTCCCCACAGTGATTAGTGCTGGTGTCAGGGGCAGAGCCCAGGGGCTCCTGATCACCTTCATTATTTACATAATCCCCAAGCTGAACTTCTGCTACTTATAAGGAACCACAACAAAACAATTTTATACAAATAGACTTGGACAGATGAATATTAGAGAGATCTATTTGTTTTATTTTATTTTTTTGTTAATTTATTTTGATTTATCAACAATCACTTCCATAAACTTTTGAGTTTTAAATTTTTCTCCCCCTCCCTCCCTACCTCCCTCCCCAAGATGGCGTGCAATTTGATATAGGCTATACATATACATTCCTATTAAACATATTTTCACATTAGTTATGCTGTAAGGAAGAATTAGAAGCAACCACAAGAAAGAAGAAACAAAACAGAAGTTAAAAAAAAAAGAACAAATAGTATGTATCAATCTGCATTCAAACTCCACAGTTCTTTTTTGTTGATAGCATTTTCCATCATGAGACTTTTGGAGATGTCTTAGATCCTTGCATTGCTGAGAAGGGTTAAGTCTATCAAAGCTAGTCATCATACAACATGGCTGTTACTGTGTACAGCGTTCTCCTAGTTCTGCTTGCTTCATTCAGCATCAGACCATACAAGTCTTTCCAGGTTTTTCTGAAGTCTGCCTGCTCATCATTTCTTATAGCATAATAGTATTCCATTACATTCATATACCACGACTTGCTCGGGCCATTCCCCAATTGATGGACATCCCCTCAATCTCCAATTCTTTGCCACCACAAAAGGAGCTACTATAAATATTTTTGTACATATGGGTCCTTTTCCCATTTGTGTGTTGGAGAGATCTATTTGACTAGTTTTCCCTGCCATTTTTAGGAAGGTATCCCTAACAGTTCCGTTAAACAGACATTGATTAAGCATTCTGTGCAAGGCACTGATAACATAGAGACAACAAGGGAAGCTGTGTAAATTCAAGGTGCTTACAGTTTTTTGGGGTGTTTTTTTTTGTGGGGTGGGGTGCGGAGAGTAACTCCTGGGAGAGATCCAGGAAGGCCTCATGGAGGCAGTATGTGAGCTTTGCTTTGAGGTTTAGTGAACAGTGTACATTTACTGGGAGTATCTACTCTGTGCAAGGCACTCCAGAGAAATTGTTGCATAGAGGGTGACACTACATTGTAATGTAGTGGGGATTTGATTATAAATCACTAGGACCTAGAAACAAAATAGCTTCTCTGTGACAAATAACGTTTCCTGGGTGTTTTGGAAGTTAAATTTTCTGTGTATGTGGAGGGGGGTTAGGGTTGCAGGTAATTGCCGTTGGACTGAAAGCAAGATTTCTAAAGCTCTTTTCCGTTACTGGCTTCAATAGACGAATGCAATCATTTTCCTCTCTAAAGTTGGTGAGGAGAGATTCTTAAATACACCTGTGAATTCCATCTTATAAACCTTAGAAATAGTTTTTGTTTTTAAGTTATTAGATTAGTTGCTGTAGCGGTTTCTAAAAATGAAAAGTTACCTCTCAGGTGAGAGATGATCTAAAAATCACCTCCTTTGTAAGGGTGTACTGCAGAACCACCACCACCAAAACAAGAGGTTGTTCACAACGTAACTTTGCAAGGTTAGTTGTTGATACATTTTTGCATATCACCACAGTTGTCTTGGTGATTTAATGACTTCCTAGGCGCTTGTAGTAACTTTGTAAAACTGAGTCATTTGTAGCTGGCTTGGTGCTTGTAGAGCTGTGGTCCCCAGGTAAGATGCGCTTTGTACTTGATTTTTACATTTAAAACCTTTTTTTTAGTTTGATAATCTGGTTGTTGAAATGCTGTTGGAGAGGTTTGCAGTTATCAGATGTGCCCAAGTGTGCTGGGCAGGGTTTGAGAAGGGAGGGGATGGTGTCTCAGGGAACAGCAGTGAGGCTGCCAGAGATGGACAGATATGCTTAAGGATCCTAGCAGAATCCTGACTGTGGATGACCAGACCTTGAGAAGCAGGTCCCACACGGACTGCTGTTTTACTCTGGTCAGGTGTTATGTAGAGAAGAGCAGGCTGTTGCTAAGTTACTGAGAGGAATAATGAGGCCTACGACGGTTTCTTATAAACATTTTGCAAATGTATTTTTTTTAATAATATTGTAATAGTAATGAACATTCTGAAGGAGTCATCTGTTTTAAGCATGAACATGGTGATAAACCATGACTTGGGCTGTTCCATAGAGTTCCCACAATAGAATTAACCTTTGTAATGCCTCCTTTGAGCACCTTGTGTCTTTGTTTCCTCCTAGTCCTTCTGGTAAGCTTGTTCAGATTGAGTATGCCTTGGCGGCTGTCGCTGGTGGAGCCCCATCCGTTGGAATCAAAGGTAATGGAGGCCGGGCCATTCCAGATGACTTTAAGTTCCCTTTGACTTAAGCTTCATTTCAGATAGTGCTGTTAGGTGACCCTTGTATTGGGATAATTAGAGACAGTTTAAAACTTGGAGCAGATACTTCCTGGGGAGATGGTATTTTTCTTACATTGATCCTCATATGAATTTGAGTCTGAGTTAGATTCACCAGTTAACTTATTCAGCCCCAGGGAACTGTAGTCTTTGGTATCTTTTCATTTCCCTTCTGAGGACCCTGGAATGCTTTCTCTCATTTCCTTTTTTAACCTTTTAAGTGATTTTTCCTGTGAGTTGATAGTTTGATGATTACATTCTTTTCTTGGACATACAGTGGTGAATGAAGTAGTGTATTTTACTAAGAGCATTTGCCTTTTATTTTAATGACTGTAGTTGGCTTGAAATTTCATTTTAATTGAGCACTAAGTTTTTATGAAAAGGCAGAACGCCAGTGCTATTTTAAATCGTGTGAATTTCCAGTGAATGCAGCAGGCTTGAGTAGTGATGGGAAATGATTTCATTCCTCATCTAAGAAAGGTAACTTTGAGTGTGGGAACACAGCAGAAGAGTTCACAAAATGTTGATAACCCAAGGGAGAAAATTAGAGTAATTAGAAAATTCTGTCAGGTGTTCATTTGTGACAAATGGAGCAAGGTCTGTAAACAGCTGAGCATTGACGAATGTTTTCTTTCAGCTGCCAACGGCGTGGTGCTGGCAACAGAGAAAAAACAGAAATCGATCCTGTATGATGAAAGGAGCGTCCACAAGGTGGAGCCAATCACCAAGCACATCGGCCTGGTCTACAGTGGCATGGGCCCTGACTACAGGTCTGGGGGGGCAGATGGGCCCTGACTACAGGTCTGGGGGGGCAGGGCTGTGGTGGTGGGGACTGAACATCTATAACATGGGAAGTCTGCACCATTTTTATTACCTCTTTCAACAGGAAAGCATTGTAGAAATGTTGTTTGTGGTGAAATGCGGGCAAGATTGGCAAAGTTGGGGCACGAGGAAAGCTAGCTACTGTGCTTAGTTTACCCATGCCTGATTCCTCCTCCCTTCTCAGGGTTAGGAGTGGAGGCATCCCTTAGAGCACTTTGTGTCCTGGGGGGAGGTACCAGCAGCACCTTGGACTTGCTGTTGGAATCCAAGATGCTTCAAGCCCACATTTGGCAGGGCTAGGAAAGATGCTAAGTGATCCCAACATCAAGTCACTTGGAAACATCCCCTCTTTATGACAGGGATAGGAGTTAGACCTGAGGTCACTCACCATACTGGGAACTCTTGGATAAGGGAATTCCTGAGACCAAAGCAGGCCAGCACCTCCTTGCCACCTCACAGGCAGCTGAGGGAGTTTCCTAGGATACTGAGCTGCCTCTCTCTCCCTTCTCTTGCCAGAGTACTGGTTCACCGAGCTCGGAAGCTGGCGCAGCAATACTATCTGGTGTACCATGAGCCCATCCCTACGGCACAGCTGGTGCAGAGGGTGGCTTCAGTGATGCAGGAATACACACAGTCAGGGTGAGTGCCCTGGATGACGGCAGACTTGTGCAAAGGAAATGTTCCTGTAACGGCAGCAGCCGCTGTGGAAGGGCTTCACTGGGACTTCTTATGACTTGTTAATGAAGTGTCAAAAATGTTCCATTTAGGGAAAACTAGATTTCTTTGCTAATTCTGGGTGTCCTCGGCTGGTGAGGGGCTCCTAATGATGCAGAGAGTTCCCTGCCCAGCCTCTGTGGACAGCTTCTGTTGCTCCTCAGAAACACCCGGCTATTTGCACAGCGCACTAGAGGCTTAAACCCAGCATCTGAATCAGGTGTGATTCCAATGGTCTCTAGAGGGACTCTTTCACACACCCCTCATGTGTAGGACTGCTATTGGCTTATTGGCATGAGCTGAAGCTGTCCTTTTGATAAGCCCCTCAAACTTCTGCTACGTTCCTACTGAGCCCAGATTTTAAATTGTATGTATTTGGAGGAGAGAAAAGCAGGTGTCACAGCACCTTCCAGTTCATCAAAGAACATTGATTTAAGGGTAACATTTGTGAAATTATCAGTGTTCTTTCTAAAATCTCATGTGAGACTGACAAGTGTATTTATCTTTATAATGCTTGTGGGATAACTTTTGTTGTCATTTCCCCCGTGACAGACCCATGTCTGATCCAAACAGTTAATTTTTCTTTTTCCTTTCTGTAGTGGCGTACGTCCATTTGGAGTATCACTGCTCATTTGTGGTTGGAATGAGGGCCGACCTTATTTATTTCAATCTGATCCATCTGTGAGTATCAGACTGTTGGATCATCTGTTCATGTCAAGCCATAACCATGTTAAAAATGTGCCAGAGGTGGGGGGAGTCGGAGGGTGGCATTAAGTATCCAAATACGTTGCTCAGGTGTGGTGTCAGGAAGTCTTTAGAAGACCCGAGCTCCTGTGGCCCTTCTGATGGGGACATGTATGAGTCCTGTAGGGTTTTCATTCGTACCCTTCACGGTGTGATGATCCCGTGCATGTTTCCTAACTTTAGTTCCTTTGATGTAATCAGAGATGGCTGCAGTGGTCCTTAGTAGGCAACCTTCCAAGCCGAAGAGGTTTAGCACCTTAGGAAACATGAGAAGGAAGATGGGGCTTGAGGTGGTGACCTCTATGTGCTGGGCTGGTCTTGAGGCCTTGGGATGTTCCCTGCTGCCTCTGTCCCATTTGACACTTTTCCAGGATTTGGAATATAGTCGAATTTGTGCATGGCTGAATAACTGCAGGCAAAGCTTCCAAATCCCATGTGCCATAAACCCAGCTCTTAGTTGTCTGGATGCCACCATTTAAGAAGACCACTTGTGCACCCATGTGCCGCTCTTTGCTGCTGTGGCTTCCCACCTCTCTGCTTAGAGGAAGGATGCGTGTTCATCATCTGCTCTGGAATTAGAAGGAAAAACAGCTATTCTTGTGTCATCTGGGGAGGTCGAGTCACCATGATTTATTTCCATGGAGTTGGATTTGTACTTTTTTCTGTCTAGGTCTAAGCCCTTGCAGTTATTTTAACCTTCCCTCATGAGTCTTTAACTAATCCATTACTTTGGCATATTTCTCAGGAAATTGCCATCTCTCTGTTCCCTTGGAATTTAATTGGGCCTGAAAAGACCTTAAAGGGGCTAGGCCTAGGAGAAGTACAGAGATAAGGTGAAGGGACATGTTGGAGGCAGGATTTGAACCCAGACCTTCCTGACTGTGAGGCCAGTGCCCCACCTGCTACACCTTGTGGCCTCTTGATCCTCTTCCAGGCTTTCATCACTTCTCCCCCCTCCCCCCTGCTATGTTACAGAGAAGGGTGATGACCTTTCTGGTGTCTTCAGTGATTGTGAGCATTCTGCCCACTCGTCATGTTCTTTGAATTGTATTTCAAGGCTTCTTTTGTGTAGACTTAAATTTCCTTTATGTAATAATGTTGTGGTTTTTTTTTTTTTTAACTCCCCTTTCTGACCAGGGAGCTTACTTTGCTTGGAAAGCTACAGCAATGGGGAAGAATTATGTGAATGGGAAAACTTTCCTGGAGAAAAGGTGGGTGTGCTCTGAGTCCCCGGGGCACCTGTGCAAAGGCTGCCCTTCAGAGTTGCCGAGAACTAGCTTTACGTTTTGGACTGGGATGATGACACAAAGCATTCCCACCCTCTTCTCCCCCCCTCCCCCTACTCCATGGTGTCTGTAACCCTCTCATGAAAGAGGAAAGGGAGCAAGCATTTCTTGAGCACCCAGTGTTCCAGGCACTGTGCACAGCGCTTTACTTCTTATTGGATCCTAACAACGGCCCTTCCCTGGGAGGTTGGGACTGTTACCATCTCCATTTTGCCATTGGGAAAACTAAGGCGGGTGGTGCTGCAGTGACCTGCCCAGAGTCACATAGCTAGTAAGTATCTGAGGCCACATTTGAATGTGAGTCTTCCTGATGTCTGGCCCCGTTCTGTGTCCACGGCACCACCATCCTATTTGTCTCTTTTAACTCCTGGATTATACATGTGTGTTTAATTTATGTACATTACAGAGAAACCTCTGGATGTGACTTTTGGAACTTTAACATTTTTTAAAAATGGCACAAATAATACCGACGACTCCATTTCATTGTTCTTCACCATTTTTGTCTTCAATTTAGAAAGACCGTAATTATTTTTAAAATCAAAGATCGTTCACTTTAAATTAGACAAAGTCACATATTTTCAATCTGAAATTTTCTTATTTTATAATATAGTTTTATATCTTGATTAGATGAAGGTGTTTATTACAAAATATGTTTATTTGTAACTCACTTGGGGGCTAGTTTTTCTTGCTGGCAGGTGTCACATGGGTGAGAAATTACTTTGACATTGCTAATGAGGTGACAAAAATTTGCAGCATTGTTTTGATGTAAATTATGAAATGAAATATTTTTTACCAAAATTCATTCCAGGATTTTTTTTTTTAATGTTCATGAAGATTTGAGAAGGCTAGCACTGCTAAGTTCTTTCATTTTCTTAAATTTAGATACAATGAAGACCTGGAGTTGGAGGATGCCATTCATACCGCCATCTTAACACTGAAGGTTAGTTAGATCTGCAGCCAGGAGGCAGTGCGCAGTGATTTCCGTCATCACTACAGGTCTTCCATACTGATTCTTTATTTTATGTTTTTAATTCCCCAGGAAAGTTTTGAAGGGCAGATGACGGAAGACAACATAGAAGTGGGCATCTGCAATGAGTCCGGTTTCAGGAGGCTGACCCCCACCGAAGTCAAGGATTACTTGGCTGCCATAGCATAGTATTCCAGTGACTCGATCATCAGGAGTTTCAATTGATTTACCAATTTGAAATGTTTCAAAATGTTTTGGTTTTTCTGTTTTTTGCATACTTATTTCTACATAGTTGAATGGACTGAAGTTTTTAAAAATGATAGGTGTAAATCCTAATAAACTACTCAATCCAGCTGGTTTCAAACTTCCACTGTTTAGTGTTTGAGGAAACAGTGAGAAAGTGGCCACCAAGAGCCTGCACTTTCTCCTTTTTGACTGTGTGTGTGTGTGTGTGTGTCTGTCTGTCTGTCAGTCTGCCTCTGTGTCTGTGTCTGTGGGTGGGGAGGCCAAAGGTTGACTTCAGTTTCTGGGTGTGGCTCAGCCATTTTCCAGAAATAAGGGAGGCAGACATGATTCGGCAGGACAGAACTGAAGTCAGGACTAGAGATGACGCCAGTCCTAGCCCCTGCAGGAATGGTAGGAGATGCCCCAGCACTGATGGGGAGGATGGACTGGGCAGGAAGGCGGGTGGGGAGACACCCAGCTCGTGGAGGAGGAAATCTCCATGTACCAGGAACCCCATGGGGGAGTGAGAAGGAAGGCCATCCCTTGTAGGAGAGCACGCTGACTTTAGGACCAGTCACCATGCAGAGTTGGCCCGTGATGGCCCCGAGGCCCACGGAGGGAGGGATGAGGCAGGAAGGCCAATGGTGGAGCTGGGGTGTGGACCCAGGTCCCCCGCCAGCAGCCAGGCTCCCACAGAGGGCTGGGGGCTCCCCGGTAGTTACCGTTGGGGGGACCTCCAACAGTGCCCCCCAACTTGTGCCGGCTGGAGGGGTATTCCACGAAGTCTCCCAACCCTAGGGCCCCAGGGGAGCAGCAGGACCTATTCCTGAATCTTTGCTGGAACTAGCACCTTAGCGGGACCCAGAAGGGTGGGGTGGGGTGGGAGTGACAGGCAGACACAACACGGTGCAGCATCTGTGCAGAGGCAGGAGAAGCACCAGGCCAGGCTGCTCCCCGGGGAAGGGATGATGCTCATTACCCAAGAGGGGACACCGTAGACACTAGGAAGAGAAGAATGTGGCAAGTGGATGGAGGCCAAGGGGGGTAACAGGCCTGGGGCGCCCTTATGAGTAACGAAAGGGCCCGAGTGCTGTCCAGTCTGGGGCCACGAACACTGCTGCGAGTCCTGCCGCACCGGCCGGCCGGCCAGGAACCGGCCCAGCTGCGCAGCCGGCTGCGTCGGGCGGAGGCGGAAGCGCGCACGCGCACCTGCCTAGGGGCAGCAAGCACAGGCCTGGAGGGCGACGCTGCCGAGCTAGGGCGTCTATGAACGCCGGGGCGGGGCTGGAGGAGGGGGCGGAGCACGCCACGCTAGGGGCCGAGGTAGTGGACTGACGACAGACGGACCGAGGGAGAACCTGGAACAGCCCCGAGGGGCGCGGGACCGAGCACGGCCTCCGCCGCTGGCTGCGAGGATTCCAGGTCTCCGGGAGCGGACGGAGGGATGGAGTGTCTGGGAGTTTGCTGGGAACTCGGGGATGATGCAAGAGGCGAACTGGAGCCGCTGCGCATGCGCGCTGCCCGCGGGGCGGGGCCAGAGGGGGGAGCGGCCCGCGGGCGGGTGCCCTCAGCCAAGATGGCCGCCGGGCCGGCTTCATGCGCCGTCGAACGTGCGTCCGCGTGCTGGGGATGCCGGGGTCGGTGTCAGCCGCGGGGGGGGGTGTCACGTGACCCGCGACGTTGGGCAGGGAGCTGAGCCGGGCCGGCCTGGGGCGAGTGTCCGACCGCGCCCGCCAGGTGAGGCGCCACCCGCCCGCCTGCACCCCACCGATGGCCCGGGGCCTCGGGCAGGGGAAACTGAGGCCGCGGGGGGCTGTGCGGGGGAGGGGCGCGGGGCCGGACACTCGGGGGCCCCCCCCATGGAGGGGAGCGTAATTGACGAAGGTCCTTCATTACTGACGGCCGCACTCGTGTCCGTGCCCGGGCGTCCACGTAATCCGGCTCAGGAAGCATTTATTAATCTCCTGCTGTGTCTGGCGCCCGCCCCCTGCAGGGGTCGGTCTGGGGCAGGACTGGAACCCAGGGCCAGAGCGAGGTCGTCTTAGCCCTCCCACCCTGTTCCCTTTCCCCCTCTCCCCGAGGTGGGCAGGGTGGGTGAGGGCGAGGGGAGGAGGGGGAGAAACAGGGAGGGAGTTATACCCTTGCCTGGGGCGGGGCCATCCCCTCCCCCCCATCCCCCCTTCCCACTGGCAGGATGCAGGAAGCGCCCCTCCCCCCAGCTGAGCCTTGAAGGACAGCACCAGAGACCGAGCTGCTGGGGCGGGGGGAGGCCAGGGGCCCCTTCCACGTGTTTGCTCCTCCTGCTTTCCCTGGAATTGGCCTCTTTCTGTCTGGCCTGCCTCGGGGGTCCGCGAGGGTCTGCAGTGACCAGG
The DNA here is from genome assembly GCF_900497805.2 of Vombatus ursinus. NCBI lineage: Eukaryota > Metazoa > Chordata > Mammalia > Diprotodontia > Vombatidae > Vombatus > Vombatus ursinus. Next base: position 9,910,181 of record NW_020954595.1, on the reverse strand, counting down.
GTCAGGGTCCGCAGGCAGGGGAGGGGGGGGGCGTTGTCCATGTGTCCAGAAGCCGGCCAGGGCGGACTGCCCTCCACGATAATTGTGACCCCACGAGGGCCGGCGGAATCCACGCCTTTTTTTTTTTTTTTTTTGCTAGGCAGTGGGGTTAAGTGACTTGCCCAGGGTCACACAGCTAGTGAGTGTTATGTGTCTGAGGCCGGATTTGAACTCAGGTGACCCTGACTCCAGGGCTCATGCTCTCTCCATTGCCACCCAGCTGCCCCCAGAATCCACGTTCACTCCCTTTTCTGGGACTCAGTTGGCAGTAAAGGTCCTTGTGCGTCTGGCCCCGGTCCCCAAGAGCCCTGCTGAGCTCCGGAGGGGGTCCCGGGCGCGCCCGGGAGACCCCCAAGCCTCCGGATCCCTCAGCCTTCCCCCTTTCATAGGTGGTTTGGCTCCTTGTGCAGCTCAAACCCCAAGGCAGCCCCCGAGGACCTCGGAAGCCTCGGGCAGGTGGGAGCTTCCTCTGACGGCTTTCCTCCTCCTTTAGAGGACATCCCGACCCTGGGGAGGCATCTCCCTGCCCTGCCCCTCCGCTTCCCCGCTCATGGTTTGCCCAGTCTCCCCCCGTGGGCTCCCTCCATCCTTTCTTTGCCATTCGCCGTCACTGCCTCCAGAGTGGACTGTCACCGGAAGCCCCACAGGTATCCCTGTGCCCAGCCTCTCAGAAGGCTTCAGAACCATCTCCCTGAATCACTGGGGGTCTTAACCCGACTGTGCGTTTGTGGCTTTTAGTAGGGCCCGCTCTGTGCCAGGCATTGTGCTGAGAACTTTACAAGTAGCCCATTCAATCCTCAAAACAGTTCTGGGAGTCAGCGCTGTTTTGCGTGGAGGAAACTGAGGCAGAGGTGAGACTTAGCCAGGGTCATCCCGCTAGGAAGTGTCTGAGACATCTGAACCCAGGTCTTCCTGACTCTAGGCCTAGTGCTGTATCTGCCATGCCACCTAGGTGGCGCGCCTCCTGTGACACCTGTATCAGTATGATCGGTTCCCTACCTAATCCTATGCATTTTATTTCATGCACGTAAAAGCATTCTGAGAAGGGGGATGCGTGGGCTTTACTAGGTGGCCAAATGAATGTGTGACTGATACAGAAGAAAAGGTTAAAACCCCCTTACACATATCTCATCCAATCCTCACAACAGCCCTGGGAAGGAGGTGTTATCACTGTCCACATTTTACGGCCGAGGAAACTGCGGCAAACAGGTGAAATGACTTGCCCAAGATCTCTCAGCTCATAAGTGTCTGAGGCCGGCTTTGGACTCAGCTCCCACACTATCTCCACAATGCCATCCGTGCTGTCCAGAATACCCCCTGTTCTGTCCTAGTGTGCGAGAATCTGGCTCCCACCAGGCTCTTTCTGGTCAGACCGGAGGACCACCCACCATCCCCGCTTCACCTCCAGCCTTGTTGGCGGCAGGGGGAACTAGCGATCAGCAGAAGGGAGGGCACCACCGTGGCCTCCTGACCGGTCTCGCCCCACCCCGTCCGTCCTTCCCGCGGCCACCAGAGAGACTTTGCTCGTCTGTCCACTGGCCGTTCCTGAAATGCTGTCCCTGCCCCTCCAGGCTCAGCGTTTACAGGAAGCATCTCCAGTCCTCTTGGTGCCGAGGCCGTCTTCCTGGGAGGACGTCCAGCTTATCCTCTCTCAGCTTGCTGACGCAGCCTTCCTGGTTGGATTGTGGGCGCCCGGGTCAGGGCCTGGCGTTGCCTTTCTTTGCATCCCCAGCGCTTACACAGGCCTAGCATACAGTAGGCACTTAATAGATGCTTCTTGTTAACATTGTTGCGTCTGGATCCCCTCTTCCTTCAGAGTGCAGTCAGATACTTCTCTCTGCTCCCCAGCTCCTCTCGCCTCCTCCCTTACGTTCTCTTCTCTTCACATTTGACCTCTGTAGCACAGGGATCATTTCGCGCCGGGTCGCTATATTGCCAGCCCCTCACCCAGGGCCTGGCACGTCGTTGGCATTTAATACATGCTGTTAGGTGATTGGGGATGAGTTTGCCCATGGCTGGCATTTCTGCATCATCTCTGGGGTGGGGGACCTTGTTGTGGGGGCTCGGGATCTCATGCTCTTGTCAGGCTCTCACGGATGAGCCGTGCGACCCGTGGCAGGCTCTCGACCTCTCTGAAGCCTCTGTAATGACCGGCGGGTTAGTGGGAAGTGGGCTGGGTTCCAGCCCTGCCCCTGGGACCCTGGTTCCCGTGGTCCAGGCCTCTCCTGTCAGGGCCCTACATGGGGTGGAGGAGTGGCGGGCCTGAATCAGGGCCAGGAGGTCCCCATGCCTGGTGGAATTGCAGGGGAGCCCACCCCTGGGGCCTCGGGGGGTCAGATGTGGGGAGCCTGACTTTGAAGCACTTTGCTGAGCGTCTGCAGCGCGTGCGCCTCTCGGCTCTCGCTGTCATTCGTGTAGCCGGAGCCGGAAGGCCCGGGTTGCCAGGATCCTCCTTGGAGGCTTTGACTCACCCGGATTTCTTCTTCTCTTTTCATAGCGTACGAATGATGCCGCCAGCATGTCCGTGCACGCCATGCTTTGTGAGCGCATCGCCGTTGCCACGGAGCTGATCAAGAGAGCGGAGGCCCTTTCGAGATCGAGGAAGGGAGGCGTCGAGGGGGGCGCCAAGCTGTGCAGCAAACTGAAGGCTGAGCTGAAGTTCCTGCACCGGGTGGAGGCCGGGAATGTGGCCATCAAGGAGTCCCACCTGCAGAGCACCAACCTCACCCACCTCCGCGCCATCGTCGAGTCTGCCGAGAGCCTGGACGAGGTGGTCGGCGTCCTCCATGTCTTCAGCTACGTAGACCGCTCGGGAGAAAAGCAGAGCCTCGTGGTGGACGTGGTGGCCGACGGCGGCCACACGTGGGTCAAGGCCATTGGCCGGAAGGCCGAGGCCCTGCACAACATCTGGCTGGGCCGGGGCCAGTATGGCGACAAGAGCGTCGTCGAGCAGGCCGAGGGCTTCCTGCAGGCCAGCTCCCAGCAGCCCGTGCAGTACAGCAGCCCCCGCATCGTCTTCGCCTTCTACAACAGTGTGTCCAGCCCCGTGGCCGAGCAGCTGAAGGAAATGGGCATCTCTGTCCGTGGGGACATCGTGGCCGTGAACGCCCCCCTCGAGCGTCCCGAGCAGTGCCTGCGCAGCGACAGCGAGTCTGACGAGGAGGCCGCGGGGCTCTTGGAGGTGACCCGCGTCGACAGGGAGAACGTCGTGGCCAGCGTGGCTTTCCCCACAGAGGTCAAGGTGGACGTGTGCAGTCGCGTGAACCTGGATATCACGACTCTGATCACATACGTCTCTGCGCTGAGTTACGGAGGCTGCCACTTTGTCTTCCGAGAGAAGGTGCTGACCGAGCAGGCGGTGCAGGAACGGAAGGAGCGCGTCCTGCCCCAGCTGGAGGCCTTCATGGCCAACAAGGAGCTGTTTGCCTGCGAGTCGGCCGTCAGGGACTTCCAGACCATTCTGGACACCCTGGGAGGGCCTGGCGAGAGGGAGCGGGCTGCCCGGCTGATCGGGCGGGTCAGCGTGGTGCCGGACCAGCCCTCCGAGCGGGCCTTAAGACTGGTGGCGAGCTCCAAAATCAACAGCCGCTCTCTCACCATCTTTGGAACAGGAGACGCTCTAAAAGCCGTCACGATGACGGCCAACAGTGGCTTTGTGAGGGCTGCCATCAACCAAGGCGTGAAATTCAGTGTGTTCATCCACCAGCCCCGGGCGCTGACTGAGAGCAAAGAGGCCCTCGCCACCCCCTTGCCGAAGAGCTGTGCGGCCAGCAGTGAGCTCTGACGGCGGGCCCTTCTGCCACCGAAGAGGCAGGCCGGCAGAGCCAGTCCTCAGAGGGCCTCGCAGCCCGTCGCTGGGCACGTCGCTGCTCAGTCTTCTCAAAGTACAGACACACAGACCCGGAGGGCGACGGGAGGACAAACCCCGCTCGTCCACCCGCAGAAACACAGGCGAGGAATCTGGCTCCACGTGTCCTGGGGTCGCTGCCTTTCCACGAGAAGGGCTGCCACAGTGTGTTTCCATTGAGAGAACAGCGTTTCAGGGCAGTCTGTCCACACAATGTCCTGCATTAAACACCGGCTTGAAGACTCCGGCTTTTGGTTTTTTTGGTTTTGTTCCCCTGGCTTGTTACTTCAGGTGGGGTAGGGGTCAGAGGGGAGGTAGCCGGAGGAGCCTGTAAATCAGGCCGTGCACAGACCGGCTCCTTGGACCACTGCTGTCAGCTAATCAGAGGACCCTGGGCATGTGGTTCCCTGAGTCTGCTGTGGGAAGGACGAAACCTCCCACCCTCCAGCTTCTGGGTGCTCTGTTCTGCCGCACAGCCTGCCTCCAAGCCCAGCTTAGACATTTGGGAGGAGATGGGGGAGGAGAATGGTGCTTGGCACACTGGGATGCCCCTCTCCTGGAGGGAGACGAGTGGGAAGGCCATGTCCCTGGCTGTGGCGGGTGAAGGAGAGTGAAAGCCATTCTGGCCCTTCGAGGAGATGGGACCCTCCTTTGGCACCTTCTAGAAACAAGCTTTGTCATGGCGGTTAGGTTTCTAGACTAAGTGCAGGAAACTCTGGGGGATGCAAGATGAAATACTGTAGGCATACGCTCACTGTCCGCCCACCTTGTCCCTGGCTCGGCTTGGACTTGAGGACAGCCTGAGGCACTTTAAAGAAGCCGTCCCACCCTTTGTCTTTATGAAGGGTGGGAGACTTTCAGCCTTAGCTCTGTGACCGCTAGCTGGCATGCCAACCTCCCCCCTTCCCGACTGCCTCACTGACATCTCTGGCTCTTCTCTAGAAATTCGGGGGAGGTGGAAAGGAAGTGCCCCCAGGGAGGACGTTATTGCTTAGACATCCGATTCAGGTTCTGATCCCCGTAGGTTTGGGGTGTATTTATTTGGTGCCTCAGGACTCTCCTTTTCTGTAGGAAGGTGGGATGTACATGCCAGATGGGACTTGCAGACTGACTTTTCCGGCAAACCGCTGAGTCTTCACTGGTGCTTCTCACCGAGTGGCCATCCTGTTGGACCCTCTTTAGCAAGCAAGCTGCGGACACAGCCCATTGATTATACCTCAGTGGAGAGGTTATTGGAAACTGTTGCACCAATGTGCCATACGTGATCTACCAAGGGTTAGGGTTAGGACTTTGCTTTGCGCTTGAATTTCTAAGCAAAGTAGATATGTTTATAAGTTAAATTGCTCAGGGAACAAGCCCAAGGCAAAGAATTAGGAGAGATGGTGGAGGAGGAATCTCAGGGTCTCACAGTCACAGCCTTTCGTTTGTTGAATCGCAGGGACGGTGCAAAGTGGTTTTTTGTTACCTAAGGGCCATAGTGGATAGGAAGCTGGAAGACCATGTTCAAACACGGTCTCAGGCACTTATCGGCTGTGTGACCCTGGGCAAGTCACCACCTCTGTCTCAGTTTCCTCACCTGTAAAATGGGGATAATAGTAGGGCCTCTACCTCACAAGGTTGTTGTGAAAATCAGATGAGATGTTTGTAAAGCACTTGGCTCAGGACTTAGTCCTAGTAGGTGCTCAGTAAATGACTGTTCCCTTCCCCCCTTCTCTTTATAAACTGGTAATCCTCACAGCTTCAGTGCTGTGAATATCATTCTTCTCATTAGCTGAGACCTCTCTGTTCCGTGATTATATGGCAGCAGTACGGGATCAGAAGTTGTCTTACTGTATTGGCTTCAAGATACATTTTTACCATCATCTTGATTTGTTTGTCCTTTAACAGAGAGATTGTTTGCCAGCTTTTTTTCTGTTCACTTCCTGTTTACATTTTCTAAATTAAATCTTACTTTTTCCAATTACCAAGTATTCCTTTTTTGCTCTCCCCACCCTGAAAAAAAAAAAGGAAAAATAAAATGAGTATCTTCAAGTAACGTAAGTTCTCATTGGCCACGTCCAAAAACGTGTGCCTCGCTCTGCATCTGCTTGACATTTTTGAAAGGAGTCTGTGCCCAGCCTTGCGGGACATACTGCAAGTGCCTGGAATGAGGAGATGGCAGGATACGATGGGGAAAGGGCCAGAAGTCCGGGTTGGTTGGGCCAGGCCTCCACACACTGTTCCACTTTCCTTGCCCTGAAGATTCACTAGGAAGCCTCCCTTCGTGTGCTGGCGTCTGAGCCTTCAGGCTCTTGTGGCAATGTGCTTTGCGCCCCTTCCATTACCCGCTAGAATGGGTGGAATCATTTCATGGCATGATCTGGAGATTTACCTCACCTCTGTGTGTGCAGGCAGTTTTACTCCTTGAGTTGGACTGGAATTTTCCATACGAGGTTTCTCTCTGGATTTGTCAAAATGATTCCAAAGCAGCAAAAAGTTGCTCCAGATTCCAGCTGGTTCCTATCTTGGTTTGTTTTGATTTTCTCTTGCCTCTAGAATGCTTTCCACACGTCGCCCTGCTAGTTTGGGGAGTGGGCGGCGGTGACGGAGTCTCATAGTTGAGACGAGAAGAGAAAGGAACAACCTGGACGACGCTGGACATCTTGAGTTTCTCCTTTTTCAACAGATGCTCAGTATGTCGCCCTGCCCATTTCCCTTCCTCATAGGTTTCTATTAAGCCACAGTTAGCCAAGCTGATCCATCGCTTTCTTGTCGCTCGAGACTGGCCAGAACTGAAGGAGTCTCTAGTAAGGCCCGGAGGCTGCAGTAAAAATACCCCCATGGTATTGCTGAGCCCATTCGTTGGGATTCATGGAATTTGAGCATCAGAAGGGGCCTCAGGGGCATCTAATCCAGTTTGTTCACCCCAGAAAGCCCGCCATAACATAGCTGAAAAGTTAACCATCCAGCCTCTGCTAGAGAGCCTCCAAGGAGCGATGGTGGATGAATAGAAGGACAGCTTTTGGGTGATCCTCACACAGGAAGGCAAAAGGGTGAGTTGGTCTCGTTGCACGGACAAAGCCAAGAAGAAACATCACTTTATAGGCTCCTTGTCTTAAAGAACAAGAAAATATTCTTTAAAGTGGTTGCCGAATGAACAAGGCTCCATATCCCCAACTGAGGCTTGGTTAAACTAAAAGGAAGTGAAGATGGGAACCTTCTCATTAATAACTGAATCGGGGCGTGAGAAAGGCTCTGCATTTGGCAGAAGTGGCCGGAAATTTCCTTAGCTTTTTGTAGCTGCTGCAATCTCCATGCAGACCAGGAGACTGTGCGTATGTGTTGGCTTTCTTTAAGCAAACCAGAGTTTTCCAGGTTAATACTAATACTGAGAATGTCTTGCTGTTTCAACTTAAACCCAATATAAATCACAGTTCTCCAAAGTGTAAACAGAGTTCTACTCATGTGTTCCTCTGCTCTTTAGAAATAATAAATATTGTTTAAAAAACATGACTGCCGTTTTCAAGAACACATTACTGATGATTAAAAAAAACAAAACGGTCTATCACAATTCAGTAAACATCCTGCTCAGCGGCAAAATGCATTTTGAATTCTGGCCTCATTCATTGTAGCTGACATGTTAGTATTTTGTCAAGGCCCTTCATCTGTTGGAGTCTCGTTTTTCTCATCTGTAAATCATACTAGAATTTGTGTAGTGCCTGTCATTTGTCTGACCCTGTTTAGGGCCTGGGGGACACAAAGAGAAACATGCGATAATCCCTCCCCTCAAGGAGCATACCTTCTAGTGGGGGAACGCAGCATCTCTCAGATAACTAAACATGGAGTATACCCAAGATAAATAATAGCTTTAGGGGGCCCACAAATGAGAGCATCAGGAAAGGTAGGAGACGATGCTGGAGCTGAGCCGTGAAGGGAGGTGAATAGGGAGAGCACCCCAGGCACTGGAGGTAGCCTGGGCAAAGAAGAAGTGGGGGAGGGGGCAATATCCTATACACACAACAGCACACTAGGACATGGGGGCTGAGACAGTGAATAACTAGGGCGTAATCCTCCTAGAAACATGCCGACTCTAAGTGCCAAATGGTTGAGTTTTCATTTTTACCTGGGGATAGTAGGGAGCCGCTGGAAACTTGGTGAATAAGGGATTGTCATGGTCAGATGTGCTGGAGGAATATAACTGGCAACGTGTGGAGGGTAGATTGCATTTAAGGTTTATAACACACTTTACAATTATTTCATTTAATCCTCACAACTTTGTAAGGGAGGTGCTGTCATTTTACAGATGAGGAAATTGAGGCAGACAGGCTAAATGACTTGCTCAGGGTCATACAGCCAATAGGTTTCTGATTTGAACTCAGGTTTGCCTGACTCCAAGCCCAGCACTCTAACCGTTAGTCTAGGCAAGAAGGAATGAGGTTCTCAAGGGTGGTAGTTGTATCAGTTAAGAGATGGGGGCAGATGTCAGAGATGCTGTAGCAGTGGCATCAATGAAACTTGGCAGCCGACGCGATATGGGGGGTGAGTGAGAATGAACAGCCAAGGAGGACCCTCAGCTGTGAGACTTGGTGACTGAAAGGTGAGGACTGTGTTCCCTAGGATAGGGAAATTAGGAATATGGGTGGGTTGGGGCTGGCGGAGGTAGGGGGACCTGTGGGGGCTGGAGGAGATAGGGGGACCTGTGGGGAGCTGGAGGAGATGAGGCGACCTGTTGGGGCTGGTGGAGATAGGGGAACCCACCTTGGACCTATTGAGTTTGACACGCAGACAATCCGAGTGAAGGTGTCTGAGTGAGCAGACACCAGAAATGATTTTCTTTGTCATCCAGGTTTGTGGCGTGCTCAAGTGATCGCCATGTCTTCTATCAGTCTGTCTTTGGATGAGGTCCCTCCAGATCAGACGTGTTCTGCTGCTTTTCTCTTCCAGATGTCTGGCAGGTTCTCTCAGGAAGGGATCAGTGGAGACATCTGGATTCGAGTCTTTCAGATCTGGGACTTGTTAGGAGGTCAGGAAGTAAACCCTTTGCATGTAAAATGATTTCCGCTAAGGAAATAATCTCTTTGCTCTCTCACCCAAAGAAGTTTAAGCTGCGGTCCTAGACTCATGCTTAGGGATTGAAGGCAGTTAAAAAAGCAAGCCCACGATTAGGCCTCTGGACAAGTCTGTTCTGGACCAAGAGTAGTGACCCTGCAATGGCTCTCTACCTTGGCCGGGTCTCTGAGGCCTGGGAAGGAAATGCTTTATGGGCAAGTGTGCGTACGTGTGTATGTGCATACATGCACATGTATACACATATACACATACACACACACACACACACACGCACACAAGCCCTGCTGCCTCTGCTACAGTGGGAATAGTGGAAGAACTGAGAGACAGCATCCCTTGCCTGCCAAAGAAGGGTGATAATGGGAGGCCTGAGGTTCACATTCAGGAGCCGAAAAAGGCTTATTGTTTGATGCTTTGGAGGTGGGGGGCTGGGGGAGGGGGGGCCAGAGATCTCTGCACTCCCCAGTTAGTCACATGAGCTGCAGGAAGTTATGCTGCCTTTCACAGCTGTAAAATAAGACAGTTTTTACTAAATCTGTGTTTCCCAACTTAATTTAGCCAATTTTAGCTCGGTGTATTTAGGCAAAATTCAGAATGCCCGTCTGGAAGCTGGGGTGCAGGGTTCTGGGAGTAGTCTGTGAGTGTGAAAAACTTGTCTCTGCGTGATGAGCTGACTCTTGGTCAGCTTCTCCATTCACCTGCAGTGCCTGCTCTAGGTGTGTGCTGAAGGACCAGCTCCCAGGACTGACCATTCACCTGGAGGCCACAGTTTGGAAGAGGGATTTTTTTCCCCATCTGTTTGTTTTTTCCTGTATGGATCATTAGGCTGGCCTCCTGAGTCACCGTTGATCTCATTTGGGAGGTTCAGTAAATTCTGGAACTTGATACAGACAGCACAAAATCACCCAAAACAGGAGCGGCCGGGAGCCTCACCACCTATGGGGAGCCCCCTCTTCAGCTAGAACCTAGGACATCCTAAGGGACGGGGCCAAGAACGTCTGGTGAGCATACATACCTCCATGCTAAAGGTGTAGGCTTCACTTTGAGTGGTCATCAGAGCTCTCTGTGGTTTTGTCAATGGATCTTATACATCTTCCTGGGCTTGTGGGGGACACACAGATTGGAGGAGAGCTTTGAAGCAACATGTTTCATTATCCAGTCAAATGGTTTGTTTTATTTACTTGTCTACAGACAATAGATGTAGTGAGATCTTGTATTCTCTGTACCTTTCATTAAATCCGGCTACTATAAAGATGTGATCTGGGTTCCCTCCTTACTGTAATCCTCTTCTCCCGGAGGTTCCCTTCCAGGTCCTCTCTCCCAGTGCCCACTAGCCCTGTCTGGAGCAGGCTCATTCTGTTCCCTGGGTTCAGGTAACTCTGAGAGGCTGGAAATGGTTTTCTATAGCTGTCACTCACAAGCTTCTATCTGCTGTGTCCTTCACCGATGATCAATTATGCAGCCAGAATTAATTAGATTTTAGAAAGGGGTATTGATATGGCAAAGTAAAGTAAAAGCAGAAGTACAAACATTGCCCTATACTCACCCCCACGCTGGGGGTCAGCTCTCCCCTGTGTTTAACACTTGGTCCCTGGGGAGAGTGGGCTCAAATGAGATCATCTTTGTAAAGTGCTTAGCACAGTGCCCAGCATACAGTGGGTGCTTAATAAATGCATGTTCCCTTCCCCATCCCCCTTCAAACTGGAAGGGCTGCCCCTTTCCCCCAAAGTTCCTCATTTTTGGAAGCACTTTTCTCCATTGGTGGTGTGTGGTGTATGTGTAGCCCTCAGCTGGACTCCCCCAGCAGGGCTCTGATGCTGCCTTTCTTTAGCGTGTGTGCTCTCTCCTTGGCATGTCCCTCAGCCCCCTCAGCAGGGACTACAGCCAATCACTGCTGCTCCACAGATGCTGCTACCAGCACAAGTGGGAAGACTTTCGAAAGTCACCAGGGAGTGTTTTCTCTGCTCAGTGGGTGAGGAAGTACTCGATGCCTTTCCAACCTCATAAAATTTGCTGGCCTGGCTCCTGGGAGTCCAAGTTTGCCGTCCCCCCTGCAATGAGGCATCAGAGGTGGGCTTCTGTTAGACCAGCACCAGGACTTTTGGAACATCCTGGAGTCTAAGGAGGTAGCCTGTGAACCACCCTGGGCTCTGACCTCGATCACCGTGAGGGGGCTCTCTGCGTGAGCGCTGGGCCTCCTGTATGGATTATCACAGACTCCCTGCAGAGGAATTGGGGTGAAACCTGCCACATCACGTGCATGTTTCATGGGTGTGGTGCCGGGCTTCATTGGTTAGACATTGGATCTTGTGCAAGAACTCCGAATTCTGCCAGTGCTGGTGACTCAGAACCTCAGGGTTTGGGCATTTCCCCCCATTAACAACTCACATAAAGGTTAGGGAGATTTTACATAATTAGTTTGTTGTTTTAAGGCATATCTAACAAAAAGTGTGCCCCTTGCTGAGGTTACAAAGAGGTCAGGAACAGAGCTCATGCTGAGGGGTCAGGTTTTCTCCCAGGCAGCTGGGAACCACGCTGAAGAGCACCAAGTCATCTCAACAATGGCAGCTTCTACCATCCCAGAGCACTGCCTTAGTGAATGTGGTTAGCTGATGAGTGCTTGGACTGAGGCGCATTCCTCTCTGGATTCTTAGACTGTGAGAGGAAGAGAAAAGAATGAGCTGCTGGTGAGGGCGAACCAGTAAGAAGATGATTTTCACCTGGTTAGTGAAATACTTTGGGATGCCTCCCCTGTCATTTTCCACCTGGAGTATCACTTTTTTAGAGGACTCCATAGTTCAGAAACAACCACCTGAGAGGGAATCATAGAGTCACTTACAGTATCTCTGAGTGGGAAACACCCTCATTTACCGTCCAGCCCAGCCTGCCCCTGAACCAGAATCCTCTCTACCTGAACTCACTTCCTGCCAAGTGGTCCAGCCTCTCCTGGAATACCTACAGGGACGAGAAGCTCACTGTCTCTCCAGACAGCCCATTCTGCCCAGGGACTTCCCCCCTGACATCCAGCCTGAGTCTGCCTCTCTGGACCTCCACTCATGACTCTACTTACTTGTCACCCCTTCAAATGTAAGACAGGCAGAATCAGAAAGATTAGCCATGCCCATCTCTCCTACTGTGCAGCCTTCCAGACTCCCGAGCATACCAGTTAGGAAATCTTGAGAAGGGAGCTCCCAGGCTGGCTGGCATAATTATCCACATGCTTTCGAAACTATTTCCTTTCAAGCAAATCAAGAAGATAAACTCTCCCCTCCCCTTCGCCAGTAGGGATGCTTTCATTCTCCCTAATGACATCTCCACCACCTAACGCAGTGCCTGGCATACAGTCAGTGCCTAATTTCTTGTGGATCCTTCACATTCCCCAGTACCCAGCCCTTGACTTAGGGGATGCTTTCCGAATGATTTGATGGATTGTCCTGTGATCCTCACAATGGTCCTGTGAGTTGGGGGTTCTTATTATCTTGAGGTTTTCTAGGTGAAGCAATTCAGCCTTAGAGAAATAAGTGACATGCCTGTGGTCAAACAGCCAATCATTAAATGAAGTAGGATTTGAACTTAGCTCTTCGAATTTCTTGGCCGCAGCATTGTTAACCACTCCACCAACAATTGCTTACATGTGTATAACACTTCAAAGCTTGCAAGCCACTTTTCATGTTATCTCATTTGAGTCTTACAATGTGTGAGGCAAGTGGTAGAAGTAATTATTATCCCCATTTTACAGATCAGGAAACTGAGATGCTGAAAAGTCAAGCAATTTCCCCAAGATCACACAAATATCTCTCAGAAGTGGAATTCAAAACCAAGTCTCCTGATTCCAAATTGAGCCCCTATTTCCCATCCCCCACTTATGTTGCTAACATACTATTTTGCATGTTGCAGATGAAAAATTTGAGGCTTAGACAGTATAAGTGACTTGCTCAAGTTCACCCAGCTAATAGGTGGAAGAATTGTAGCTTGAGCCGAGACTGGCCCCAGCAAACCAATTCTGCGACCGCCTGCAATGTGTCTGATGTCCCTGCCCCCCCGCCCCATGAGGCAGGTGCGAGGAAAGTATTTGGCAGCCGAGAGGGTTCTCCTACTGGTGGTGAAGCTCGTAGTGGGCTCTGCAGGTGGTATCTTGTCCGTGACTGCTGGGATATCTGAACAGGGTTCTTGGCTTGACTCTGGGCTGGTTTTCATAGACAGTTCCTCACTGGGCTCACTGGTGAGTTCCTCAGTCACCTCTCCACGGTCGATGGTTCCAAACATACCACTGGTTTCAGTAGTGGGATCCTGGCTCGGCGCCAGGCTCATTCCCTCTGTTGGCAACTCAGTAGTTGGGCTGGTAGAGTCCTCAGCCCCACGGTCCATGTATTCTTCTGGATAATAAAAAACCAGGTCCCAGTCTCCTTTTCTTTCATTCTCTTGACTGCCTGCCCTTCCCCCAAACCAGTTCATTAAACCAGAGAAATGAAGGATGAGAAGGTTGGCTGGCTACTGGAGAGAGAACCCCCTTGAACTCAGAACCCAAGCCCCGGGGTGTTCCAGCTCTGCTGATTGACTCCCTGCATACCTTTGGATGAGTCCTTGCCCTGCTTGAGACCTCAAGGTTCTCACTTATAACTTGAGGGGATTGGAATCAGAGATCTCCAAGATTCCTTCCTACTCCATAGCCTGTGGCCTCTTCTTTCAGAGATACCCGGGCTACATTTCATACTCTCATTTCTCTCATTAGAGAGAGTTCTCATGAGTTCAGACACAAGGTAGAAGAGCACCATGGCCCAATACAGTCTCCAGCCTCCCACCATCACTCTTGGCTTTTCTTTGTTCATATCACCCATCTGGAAAGCAGATTTACAACTGTAGCCTTTCCATTCTTAGTGATGGAAGTCGGCTGGGCTGGAGACCCTATGGGTGGACTGGAGTGGGGGAAGCTGGGTACGAGCCCCCAGCCCATCATTCAGTCCCACTTAGAGGGTTCTTTCTGATTCACCAACTTCACAACAATGCAGAGCTTTACAAGATGGCACCCTCAACTTACCTTGACCTGTTGAGTGGACCAGACCCAGAGTCATGAAGGCAGGGAGGATCAGGACCTCCTTCCACATGCTTAAGACTTTCTCCAGATGGTGAAGGTTGATGGGAAGCCAGGCTGAGCAATGTCTGGCCAGCTGGAGATCCATTTAAAGGGTCTTGCCCCTCCGTGTCAGCTCATTGCCTCCACCTTTTTGGGAGGGAACCTTTCTGGAAACAGCAAGCAATGTAAGAAAAACCTCATTTAGCCTGGAGGTTCACGGCAGGAAAACCTGGGCGTCTCAAGGAGCTTGGTCTGCTCCCTTGCCTTGCAGTTTAGGTCCGGTGGTAAGCAAAATTATAGGTAGAAGAGATGGTATGAGAGGATAGGGGCTCTTGCAAAGGTCACGGGAGAGAGAGAACAGGGCTGGGCAGGCCAGGATTTTTGTGTAGGCTTTTGGCAGATCTGAGTCAGCAAACTCTGACCCTTGGGGTAATTGAAAAGCCAGATTTGACCCTCAGTAAGTGACTCAAGAGCTTTGCTCAAGCACAAAGGGGAGAAAGCCTAGGATGTGGGGGAGAATAATGGTTGCAAAGTCCAGAGACCTCCGATAGAATCAGGGCTCGGACACTTACTGGCTGTGGGACTGGGAGCACCATTTAACCTCTGCGTTTCAATTTCCTCACCTGTGTAATGGGGGTGTTAATACTGGCACACTACTCTTGTAGGATCAAATCAATATCACAACATCTCAGGGCTGCCATAAGGGTCCTGTGTAGTGCCGTGGGCACCCAGGACCTGAAACAGAATGTCCTTTACATCACAACCTTCCTGGTCATCCAACCTTTTGGCACAGTGGATAGAGCACCGGCCCTGGAGTCAGGAGGACCTGAGTTCAAATATGGCATCAGACACATAACACCCACTAGCTGTGTGACCCTGGGCAAGTCACTTAACCCCATTGCCTAGCCAAAAAAAAAAAAAAAGATGCAACCTGGTTTCCTACAACTGATCCCTTTTGTAGCCTCATACTGTGCTGATCATCTTCCTCTGCTCAGGTCCAGGTCAGCAGTGTCTTTTTTCCACTTTTTGGTAAGGCAATCAGGGTTAAATGACTTGCCCAAGGTCACACAGCTAGTGAGTGTCAAGTGTCTGAGGCCAGATTTGAACTCAGATCCTCCTGACTCCAAGGCTGGAGCTCTATCCACTGTACCACCTAGCTGCCCCCACAGTGTCCTTTCTAATAATGGACTGCCCAGAACTTATTGCAACATCCCAGCCCTTCGAGTGGGACCTGAGCAGAGGAAGGTGGGACTCCTCCCTTAATTCCCAGACTCTATCGTTTTCCTGGCAGGCAGATCACACTGTTAACTCCCGTTGGCTTACAGTCCATTAAGGCCCCCAAGTGTTTTGTCAGTGGGAATGATGGGGCAGAAGACACATTGCCATCTGCCTTGCCACTGGACTCTGAGTAGCACAGGCTCTTTCCCTATGGTTGGCGGCTGAATCTCTAGATAAGCCTTTTCCCCCTAAAAGAATGTGAGCTCCTTGAGAGGGGAGACTGTCATACTTGGCATATAGTCAGCACTTAATGAGTGCTCATTCATTCATTCATTCATTCTAGCCCAGGCAAGAATACCCAGAGCTACCAGTCACTGGCATTACTTAGTGCCATAAGGTTTGCAAAGTATTTTAAGTATCTTATCTTATGTGAGCATCCCAGCTCCTGGGGGGGGGGGTCATTGTTCCCATTTTACAGATTTGGCAGCGGGGACTGAGAGAGATGAAATGACATCATATTGCTAGGGATTGGAACCCAGGTCCTCCTGAGTCTTTCTCTAGTGATCTTCCCACTGGACTACTTCTTCCTCAGCGGCTGCTTTGTTCTCCTCACCTAGAGAGAGTCAGTTGGTAGGTCAGCAAACATTTATTAAGCACCTCCTCTGTTCCAAGCTCTGGGCTAAGCCTTGGGGATATCAGGAAATACAAAACCAAGGTGCTCCTATTCTAATGGCAAACAGCATGTGAACAATGAGTCCTGAGACCTGGAGAGGATAGTTGGGAGGCCATCTCAGAGGGAAGGCACCAGCAGTGGGGAGGGAGGAACAGATGACTGTGAAAGGCTTTTGAAGGCGGGAGTCTTGAAAGAAGGCAAGAGGACAAGCATTCCAGGCATAGCAGAAAGCCAGTGCAGACGTGAGGTGGAGGTTTGTGGGGAAGGAACAGCTTGTAAAGTGTCAGAAAATGAACAGTTCAGAAGGGGCTGCCATGTTGTGAAGGGCTCCAGCAGGCAAACGCCCTGCTTCCCTCTCTCCCTCCCTTCCTCCCTCCCTCCTTTCCTTCCTTCCTTCCTCCCTCCCTCCCTCCCTCCTTCCTCGTTCCTTCCATCCCTCCTTTCTGTATCATTATTGCCTTTTTTTTCTCTCTGGTCTCTTTTAATTTCTGAAGAGTCTTGCTCAAGTATTCTCTCCTTTAAGCCATTCATCCTCTGTCTATTTCTTGCCCCCAGAAGCTTTATTCCATTTTTTTTTACTTCTTGCTTCACTTCCTCTAGGTATGTGTGGCATCTTTGTTGAAAGTTGTTTTCCCCTTTGATTCTGCTGCAGTTGTCATGGAGTTGTTCTGTCCTCCTAGGTGTTATTTTGGGTGACTCAAGACTGAACGACAATTCTTGATGATGGATGATGATCAGCATTTTCTTGATGGTGGCTGCTTCTTTCTTCAACCTTAGTTCCTGAGCTGGAACTTTGCTCCAGGGCCAGACTCTGTTTCCTGCTGTGCTTTTGTGGGGGGAGGGCGTGCGGCCAGCCCTGCTGACTCCCTCTTCTGGGGTCAGCCTCCCCTCCCCATTTGATCTTTGAAGCCCAGGATGCTGGATCACCCAGGCCCTTTATGGTATCTGAAGATGGGGAATGCACAACAAAGCTCTGAGGCATCCTCTTCAGTCAGTCAGTCAGTCAGTCAACCAGCACTAATTAAATGCCTGCTGTGTGCCGGGCACTGTGCTAAGCACTGTGCTGAGGTTATAGAGAATGGAAAAAGACAGGAACTCACAGTCTAATTGAGGAAACAATATGTAAACACTTATGTAAAAATCAGCTCTTTGCAGAGGATCGATTGGAAATAACCAACAGAAGGAAGCACGAGCATTAAAGAGGGTCAGAAAAGGCTTCCTGCAGAGGAGGGAATTATCGATGGTCCTTGAAGGGAGCCAGGGAAGCCAGGAGGAGGAAAGGAGGAGGAGGAGCATTCCTGGCATGAGGCACAGCCTGCGGAAATGTTTGGAGTCAGGAGGTGGAGTGTCCTGTGCTGGGAACAGTGGGTAGATCAGTGTCACTGGATTGAAGAGAACGTGGGGGCAGGTAATGTGTAAGGAGACTGGAAAGATGGGAAGGACCCAGGTTATGAAGGGCTTTGAATGCCAGAAAGACAATTTATATTTGATCTTGAAAGTGATTGAATAAGGAGGTGGCACAGTCAGACTTCTACTTTGAATATCAATGACAGTTGAGTGGAGGATGGACTGGAGTGGGGAGAGACTGAGGCAGGCAGGCCCCCTCCCCCCACCCCCAACCAGCAGCTACTGCAGTGATCCAGGCATGAGGTGAAGAGGGTCTGCACCAGGGTGGGGGCAGAGGCAGAAAAGAGATAGGACTTGGCAACAGATTGGATTGGGGAGTAGAGAAAGACACAGAGAGATAGAGACTGAGACAGAGAGACAGAAAGAGACAGAGACACAGACCTGCACACCCACACAGACAGAGACAGAGACAGAGACAGAGAGAGAGCTCCAAGTCTGGGCAATTGCTATAGAAGATGTTTAGATAATTGATGTCCCCCATCAGTTCTGTTCCAAAACTCTGCCAGTTCGTGATCTCTTCCCCAAATAGCTCTCTTTCCGGGTCATCTGTAGAATTCTCTGATCGTGAACTTGCTTCTGTTGATTTCTCCTTTGATCTCCCAGAAGTTCTTCCCCATGCTTCCCCATCTGGTTTCTAGACCTTCTCACACAAGTCTGTTTTTTATATTCACAGTACTACCCTACTCCCTTTCCCCCCCCCCCCCAACCCTGGCTCTTTTGAGTAAGATAAATGTATCTGGAGACACAAGCCAGCCAGGTTTTCATCCCACCAAGCTGCAGTGATACCTTTGAAGTCAAATTTGTCTCTGTGCACTACGGTTCCTAGGTTTTTTAGGTTTTGCTGTGTTTGTTTGCTTATTGGCTTTGGGCACACATATCTAGGCACGGGAGACCGTGGGTCTGACCGCCGCCGTCTTTCTTGGATTCTGTCTCCTGCAGACTTCGGAGCGTCCCAGATGCTCTTCCTCCTGCATGGTACTTGGCTTGGTGACCGAACTGACAGTGGGAGGCGGGGTTCTCCCTTCGCCATACTTTTAAATTTCAAGCTCTTTTCATGAATTCTACAAGACTCCAGGCAAATGACTTCTTACCAATCAGCCTTCGTAAAGCGCAGCTCATTCCTGGCAGGGAACCGTCATCCTGGTACTTTCAAGCATAGTTCCGACATCCAAACCCCCTTCGCAGACCTCATTACCATCACAAACTCTCCACTTTCTGAATCAGTTTTTCTCTCGTGTCTCCTGCCTGCTATGTGAGGCCGTGAGGAAAGCCACCCGGTGCCCCTCTGGTGTTCATAATCATCAGCAACACCTTCCAGGCTCCTCCTGGCAGACTTTACGTGCCTGCTGACATACCAGACCTAGCGGCAGCTCCCTGTTCGACAAGTCTAAAAAGGTTCTTTGCTACAAGTCCCGAGAAGACCGACCTCGATGCTGTTGTTATTAGGCTGACAAACAATTGTCTTCTTTCTCTGAGCCTGGGCTCACGGCCTGCCATCAGCCTCCTTTTCTTCCCCCAGGTCTTTGCCAGATTGTTTTTTACTTCAGTGTTTCCATGGATTATTATTATTATTTTTAAATCAGTCTTTGAAAGATCAGCAAACACTTCCTCTTTTTCAGGAGCAGCCTCCAATGTTTTTTTCTGTTTGTTGCTTTTTAGCGCCTTGTAAACAGTTGTCCTTTTCCTCGCCATCCTCCTCTTCGTGGTGATGTTTGAGCTCATTCCAAAGGTCACATTTCTCCTTGGCCACTTCTGATCCCTTTTCTGTCCCATTGAAACCCCACTTCCATTTTCGGTTGATTTGTTTGTTTCAGGACCACTCCGATATCTCCGATAACTTGGGATTTGGAGAGGTGTTTCTTGTGCACCTTCACCTTTTCTTAGATGAGGGAGAGCAGACTATACTTGGAAGGGAAATACGCATGTCATTTGCTGTGACATAAATGCAAACACCACACTTCCAAAGCAAACACTGCAGAATCAATCCCTTCTTTGCTCCGTACTAATTGAGGTTCTCAGCTTTTTTTTTTTTTAAACTACTCTTGAGTATTTACACTTTACTTCCTAAATATCCCCAGTCAGTCAGTCAACTAGCATTAATTAAGTACCTACTGTGTATGCACTAAATACTATGCTGAGTGCTGGGGTTACAAGGAAAGTAAAAAGAAACAAACCTGGCAGCCCCTGCCCTCAAGAGGCTCATAGTCTAATGGAGGAGACAACATGCAAACAATGATGCACAAACAAACTTTAAGATGGGCTAAATTGGGGCTAGCCTTAGAGGGAAGGTGTTAAGATTAAGGAGGGCTGGGAAAGGCAGAAGGTGGGACTTTGACAGGACGGAGGCCAGGGAAGCCGGGGGTAGAGAAAAAGAAGGAGGGTGTTCCAGGCATGGAGGACAGCCAATGAAAACTCCACAGCCTCATATCATCTCTTAACAACCTTGCAGCTCATGATCCACTCCCTTCGTCTTCTCTCAGTGACATTGTTTCTTTCACTAATTTGTGTTACTTATCAATTGAATTGGTGAACTTGTCCTTCTATTTCCGTGCTGATCTTGTCTTGCTAGCTACCTTTTCCTTGAGTCCTTTTTAGGTCCTTATTCTTGGAACCTTTTCTTCCTGCAGATTAAGCCCTTCCCCCCTGCCTCCATTTACCCTCTGGTATTGTCCAGACCCCTCAAGGTCATCTTTGTGATCTGTTCTTCCTTTTTATTCAGCTCAAAGCCTCATCTCCTCTCTGGAAGCAGAACCCAGACCTGGAGTTCTTTGCCTTCAACTTCTCCCTATTTCACCCCAATTTTCCTCTTCAAATTCAGTCTCTGGCCTTCTTCACAAGCCCAAACCCGTTCCAAAAAGATCTTGACCCTGTCTCTCTCCTTATTCAGCTCAAATCTTTCTCTTTTCTCCTGCCACCTTCCCCTTGGCCATCTCCAATGGACAGGAGGGGACATTTCCAAGGAAGAATGCCATGGAGAACAGAAGGCTCAGGAGGGATGGGATCACTGCCTCCCAGTATTTGAAGAGCTGGCCCATGGGAGGACTCTCATTGTTCTGCCAGGCCCCAGAAGACAGAACCAGGAGCAATGGGTGGATGAAATTAGTCCGGATGTAAGGAAAGCCTTCCTAACAATGAGAACTGGTCCAGTGGAGGATGGGCTGCGTCAGCAGATAATGGGCTCCCCCCCACCAGTGGAAGGCTTTGAGCAAAGACTTCATGATGACTGTCCCTGTGGCAGAGAGGAATCTTGTTTAGGCACAAGTTGGACTGAAAGGCCTTGGGAGCCCCTCCCAGTTCTCAAATGCTTTGATTCTAAAATCCCCAAAGAGAAGCACAAGCAAAATGCTGCGAAATACCCTGGCTCCCCGTAGAGAGGCGGCACTTCTCTTTCCCAAGGCCCACATCTCTACATGTGTCCTTGATCCAATCCATTCCTGCCTTCTCCAGTACATGACCCCCAGCATCCTCCCCAGTCTCTCACTAATGTTCAGGACCCAAACACGTTTGTGTCTCCCCCATCCTTAAAAAAAATCTTACTGGATTTGACTGCCCCTGAAAACTGTCATCCTGCTGCTTTCCTCCCTTTCATGGATAAACCCCTCGAGAAAGTCAACTGCACTCACTGCCTCCACTTCCTTGTTTTTCACTCTCTTCTAAATTCTCTTCTGTATGGCTTAGGACCTCACCATTCCACTGACTTTGCTCTCTCCAAAGTTACCAATGGTCTCTTAATTGTCCAATATAACGGCCTTTTCTTAATCTCCATTCTTCTTGACTCTCTGCAACCTTTGATGCTGTCAACACGCCTCATCTTCTGCATTCTCTCTCCTGTCTATCTGGCTACTCCTTGGTCTCTTTAGTTGGTATTTTCATCCAGATCTCTCTCTACCTGTGGGTGTTCCCCTTGGTCCTGGGCTTTCTTTTATTATTTCTTAAAACCACCTCCTTAAGTGCTCTCCTCAGCTCTCAGGGGCTCAATTATTCCCTTTGTTGCAAACAACTGTCAGAGCTGTTTAGCCAGTCCTAAACTCTCTCCTGACTTACTGTTGTGCATCACCCACTGCCTTTCTGACATCTCAAACTGAGTGTCCAGTTATCTCAACCACAATATGTTCAAAGCAGAGTTCACTTTGTTTTCCCCAAGCCCTTCCATTTTCTGAAATCCCCTATTGCTGTTGAGGGCACCGCCATTTTCCCAGTCACCCAGGCTTGCAATCTCTGTTCTTCTGGACATCACTCTCATTTTTACCACATATCCAACCTATTGCCAACTCTTGTCTTTTCTACCTTTATAATATCTATCACATGTGGCCTCTTCTCTCCAATTACACCTCCACTCTGGTGAAAGCCTCATCATCACCTCCTAGATTATTGCCCTGGCCCACTAGATGGTCTCCATGCCACCATCTCTCTTACTCCAGCCTATCCTTCTCTCCTCTGCCCAACCATTTTCTTAAAGCACGTCTGATCATAACCTCCTCCCCCTCAGCAAATGTCGGTTTGCCTCCAGAGCGAAAAGTATGATTCTCTGTTTGGCATTTAGAGCCCTCCATAACCTGCCCCTTCCTACCACTCTAGTCCCCTCTACCTGCTCCATGATCCAATGACATTGGCATTCCCAGGCTCTTCACACATGGTGCCTCCTCTCCCTGTTCTGCACATTTTCCTCTGGTTGTTCGTAGCTCTCGCATGGGATGCTCTGCCTTCTTGGCTCTGCCTCCTGTCTTTTGTGGTTTCTTCAAGCTCTGCTCAAGTCTGTCCCTGTGTGGAGGAAGGCCTGTCTGTGTCTCCTTCACTATGGCTAGCACCTTTTCTCTGAAACTATCCCTCATCTGCACTGTATATCTCTTTATGGACTGAGTTATTTACATGTGATCTCCTCCTTTAAAAGTGTGATCCTTTAGAGCGGGGATGGTTTTTACCTTGCTTTGTATGGCCAGCACTTAACACAAGGTCTGACCCTCATAAATAAGCACCTCATAAATGATTATTGTCTGACTAAATTCAGGAAAGAGAAGAATTGCTTCTGGTTGGGCAGAATCAGGGAAGGTTTCATGGCAGCAGTGACTTTTGAACTGGGCTTATACAGAATTGAGCCTCAAAAGAAAAGATGAGCCTTGAGCCTTGAGGAATGTACAATCAGGAGAACATAGCCCAACATCAGTGAGAATGACCCAGAACAATCTCAGTCTGCTTCATTCTGGAAGAGAAGCAGCAATGGTAAACAACTCCACAGCACCTTCCTCAGTGATCATGGGACTCAGCCGATTGAAAGCCCTTAAACTCCTTCAGACAAAATTCTGTCTACCCCATTCTCTCCCTCACCATGTTCTTCTAAAAGTGGTTTTCCTGAACCCAAGTACAAAACTGTGTCTACCTCCTCACCAAAAAACTTTGAATTGGCTTTGTAAGTTTTGGGCATTTTGTGCATTGGGTCCCCTTTTTACTTCTCTCCCCAACCCTGCAGGTGGGGAAAAATCTAGACTTTAAGCACATAATGATTTCTATAATTAGCAATTGGACAAGTAGTATATTTCTTGGAAATCCAATGTAGGGATGATAAGAATTGCTGAAGAGATTAATCCTCCCGTTGAGGAGTCAGGCAACTCCAGAGAAATGAACCCAAGGCAAATCGTGATGGCAGGTAAAAGACAGGGATGGGCACAGGTCCCAAGCCTCTGTGGCCTCAGTAGAGTAGAGGCCAGATAGTAATAGTGTTGGGGCTGGAAAACATCTCTGTGAATGGCATGGTCAGCTTGAGACCATCACACTTCTCTCCATTGAGTATTTCCATTAAGAAAAGCTATAATAAATGAAATCCATTATATCCAATAATATATAGATAATAGCAATAGATCTAATAAATCTATTTACTCTTTAGAAAGTCCCACTTCAAGAGCTAGAGGGAACCTTAGTGATGATCTAATTTAACACCTTCATTCTCTATAGAAGCAAGGTGAGGTCCAGAGGAGGGAAGCTAGTTGGGGGCCCCGTTCTGTGCTCTTTCCACTGTTTCTCCCATTTCCACTTCAATAGGAGTAAAAATTCAAGCCACAGAAAACAAGGTTATAATTGTGGAATTTTCAGCACCAACCAGACAGTGGGAGAAGGCTTTATTAGGGGTGAGGAGGAGTGGGTCAGAAGAACTTTCTTCTACTCTTGAAATCATACCATGGAGGCAATGCCTATTCACATAGGTTGGCTCTGCCTCTGATGCTTCTCAGCTGGTTGACAATGGACAGTTCACTGTCTCTTTCACTCAGTTTCCTCATCCTTTGAATGGGGATAGTAATCTCTTTAGCATTTACCTGTCAGGGCTGTGTGAGGATCCAGCGACATGATGTGTATGAAACACTAGGGAGGTTAGCTCGTTCTCTCGTTATGTGCTGACATGTGTACTTGGACCCAAGCTTCCAGGACCGTTCAGATGATCGAAGCGTCCTGTTCACCAGAACAGATGGTCGTCCTCTCTGTTCTTTGAACGCTGCCTGAACCTGGAGCCAGCAGCAGTTTTATCTTGGGAGATGGAAGGGAGTTCATCCCAGATAAACATTTCATCTGGAGCTGAGGGGGCCAGACGGAGAGGCCCATTCCTAAGATAAGCTTTGGCAGCTGAACCTCTTCATGATTACAGCCCAAAAGACCATTTGGAACCTCTCACGATGTGTCGAGTTTGGGCTTCAGATTGGGGAGGAGAGATACTCCCTGGAGTAATGCAGGACTTCCCGACCTTTGCAGGGACAAGGTCCCCTTTCAATGCCCCGCATTTGTATTTCACTCCACATGACAGTGGTTGACATGACTGTCTGTCAATTGAGAAAATACAAGGTGACAAAAAGCAACTCAGCATTCAGAAATGCTTTTACAGGAACATTTCTCACGCTTGACCACAGCAACCTCTGTCCTCGATAGTCCGTGGATCTGGAAGCTCAGTAAATATGGGCATTCATTCTGATAAGGCAAGATGCACCTCCTCCATGCCATCTCATCTTGGGGGGCTCTTGTTGATGGCCTCACAGGAATCCTCTATGGAGAATGTATCCCCTCAAAAAATCCTTCCTTATTATGGTGGGGGATACCACCATCCTCAGTCACCCAGGCTTATAACCTGCCTCACTCACACTCAGCCCACATGTTAAGTCTGTTGCCAATTCCCATAATGCCTCTTCCATGTGTCCCCTTCTCTCCACCTCACAGCCCCTTCCCTGTTCAGGCCCTTGCTACTGCTTGTGTGGACTCTACAAGAGTCCTCTTATCAGTCTCCTGGCCTCACGTCTCTCCTGGCTCACTTTCCCTCCATGGATCTACCCCTAACTTTCTGGACCCTAAGACCATGTCTCTCCTGCTGCCTCATCCTGGAAGTTCCCTCGGAGCCTCGGGTCTCCTTACCCTCTTGTTCTCTTGTTCTCTCTTTTCCTCTGTCTCCATCTGACTCTGTCTCTATTTCTCCTTCTTCATCTCCCTCTTCCTCCTTATCTCTTTCTGTCTTTCTGACACCATCTGTTACTTCCCTCCTTTCCTTCTTTCCTTCCTTCTCTCTTTTCAGTGGGTGGGAGAAGGTAGGAGGGGGGAAATGCCTGATCGTTGAACAATTGTCCACATGGCATTCTCACTCCAGAATATCCCTTTGCCAGGCCCACCCATTGCTCTCAGTGGAATTCCTCCTGGGACCTCCATTTTGTGAATAGATCCAGGGCAGCCAGCCTTCATTTCCTCCCTGATCATACTCCTCACTTACCCAGTTTCTAAACCGTGGGTACCTGTCTAGCTTTCACTCCACCCTTTTAGGTCCCATTTATTTGTTGTCTTCCCTAATTGGAATATGAACACATTGAGGGCAGGGGCTATCTTTCTTTTTGCTTGAATTTGTATTCCCAGTACCTCTCATGATGTCTGGCATATGGCAAGTGCTTAATACAGGTTTTTTTCCTCTCTTCTTTTCCACTCAACAACCAAAAATTTTTCTAAAGTGTTGCTATGACTATGTTACTTACTACCCAATAAATTCTGGTTTATTTTCTCACTATTATTTCCAGGATCAAATATAAAATCCTGTTTGACATTTAAAGTGTTTCATAATGGCAAAACTGCCTCTCCAAAAAAGAAAAGAAAAGAAAAGAAAAAATGGCACATTGAAGGGGCTTTTGGGAAAATAGGCACATTGATGCATGGTTAGTAGAGCTACCAATTGGTTCAGCCATTCTGGAAAGCAATTTGGAACGATGCCCAGAAAAGGACACACACACACACACACACACACACACACACACACAAAACATACGTATAGCAGCTCCTTTTCGGATGGCAAAGGACTGGAAATTAAGAGAGTGCCCATCAATTGAGGAAGAGTTGAACAAATTATGTTATATGAATGTCATATAACACCATTATGCTACAAACAATCACGAAGGACATGGTTTTAAAGATTTGAAAGACTTATATGAACTGATGCAGAAGTGAGAAGAACTGGGAGAATAGTTTATATTGTAACATTAGTATTGTAAGAGCGCTGGTTGTCCTTCATTCTTGAAGAGGACCAAAATGGCATCACTATGTCAGGATCCAAGTACAGTGTGTCTGGCTATGGCTGATCAGACCAATGCAAGCTTGGAAGACTATCACAGGTTGGGCACAAAGAATCCACATGAACATTTGCAGTGGAGATGGCTCTAAATGTGGGCATCTCACATTTCTTTGGAGCCACTGCAATTCTGCTTTCCTCATCCAGCACAGCACCTTCTTTGATTCAGGCATACCATGCTGGGTGGTCCTTTGCCAGTGTTTCCCACATCTCACAATCTGTACCAAAGTTCTTCAGAGACCTTGAGAGTATCCTGTGATTGCTTCCTTTGACCTCCATGTGAACACTAGTCTTGCGTGAGCTCTCTGTAAAATAGGCTTTTCGGCAAACATACAGTTGGCATTTGAACAATGTGGCCAGTGCTGTCTGCAGCAGAGTTTGAATGCTTGGCAATTCAGCTCAGGAAGGACCTCAGTGTCTGGTATCTTATCCTGCCAGGTGATCAGATTCTTCCCAAGACAATTCAAGTGGAAGCAATTCAATTTCCTGGCATGGCACTGGTAGACTGTCTAGGTTGCACAGGCATGTAACAATGAGGTCAGCACAATGGCTCTGTAGAGCTCCAGTTGGGTACGCAATCTAACACCTCTTCTCTCCCACACTTTCCTTCAGAGCCTCCCAAACATTGAGCTAGCTCTGGCAATGTGTGTGTGTCAACCACATCATCAATGTGGACATCCCTGGAAAGTAAACTGCCAAGGTAAGTGAATTCATCCATAACATTCAAAATTTCTCCATTTACTATAACTGATGGTTCCATGTATGGATGATGTGGGGCTGGCTGGTTGAGCACCTGTGTTTTCTTGGTGTTAATTGTTAAGCCAAAATTAGCACAAACAACAGAGAATCGATCTGTATTTTGCGGCATCTTAGCTTCAGGGGTTACATTGAGTGTACAGTCTTCTATGAACGTAAAGTTGTGTACCAACTCTCCCTCCACTTTAGTCTTGGCTTATAGCCTTTTCAAGTTAAATAATTTACTGTCAGTGTAGTAGTTGACCTTAATGCCATTTTCATCTTTGTTGAAGACCGAAAGAATTCTGATCAACTAAATGACCAACCATGATTCCAGAAATCTGATAGAGAAGAATGATATCCACTCATGACAGAGGGTCAATGAATGAATGGATATGAGGATTAAGAAATACATTATTGAATGTGGTCAATGTAGCAATGTGTTTTATTTGACCATGCTTATATGAAACAAGGGCTCTTGTTCTCTCTCTCTTTCTCTCTCTCTCTGTCTCTCTCTCTCTGTCTCTCTCTTTCTCCTCCCTCTTGTTCTCTTGTTCTCTCTTTTCCTCTGTCTCCATCTGACTCTGTCTCTATTTCTCCTTCTTCATCTCCCTCTTCCTCCTTATCTCTTTCTGTCTTTCTGACACCATCTCTTACTTCCCTCCTTTCCTTCTTTCCTTCCTTCTCTCTTTTCAGTGGGTGGGAGGAGGTAGGAGGGGGGAAATGCCTGATCATTGAACAAAAAAAGATAGAATAGAAGAGCAAGTCAGAAGGTGTCTCTGCCCAGCAGAAGCTTTGAAAGTTCTATGTTGGCTTTGCTACAGCTCTTCAAACCCAGCTGCGCATCCAAGAGTGGCAGGTTTGTATATGCTTCTTTTCCTGTCAGTGCATATGGCAGTTTTCACTTTGGTATTTTTAAAGTTAAGAATAAAAACAAACATTAAAAAAGGAATTCCTTCAAAGTCTTCCCACTCCTCTAGCCTTTCTTCCCTCCTGGCAACCCAGTTGCTCCTGACTCTTGCTCTTCCCCAGGCAGGGGGAAGCTCCCCCACCTGAGTCTAGACACTGCTTGTTCCTTTGTCTGCAACCCTCCTCCCCCCCCCCCCCCTCCTTCTCCTCCTCCTCTTCCTCCTCCCCTTCTCCTCTTTCTCCTCTCCTCCTTTTTTCTTCTTCCTCCACCTCCAGTCCAGTCTTGGTCTGTCTCCTTCTCCTCCTCCTCCTCCTCCTCCTCCTCCTGTTTTACCACATTTCTTAAGACTCAGCTCGATTCCCACCAATTGTGAGAAGCCTTTCCTGGTCTCTTCCCCTCTGAGCTTTTTTCCCATCTGTTCTCTAAGTTGCGTACTGTTACGTGTTGTTTTTCCCATCAGAATGGGAGCTGCTTGAGGACAAGGGCTCTCTTTATGCCTATTGCTTAGCGCCATACCTGCTATGTAGTGAGTGCTTAATACATGTGTTTTGATGACCCACTTGCTTGTTTGATCGCTGCCTGGAGAGTTTCCTCTATGTTGTGTTCCGCCGTTCCCTGGGTCCCAGGGCAGCGCTGGGGCTGCCCATCTGTCATGCCTTGCTCCTACTGTCTGATTGGTCTGCCTTCCTCTGGGGCTGCACACTTCCTGGAGGAGGGTGTTTGATGCCTTTTGAACACACGGCATTGCCAAGACCAGCTGCTGCAGCCAGTCTGTGCCCAGCTCGGGGTTCTGGTTTAGTCAGCAGCAATGATTGAGGTGTGCTCCAATTTTCTGGTGGTCACCCAGTGCCTTCTTTTCCCACTGTTCAATCACAGACACAGCTGCCTGCATCTCCAGTTGCCTACTGGACATCATAAACCAGATGTACCATAGAGACCTTCCACCGAACAAGTTTCTTTTCTTTTTTGGGGGGAGGCAATTGGTATTAAGTGACTTGCCCAGGGTCACACAGCTAGTAAGTGTCAAGTGTTTGGTCTGAGGCTAGATTTGAACTCAGATCTTCCTGACTTCAGGGCTGGCTTTCTATCCACTGCATCACCTAGCTGCCCTGTGAACAAGTTTCAAACAGAACTCTGCCCCCTCGCCCCCCCAAAAAAGCCCTCCCATCATTTGAACTTCAGGCTCAAAACCTAGGTGTCATCCTGGGCTCTTCACGCTCTCATCTTCTCACATCCAATCTCTCACCAATTCCTATGGGTTCTTCCAGTATTTTCTCTCTTTGCTTCTCTGACAACCTCCACTCGGGTCAAGCTCTCATTACCCACCAGCTGGACAAGCAGAGTCGCCTGCTCGTGGCCCTCTCTGCCCCAGCACCTTCTCTGCTCTGGTCAGTCCTCCCCAAAGCTGCCAAAGTGATCTTCCTAAAGGGCAGGTGTGACCACAGCACCCCATCCCCCTTAATAAGTACCAATGGTACCCCAGCACTTCTAGGGTCATATATAAAATCCTCTGAATTTTAAAGCCCTTTCTTACCTTTCTAACCCCCTTACACTTGGCTGCTTTCCACATACTCTGCAACCCCCTGCCATTGTCCTCCTTACTGACTTTTCAACATGGTACCTCATTTCCCAACTTGGGGAGTTTTCTCTGGCTATCCCCCATGCTTGGAAGTCTCTCCCACTTTAACTTCCATTCCTGGCTTCCTTGACTTTTTTCAAGACTTAACTAACATCCAACCTTCTTCAAGAAGCCTTTTCCCGGTCCCTAGTGCCTTTCCTTTGAACTTATCTCCAGTTGATCATATATCTGTCATAAGTGTATGTGTGTGTTATCCATACACAGTTGTGTGCATATTGTTTCTCTCCTTAGATTGGGCACTCCTTGAGGTCAGTGACTGTCTTTTACCTTTGTTTGGTTCCCCGTTCCTTAGCTCATAGGAGGAGTTTAATAAATGTTTGTTGACTTGACTTTAAGGTAGTAGGACTTTATACAGACCTGGAAGTAGACACAGAGCAAACCTATTTTTTTTCCTTATTAGTTGCTTTTTAATGCATTTGCTGATACCTTTGTGCGAAGGGGTTTATGTGAGCTTTGGTTTCTTATTTGTCCCAAATGTTTATGCCTATATTGATTTGCAGATCCAATGGGAACCCCTAAACTGAAGGACTAGGAAACAATGTCTACAAATGTATACCATGGCTCTCTCCTAGAAGTTTCCTTGAAATGTGAGCCAGGATGCAAACAAGGGATCCCCCAGAATGAAAAATAAAGGGGAGAATGGTGGATATTTTCAGGTTTGAGACCAGTGCACCCTCCTCCTCCATCTTTGTTCTCAACGCCACTATTAGAATAGCCCTTAGTCTCCGTCTAAGTCTCTTAGTTTCAGTAATGGAGGGTAATGCCATAAGTAGTCAAAGTGTAGTCACACTTGGATTGGGAAGATACTAGGTAGAATCTACTTGGAGAGCTGAAAAAATCCAAACAGCCAGCAGAGGGCATTCGTGATCCAGTAAAGATTCAACATTGCCCTTTCTTTCCCCCAATTCTTCCTGAGCTTTTCTTTGATTTAGAAAACTGTAGGTAGCCTTTCTTGGGCTCCTAATCCCAGCCCCACTCTGAGCCCTGAACAATGCACATTCCGCAGTGGAGATACACGTGTCTCGGGACCTGCGCCTGACCGGGAATCAGAGCGCCTTGTAAGAGCTCATTTTCCATCACAAAAGCAAGCCTGGGCACTTGGTAGGGACGGCTTTCAGGTGAATTTTTTGGTTCATGTTTGGATGGCCAGATCTCACCCTAAACCCACAGTTCTCTGGCCAGATTTCAAAGGATTCAAAAACTTGGAAGGGGAAAAAAAAAGTACATTTTTATTTCCACTAACCTTGGATGGAAATTTCCAATTTCCTTTCATTATTGACGTAGACAACCTGATGGAGCAGAAGTCCAAAAGCCTCCCCAGGCTGCTTCCAGAAGGGTCTAGGATACAACAAAAGGTCGAGGACCCCTATGGAAACCACAAGGTGAGCTGGAGCCCCTCCCTAACATACACCTCTAGTGTCCGGTAGAATGGAATCTCTTTGAGGGTAGGGGACTGTTTCCACTTTGTCTTTGAATCCTCAGGGCTTGTATGGGAGGCCCTATGGAGTGGGACTGAATTGAATCTGAGAATGCTAATCTAGCTTTTCATGGGCAAATCCACAGTGAGCTCAGGGCCAGACCAGGCTTCCAGGCTCGGACAGGTGGAAGTCAGGATGGACGGTCAGGTGGCCTGGAACATTGCAGCGGCGTCTATGCCAGAACCCAGGGCCTGGCTTTGACATGGCAGACGCTGGACATTGCTTCAGCCTCCTCTCCTGGCTGGTTCTGCTTGGTACGTGGGGGAAGGGTGCCTCGAGGGTACCAAGGTCAGTTTCCTTACACGTTTTCATTTGGAGACACATCTGCTCTCCTCAAACAATGCATGGCCTCACACAATAGAATGCTGACCTGTCACCCTGCTTTTCCCGGTCCAAGTTTCTCTATTTCTTAACAAAAGTCTGGGCTTTTTTGGACCCAGCCTTTTCTTTGTTTGCCTTCATTCGAGACATAGAAATTCTAGAATGATTGAGCTTGCTGTGGCCTCTCCCTTCCCCAACTGTGTAACAAGTAGGCTTGTCAGTCCCCTTGGCACGGTCCAGGATTCTGCCAGGAGACGGGGGAATGCTGGTGATGAGTGAGACTGATGTGTTTTGTGACTGACTCTCTATATCATGGGGTTGGTTTCTAGGACCCTCTCCCTCTTCCCCTCCTTGCCCTTGCCACCATACACCCCAGACAACAAGGTTTTCTTGAGTTCTTTCCGAGAGGAGAAGTGGTCTTCAGAAAGGCCAAGAGAGGTGCTGTAGGTGAGTGCACTTGGTCAGGGGACCCTACCAGGGCCCACTAGATGGAGTCCAGCTCAGCCACAATGCGATTTAACCTGCATTTATAAAGAGCCAGAGCTGTGCCCAGAGCTAGGGATACAGAGACAGAATTCA
Organism: Vombatus ursinus; assembly: GCF_900497805.2. Classification (NCBI taxonomy): domain Eukaryota; kingdom Metazoa; phylum Chordata; class Mammalia; order Diprotodontia; family Vombatidae; genus Vombatus; species Vombatus ursinus. The sequence goes on along the minus strand of NW_020954595.1, from coordinate 9,878,634 downwards.
AGCAGCCTCTGCCCTTGGAAAGCTTCCACTCTCCTGAGGGAATCCAATGTGTAGCTCATAAATGAAGAAAAAGAAGTTCAGGGGTAGAAATCTCTCCCCTCGGGGCATCAGGAGAGGCTTCCAGGAGGATGCCAAGGCCAGTCTTGGTGATCTGGAGGCCTAGACTGCCATGACCAGGCTTTGTCTGAGTCCTGGGCAGGGCTGCTCCACTGAATCCTTCCACCTGAAATGGGCCCACTGCCCATCAGCTGGACTGTGCTGGAGGCCCCTGAGCTCCGCTGTTGCTGGAGCTTGGGTACTCTGGATGGAGCTCGCTCTGGACCACATTCTGCAGGCCAGGATCGTGCCTCCCAACCTCTGGCAGGGTTTGGCCTTGTGCCCACATTCCTATTTAATCACTGGCTAACTAAAGGGCCAGAGAATAATCACTCATAAGGCAGATTTTTACAGTAGTTCCACAGTAATTACCCAGAAAAAAGGAGTAATTCCACCTGACACCTCGTTTCTCCCCCAAAGCTCCTACAAGATGGCTTCCTGACCTATGCCCCTAAATCCGTGCCCCTGGGATCTCCCCATTGCCCGAGTGAATGACAGTCCTGAGCCAGAGGCAATGGCTTCCCCGCAGAATTGGCAACTCGCCACAGGGTGGGATAATACTGCTGGAGAAAAGAAAAGAAACAGCAAGACTGGCCTTTCCTTCAAAATGTGGGGTGGTGAAAATAGCACTGGCCTTGGAGCCAGGGGATCTGGGTTCAGATCCTGCTCTGGCCACTTGCTACCTGTGTGGTGTTGGTCAAGGTAAACACCTTGTCCGGGCCTCTTTTTCTCATCTATAAAACAAGGTGGCTGGACTCAGGGTCCCTTCCTGTTGTCCATATAGAATCCTAAGAATCCCATCCCCAGAGTCCCCGAGGTGGAAGGGACCTTGCTCCACTAATCCCACCCTACCATGAATCCTCTCCGTCACCAGATTTCTATGAGGGGACCCCACCACCTCTGGCAGAAGCCCAGCCCCCTGAGGAACACTCTAATTGTTAACACATCTTCCCCTCTCTGCACCCCAGGGCTCTGAGTCCCAGATCCTCTGGGGACAAGCAGAATAAGCCTGCTCTTCCAATCCCTGGACCAAGTCGATCCTTACCCCAGACCCGTAAAGTTTCCGGGATGATCTAGCCTCACACGTGGGAAAGAGAGGAGAGCCCAGTGACAGTGATGAGGATGGTGAAGGGTTGGCCGTCGTGGGGGCATAAGGAGGCTTAGAGGAGGGGTGAAGGGAGGTGTCCCTCTCTCCTGTGCACTTGGGGAAGGTCGAGCATTTAGAACTGCAGGCAACCTTGGAATCCTAGTTTGACCTGTGTGGCACAGCGTGGTGTGGTGGATGGATGCCGCAGCCGGATTCAGAGAACCTGGGTTCGAATCCTGGCCACACTGTTCGCTACCTGTGTGACGTCAGGTGAGACAGTTCATCTCTGGGCTTGTTTCCTCCTCTCAAGGTGAGGGGGCTGTGCCTGACGAACTACAAGCCCCAATCTAGACTCTGATCCGTGCGCGCTTTTGTTTTACAGGGCTGAAAACTGAGTCCCAAAGACGTAAAGGGGCACCTCGTCCTTAGACCTGCACGGTGAGTGGTGGGCCCTTTCTGGCACAGCCTGCCGCCTCCCTGAGCTGACCAGCCACTGGAGGGAGCGCTGAGGAAAGCCTCCCCATCCCCTCTTTTGAAGACGGCGGGGCGGGTGAGGCTCTGTCCAAGATCCGAGCACTCCCCGTTTGTGGACTTTACCTCGAGGCCTCTTTGCAGATGGGCCACACAGTTTGTCTCCCACCGTTTCCTGCCTTCTACGGAACTCTGAATCCTCTACTTCATGAAACAAGGTCCTTTGCATGTTCAGTCAGCAAGTAAGAATTAAGCATCTGTGCGCTCAATGTGCTAGGGATGCAAGCACATTGCGCTTGGCGATGCCCCCTCGAGGTGCTTACAATCTAACAGGAGACACAGCGAGCAAATGAATACATGCACGCTTCGGGCAGGAAGCGCAGGAAAGGCCCTGGATGAGAGAGCCAGGGAGGTCCTCCTGGAGAAGCTGGGGCTTGAGCCGGGATTTGAAGGAAAAAGTTGGGGCAGAGCGCTCCAGGCATGGGGGACGGCCAGACAAAATGCCAGAGCTGAGAGATGGAGGGTCTCTTTAGCAGCCAGGAAGCCAGGGTCACTGGACTGAAGAGCTCGGGGCGAGGAGTGCGGTATTAGAAGACTGGAGAGGGAGGAGGGACGGGTTATCCAGGGCTTTCAACGCCAACCAACGCATTTCGTATTTGATCCTAGAAGCCTTAGGAGTCACCAGCGCTTATGGGGTGGGGGTGGGGGTAGCGGGTGCCGCTTTCAGACCTTGGCTTTAGGGAAATCACTTTGATAGCTGAATAGAGAATGAACTGGAATGGAGAGATACTTGAGGTAGGCAGATACTAGCTGTGTGACCCTGGGCAAGTCACTTCACCCTTTTTGCCTCAGTTTCCTCATCTGCAAAATGAGCTGGAGAAGGAATCAGCAAGCTACTCCGATATCTGTGTCAAGAAAATCCCAAATGGGGTCACGAAGAGGCGAACACAACGGAAACTACTGAGCAACAGCTGTTTGTGGACATTTAAAAGCCTGTGTGACTCCTAGTACCCCAGGACTTCTTTTCCACCAAGTTGCTGCTGTCATTACAGGAGCACAGCCAGCCACGTAAGGCCTGAGGGGCATTCTGTGCTGTCTTTGTTTCATGGGTTGCCATGTTAATATTTGGAGGAAATTACTTGGGGAAAGATACTAAGTACTTTTCTTGTTAGTTAGCTTAGATCTTGGGACACCAACCCTAGGTACTCACTCTCATTGGGCATTCACATTTTACCTGGATTTGCCAGTGTTAAGCTGCAGCTTCTGTAAGGGCTGACCTCACTCTGAACAGCCGGGATGGGTACCCTATGGAACGTTTGTGGGTTCTGGAGTTGGTTGGTTCCTGTGACCTTCCCTGGCCAGCCTCTACCCTATACAGCACAGTTCTTGGCAATTGGGGTTTATACTGCTGAGGAGCAGCCCCTGGGGTATACAACTTTAATCAATCCCACATCCTACTAAAGCCAAGAAGGAGAGTTTGCAAACAAAGAAGCAGCAACTCATTGGGCTGTTTCTGGGGGATGGGGAGAAGGAGGGTGCTGAAGAAGAGTGGCAGCTCATTGGGTAATGGAAGGTTTTCTAGTTTATTGACAAAAAAAGTTTCCTCTTCTGAACTAGGCCTTTGACTTCAAATTGGTATTGACATTTGATATTGGTCTAAAACATAGAATAATGTGAATGGATGCTTAATCCAACTGGTGCCATTTTCCCTTCTGATAGCGCTCTGGGGATTGTTGGTCTAATGGCCTTAAAATAACCCAGTAATAAATGAAAAAAAGAGCCTCCTACTGTCCAAAGACAACCAGGTCACTTCCTTATATAAAACTGTGGGGTGGGTTTTTTATTAGGTTACAAAACCATTTCAAGCAAATGAAAACCAAATGGGTAAGAAAAGTGTGGATTTCTCCAACCCCACCCCAAACACAAAGATCTGTTTTCTCTTCCCCTGTTTTATGCCTTCAGGAGAGTGTGGTTATTGAGAGCAGGATGGCTCATTTCAGAGGCGGACAGAGGGTCTCCTTCAGCCCTGGAGATACTATTGGATACTAAGGAGGTGTTCAGTGTGTCCTTAATCACATTGGGTGTGTAGGACACAAATAATGAAACCAAACCCCATGAAATCCAAAGAAAATGTTCCCTTCAGAGTGGGGAGCCAACCCATGCCCACACTCCTCCAATATGGAATGTCTGATATTCTCCAGCATGAGCCTGGTCAGGCACCCTCATTGTCTTCATCTCAGGTGCTCAGAGAAACTAACATTGACCCTCCTTTGAATTGAAGGAAGACCTTCACCTTAAGTTCTGTGAGACTAGAACCATGGAAGGGAACCAATGCATTCAGAGAA
>NW_020954595.1:9822100-9874535 GCF_900497805.2 Vombatus ursinus | reverse complement strand
GGCCTTCTTTCTTTCTTTCTTTCTTTCTTTCTTTCTTTCTTTCTTTCTTTCTTTCTTTCTTTCTTTCTTTCTCTTTCTTTCTTTCTTTCTTTCTTTCTTTCTTTCTTTCTTTCTCTTTCTTTCTTTCTTTCTTTTTTCTTTCTTTCTCTTTCTTTCCTTCCTTCCTTCCTTCCTTCTTTCTTTCTCTTTTTCTTTCTTCTTTTAACTGAACTTTTCTATTTTGAATTTGATCATCAAAAATAGAGAGAGCATTCCATATATGCAGAAAACTCAAAGAGAGGATTGGGTTTGAGCATAATCAGCACACCTAATCAATACATTGAAAAAGTTTGAGAACGTGTACAAAGTGCAGAACCCTAACCTGTGGCCCTCCCACCACCATGAAGGGTGGGCTGGGGCTGTCATCTCATCTTTTTTCTTCAAGTCCTGCAGGATCTTTCCAATTTTGTTATATATACTTTGGATTTTGGGGGTGTGGTTGTTCTTTCCATGTACATTGTTGTGGCCCTTATACCCCATTTCTTTGCTCTGTTTCCCTCACTCTGCATCTTGCAGTTCTTCATAGGCTTCTCTGTATTCTTTATATTCATCATTTCTTATACTGCAGTTATACTCTGTTGCATTAATGTACTACAATATGTTTAGCCAATCCCCAATTGATGGACATCTACTCTGTTTTCAATTCTTTGCTATTACAAAAAAAGGATTTCTATAAATATTTTGGTGTATATGGAGACTTCTCATCAAAGGCTTCCTTAAGGGCAAAAATCTGGTAATGGAATCTTCGGGGCAAAGGGTATGGATATTATAGTCATGTTCTTTGCGTAATTACAATTGCATTCAAAAAAGATTGTACCCATTCACAGCTCTATCAAGAAGATATCAGTTTGTCTATTTTCTCATAACCCCTGCAGCATTGACTATTGTCATTTTTCGCCATCTTTGTCAATTTAAAGGGTGTGAGATAAAACTTTGGGGTTGTTTTGAGTCACATTTCTTTTATTACTAGTGATTTGGATCATTCTTTCATGTGGTTGGGAATACTTGGCAAATCTTTTGACAACTCTTTCTCTATATTTTTTGGCCAGTTATCTATCAGGGAATGGCTATTAGTCATGTGTATATTTATTGTTTATATAACTTGGATACCAAACCCTAATAAAAGAAAATTGATACAAATATTTTTCGCATTCAACTTCTTCCCTTCTTATAGTCAATGCATTAATTTTGTCTGTGCAGAAGCCTTTCAGTTTTAAGTAACCAAAGTTATCTATTTTATCTTTTTGTAATTACCTTAATCTCTTCTTTGGTCAAGAATACATCTCCTAAATACTTGACTGTGAGAGTATGTGATCTGTTTCTTTTCTATTTTTTATAATATAATCTTTAATACTAATTTAAAATATTCATTTAGAATGTATTGTGGCATGTGGGGTAAGGTATTGGTCCAACCCTAATTTCTACCGGACTGTATTCTACATTTTTAGCAGTTTTTTTTTAATCAAATAATGAGTTCCTTTTCAGGTAATGTATGTTTTCTATTATATCAAACAATGGGTTATTAAGTTCTATTGTTTCTAATTCTCCATTGTTTAGTCTGTTCTATTTTTCTCCGTGTGTTTTTGTTTTTAAACCAAGACCAGCTAGTTTTGACAACTGTGGCCTTATAGTAATCTTTGAGGTCTAGAAGTGCTATTCCTGTCTCATCCCTATTGCTTTTTTCTTTTTTTAAAATCATTTCCTTTGATATTATAGGTCTTTTGTTTTTCCAAATGAATTTTGTTATTATTTTATCAAGTTCTATAAAATATTTCTTTGATAATTTTATTGGTATACCATTAAAAGTATAAATTAATTTCTATAGTATTGTCATTTTTATCACGGTGGTACAGCCCAGCCATGAACATTGAATATTCCTACAAGTATTTAAGTATTTCTTTATTTTATTTTTAATTCATTCTTTATTTATTTTTAACATTCTTATAAAATTTTTTGAGTTCCAGATTCTCTTCCTCCCTCCGGTCCCTCATCCACCCACTGAGAAAGCAAGCAGTATAATATCAATTATAGATGTGAAATCATACAAAACATATTTACATATTAGCCATCCCACAGAAAGGCAAGAGAAATAGAGATTAAAATTATGGGGCAGCTAGGTGGTGCAGTGGATAGAGCTCTGGCCTTGGAGCCAGGAAGACCTGAGTTCAAATCCGGCCTCAGACACTTGACACTAGCTGTGTGACCCTGGGCAAGTCACTTAATCCCAATTGCCTCACCAAAAAAAAAATGAAAAAGAAAAGAGGAAATTATGCTTCATTTTGTACAGAGAGTCCATCAGTACTTATTTTTATTTATTTATTTATTTTGCTTTTCGGTGAGGCAATCAGGATTAAGTGCCAGGGTCACATAGCTAGTAGGTGTCAAGTGTCTGAGGTCAGATTTGAACTCAGGTCCTCCTGACTCCAAGGCCAGAGCTCTATCCACTGTACCACTTAGCTGCCCTACCATCAGTTCTTTCTCTGGAGGTAGATGGTATTTTTCATCATGAGTCTTTTGAAATTGCCTTGGATCATTGTATTCATTAGAGTAGCTAAGTCTTTTACAATTGATCTCATTACAGTATGACTGTTAACTCTGTACAATAATCTCCTGCTTCTTATGCATCACTTCATATAGATTATCCCAGTTTTTCTGAAACCAACCCCCTTGTCATTTCTTTTAGCATAATAGTATTCCATCACAATGGGGTGTACAGGGTATTAAGGAAAGACTAGTATCTCTGGCGTGAGGGCTGTTGAGCCCTTTTCAGGGTAACAGATTTCCACATTTGGTATCCACTTGTCTCCCAGCTCTCACCCGTGGCTCTAAGAAGCTGTAACATGCTCAGTGACCCCAACAATTAACATCAAGAAAACAGAGGTTCTCCACCAGCCTGCACCTAACCATCTATATGTGTAACCACTGGTTACAGCAAATGGAGAGATTTTGAATGCTGTGGATAAGGTCACTTACCTTGGCAATGTTCTTTCCAGGGATGTGCAGGTCAATGATGAGGTTGATGCACACGTTGCCAGAGACAGCACAGTGTTTAGAAGGCTTTAAAAGAATGTGTGGGAGAGAAGAAGTGTTAGGTTGCCTACGAAATGGAAGGTTCACAGAGCCATTGTGCTATGCCTGTGAAACCTGGACATACCAGCCCCGTGTCAGGAGACTGAATGATTTCTATTTGAATTGTCTTAGGAAGATTCTGAAGATCACCTGGCAAGATAAGGTACTGGACACTAAGGTCCTTTCTTGAGCTGAACTGCCAGGCTTTCAAACTCTGCTGCAGAGAGTGCAACTCCAAGGGGCTGACCACATTGTGTGAATGCCAAACCTATGTTTGCCTAAAAGACTAATTTATGGAGAGCTAACACAATGCAAGTGCTCACATGGAGGTCGGAAGAAGCAATACAAGGACACTTTCAAGGTCTCTCTGAAGAACTTTGGTATTGATTGTGAGACATGGCAGACACTGGCACAAAATTGTTCAGCAGGTAGTGGCATCAAAGAAGGTGCTGTGCTCTGTGAGCAAGGCAGAATTGTGGTAGCTTAAAAGAAATGTGAGATGGGCAGATTTAGAGGTATCTCCCTCCCACATGGTCACATGGACTACATTTGTGCCTGACCTATGGTAGAGACTTCTGATTTGGTCTGATCACCCATAGTCAGACACATCGTACCTTGCCCCAGCAATGGTGATGTCATTTTGGTCCTCTTCAATCTCAAAGGATGAACAACAACAATCAAAATGCTGTGGATTTTGAAGGATTTATTTTGTATCCTGCAACTTTGCTGAAGCTATTAGTCCCTTTTAGTCTCAGTCCCTTTCCTGATGCGCTGTTATTTCCCATCACGTAATCAGCAAAGATAAATAGTTTTATGTCTTCTTCGCCTATTTTTATGCCTTCAATATTTTTCTCTTGTTTTGTTGCTATTGCTAACATTTCCAGAACTGTATCGAATAGTAGTGGGGAGAGTAGGCATTCTGGCCTCAGCCCTGTATTTACTGGAAATTATTCTAGTGCATTTACATTGCATGTAATGCTTTTTTTTTTTAAGGTAGAAGGAAAAAGGTCCCTTTAGAGTATATTTTGTAGGTTTTTTCTTTTTCAAAATGAGTGTTGTACTCCGTCAAAGGCTTTTTCTCATCTTCTGAAATGATAATTTCTTTTAGATGTTTTTTGCTTTTAATATGATTAATTATGTTGATTGTTTTTCTAATATTGAACATTCTTGCATCCCTGATATAAATCCAACTTGCTCAAAATGAATGACTTCTTGGATAAATCACTATTGTCTTTTTGAAAGAAATTTGTTTAAATTTTTTGAATCCATATTTCTTAATGCTATTGGTCTATAATTTTCTTTTGGTGTTTTATCTTTTCCTGGTTTAGATATTAAGATTATACTTGATCATTAAAAGGATTTTGGCAAGGTACTCTTTTCATTTTTTTTAGAATAATATCTATAGTATCAGTAATATGATATGCTTCTGTGAATCCATCAGTACCAGGAGTTTTTCCTTTGACATTTTCTTTCTAACTAGTTCTATTTTCTTTTATGAGATTGGGTTATTTAAGATTTCTCTTTATACTTATTTAATCCTTCCTTATTCTCTGTATTCTTCATGGAATTCAAACCTTTGAGGTCCTTATTTTTGGGTTCCCCCTTCTAGAAAGTTTCAGTTAATACTTGGTAAAACTTGCTCCCTGGCCCTCTTTTTTTCTCTTTTGCCACACTCTTAGAAATATCATGATATTTTTGCAGGTGATATAGAAGATAGTGCCCCACATTAGGATTCTTCCCATGTCCCTGATTATGCAGTTCGTTACTGATCTTTGCCCTCCCCTTGGTCATTTTCCTTCATTTGTCTCGATGCATCTTCCCTGGGTCCATGCTTTCCTGTTCTTCTTGATGTCAGTTGCCGTCAAGAGTTCAAATTCCTTCTTCTTAGATAAGATGAGTGGTCTCTCTAAGCACCAAATGCAATTTGTGCTAATTGTAAAGTGTCCATTTCCCTTTATATAACATGTCTCTTTACTCATAGGGCCGCTCATCAGTGGCACCCAATCCCACCACTGAATCCAAGTTACTCCCTTTCTTTTTCCCTTTCCCAATCCCTCTCTTTGCATCCTCAGCCATTCTGTAGGCTCCTTTTTTTCCTGAGAGACTAAAGAGATTCTTTTCTCTTCACTGTGACCCTTTGACTTGATTAGGGGACTTCACCTATTCCCTTCTATCTACTTCCCTTTCCCCTTCAAATGGCTACCTCCCATTTTGTAATTTGCCCCACTCCCTTCACCACAAATCATTGATTCCCCTGTCAGTGGAGTGCTGTGGGTTTGGTCCATGATGTTTTCGTCCTGTTTCTCCACCATCTCTTCTCTTTGATTTCTGCTTTCACTTGTACACATTAAAAAAGTCTTGTTTTCCTTGGTTGTTGTATTTGTTTATCTTTCTTGTATTTCTGTTGACTGGGGGTATCGGAGAAACAAATAATCTCTTCAAGTTTAATTTTCTTTTTTAATAATATTCCAAATTTTTCCTTGTTATTGAATGCCCTTCACCCTTTTCCCATTTATGCTTAGGCTCAGATATGCAGGATAGGTCATGGGCTATGTCTTTCTTCTGGAGGCAATTTATGATTCTTTCCATTTATTTTCATTTTCTGCATTCAGAAATCCTAGGAAGCTTTCCTGCATAATTTCTTTTTTTTTGGTGAGGCAATCGGGGTTAAGTGACTTGCCCAAGGTCACTCAGCTAGTACATGTCAAGTGTTTGGTCTGTGGCCAGATTTGAACTCAGGTCCTCCTGACTTCAGGGCCGGTGCTTTATCCACTGTGCCACCTAACTGCCCCTGTCTTGTATAATTTCTTTAATTATTATATTGGATTTTTTTTACTTGTCAGGTTCTTCTGGGAGACCTATGATGCTTAAGTTGTCTCTATTCATCCAGTCTATGAGATCATTCTGTTTTGCTTGTAGGGAGAGCATTTTTAAAAAAAAAGTATTGCTTTTTGCTTCTTTTCTTCCAGATTGTCCTTCACTTCCTTATATTCCTTGTATACCCAAATGGTTACCTTTTTTGTTTCTTTGATGAGCAGCTAGTATCTAACAATTATATAGCATATACTATATGCCCTGTATTATAGTAAACATGACAATTATTCTCTTATTTGACTCTCACAACAACCCAAGAAGGTAAGTGCTATTATTATCCTCATTTTACACATGAGGAAACTGAGGCAAACAGAAGTTAAGTGCACTGCCCAGGGTCACACAGCTAATAAGTGTCTGAGGCTGGATTTGAACTTGCACAGCAGATTCAAGTTTCTCTATTCTTCCAGTTATTTCTACTGTGTAGGCTACAAAGTCTTTTCTCAAAATTCTTGTTTCTCTTTTAAGTTGGTCAGGAATAATGTGCTGTGGTTCCACGCTCTCCTCAAAACTCAGAGGGTCTTCCACTTCATCAGGTGTTGAATAATTATCCTTTGTTTTACAGCATTCATTCATAGATGCCTGAATTTGTTTACTAGGTCTGGAGAACATATTTCCTTCTGCTATTAATGTCTTTCCTGTTGGTTTACCTACTTATGCTCAACGTCTTTGAGTTTTCTTTCTCCTGAGATCTTTGGTAATTTCAGTCTCTCCCTCCTCTCCCTGCCCATTATTTTCCCTTATTGCTCACTTTCTGACTCTTTCCTTTCTGATGGTGGTATCCCTATGGAATGCATCTCAAAGCTGTCTTGGACTTCTCCCACACTCAATTCATGGTCAATTCACAGTTCCACAGCCTACGTCTCTGCCCCAAGTGATTTATTTCTAAGAGCACAGACTGGCTCAAGTTGCATGTTGGTCTCTTTCCCTCTGGCCTAGCACAGTACTCTTCTCCTGTCTTCGCAACACACGAACGTGTCCTTCTCCATTCCCTCTGTTCCTCAGTTCTCTGTCTCAGGAGTTCATATTGCTGTCATACTGGTGCTATTGCAGCCTTAACAAATTTGGATCTCTTTGGCATGGGGAGAATGGGGGGAGGGGGGTCAGGGTGCAGAGTTGAGCTCTGTTCAAGCCTATGGGTAGGCTTTTGCAGCTTTGCTGATGAAAGTATGGCGGGCTGTTGGGGAGTGGTACTGAGTAAGCATGAGTTAGGCATCAGTTCATAGAGATTTTACATTGTCTGGGTTCTTGATTGGAAAAAATGTCTAGTCCTAAGTTCATTGGTCATATGACCCAGAAACCCCTTTACATGACTTTTAAAATGATCCAGCTTGTCTGTGCTTCTTTTTGAATTTTTTCCCTCGTCTTCTTCTGTATATTTACAAAATGTTTCAATGGCTCTTTTTCTTTAATTTTTTTAATTACCTAAAATCTTTTTTCTCTTCCTCCCACTAACCATTCTTTGAAAAAAAATTATAAAAACAAAAACAAATCCCTTGTAAGAAATATATGTATATATATGTATAATAAATGAAACTATTTCCTCATTGTCCATATTAAAAAATGTGTACCCTCAATCCATTGCCATTCATCACCTCCCTGTCAAGAGATGGACGGCATGTTTCATCATTACTCCTCTGGAATCGTGGATGTTTATTGTGTTGTCAGTTTTCAAACTAGTGTGTTTTTATAATCTTTTTTGTTACTGTATAAACTGTTCTCCCGATCTTCTCATTTCATTCTTCATAAGTTTATAAAAGCCCTAAAAATTGTTCATTTTTATGATATTGGTGATTGTTCTTCTTCTGCTTACTTCATTCTGCATCAGTTCACACAAATCTTTTGATGTTTCTTTAACATCATCTATTACCTCATTTCTCACCCATCTTTTCTCTTAATCATCTTTCTTTTCTCTTTCTCCTTTCTCTTTTTTCATTTCTTCCCTCCCTCCTCTTCTTTTTCTCTTTTTTTTTTAGCTCCCATTTCTTCTTTTTCTTCTCCTAGTCTCTTTCTCTTTTCTCTTCTCTTCAATGCTAAGGTCCTGGAAGTGCCCACCTTTCATTTAATTTTCACTAGATAGAAATGTTTCTCTGATTGTGTCATTGTCTTTGTCTCTGTCCCCCTGTCTCTGTCTCTGTCTCTCTCACACATACATACATAGAGGCACACAGATATGCGCATTGATGCTTCATATCACCACTGATGGCTAAGTCTTGTCTAATTCATGTCAAGTATCAAATGCCATCTTTCCCTCCCAATATGAAGGGCACTAACTTTTCAAATCCCTAACACTGGGGTGGGGTGGGGGCAGGAGAGTCCTTGGTTTCCTTGCTCAATGCTTCCTGAGTCTGTTGAAGCCTCCTCTGAATTAAGCTCCCATGGGATCCCTGGCAAGCTTAGTGGTTATACTCAAACTAGTGTCATTGGTCTACCAAAATCAGATTGCTATTGTGAGGGCCAGAGCATTATAGTGCTAATGTAAATATTCACTGCTTTGAGTGTTTACCAGGGCCCTGAGTAATCTTGTTTCACATTAGTCTTGAAAAAGTCTTCAGGATGTGCCAAAGAAATAAACTTGTTAGATACTAAAAAAACTCCTTTTGACACCATTAAATCAGCCACTCCAATTAAAACAAATGGAAAGTAGACATTAGGAACAAGGATCAGGGTAGCATTTGGCAGTAGGGTACCCAACACACAGATACCATTTCCAGATGATGGATAATAAAGACATCTGCAATTGGGTAGAAACAGATGTGGACCAGAGTGCTTAGGAAGGCACAACCAAACGAGGGGGAATGAGAGGGTGAACTGAGGGATAGGCGTAATTCAATACTTCGGGGATTTATCCTTTTTTTTCACTTTGGATACTCCTGTCATTTTCAAATTACAGCCTTTCTGTCTTAGAAGACAGTTTAGTGAATTGTTGTCTAGCAAATTAATTTGCCTGTAATTTATCTCTTCCCACTCAGCTTGACTGGTTAATTAATAATAATAATAATAAAAGTCACTAGCATTTATTTAGTGCTTTCAGGTTTGGTAAACATGTTGTTTGTTATTTTATTTGATCCTTAAGTGACAGACATACTGGCCCAACATTGAGAATCTACTCAACTTGACAGGACCCACTAGAGTTTCAGGTTTGTAAGTATAGTTTTAGAGAACCCAGAGTCAATTTTATGCCTTGAGGAAAAGAACTTAGAGAAGGAAGGTTAGACATGCACTGCCGTAGGAGTGCAAAGGCCCTGCCTGAGGAAATGAGAAATATCTGTGGGGTGAAGGGCACAAGGAGCCCAACTTCTTTGCCTCCTAAATCAGAGAGAAATCATTACCAATTTCACAAATAAGGTAATGTAATGATTGGGAATCACTTGGGGAAGCATGGCATAGACTCACAGGCGTGGGGAACCTGTGGCCTTGAGGCCACATGTGGTTCTCTAGGTCCTCAAGTGCAGTCCTTGAACTGAATCCAAGCTTCACGGAACAAATGAAATTTAGATTTGGTCGAAGGACCGCACTTGAGGACCTAGAGGGCCACATGTAGTCTCAAGGCCGCAGGTTCCCCATCCCTGGTATAGAGCATTTGGGTAGTAATCAAGGGAAGGGGAAACAGAAGCAATTTTGTCATTGGAGTAGCTATAGACGACCTGGACAGAAGGAAGATATAGATAAGGAATTTATGAAACTGATCTCGACTCTAGCACAGAAGTTTGATGCAATAGTAATGGGGGACTTCAACTCTCTACACACCTATTAGATCTCTCTCTCTTCATCTCTCTGTCGCTCTGCCTGTCTGTCTTATCTTTTCCCCCTCTCCCCTCTCTTTCCAAAGAAGAACACTTAATACCTTCTTGAACTCTGTGCTTCCGCAAAGGGCTAGGCTTTAATAAAGGGACCCGGTTGTTGTTGTCAAGATACCTGGGAAGCTGAATTAGTAACCAGAAGACTGATGAGTGTGGAGTCAAGGTAAACAAATGGGATCATAAGATTTACAGAAGGACAAGGGGGGAACAAGCATTTCTAGAGTGCCTATTATGTGCCTAGTTGCTGTACTAAATACTTTTACAAATACTTTATTTGACTTAGAAAGACAGTATAGGTCACTTATAGGTTTAAACCCCTTCCCTTACCAATAGGGAAACAATATCCCCCAAGATGGGCAAGGCCCTGGCCAAGGACACTCCCTCAGACTTTCATTGGCACAAAGAGCACCATTGAAAGATGAACAGGATTCTGTTTTCAGTGGGAAGCATCTCCCCAAAAAAGCCAAAGATAAGCAGGATAGACTATTTGGATGAGAAGTTCCTGCTTTTCTGAAAGAATCATATCTCTTAGTTGACCTTTTGTCATCTGTGTGACTCCTTCTCCCACTGATGAGTTCTTTCTGGAACCTTCATTTAGAGGAAGGGCCCAAGAAACCACACTTCATTCTCCAGACTGGAGTGCTGGACAAAACAGATCTAGGGATATTTTACACATACGAGGCATAACAAATGTCTTAATGACTGCCTTTCACAGTAAGGTGATCCCATGGAGGCCCCAACATCAATTTATTCTAGTCCTTTCACCCAAAATTTCCCCAAAGGATCCCTGCCAATGCCTGAGGGTAAAACATGAAATTCACCCTGTATGAAGATGATTATGTTAACTTTAAGGAAGCAAAAATGGAAAAGCCCCATTTCCTTTTACAAGCCTTTGTGAAGCCCATCTCTCCCCACAGCTATCAACCCCGCCTTCCCTATTATCTTATATTTATGTCATATATTACATATATGCATATATGTATGTATATATGTACATATACGTACATATTATCTCTCCTGACAGAATGTAAACTCTCTGAGGGCGGGGATTGCGACCTTTTTTATCACCATACCCCTCGTATGTCACATAGTACCTGATACATATTCATGCTTAATAAACCCTCGTTGATTAATTTATCTGTAATCGAGACGTTGCTCTCCCTACCTTGGGGCTGTTGCGAGATAATGAATCTGAACTTATAATCTTATGGAAACGTTAGCTATTAAGCAGTGTGCGATCTCATGTGGGCCCTGACGTGTACACTATGATGTAAGAGGATGTAGGGGAAGGCCAGAAAGAGGCTGGGGTGGGGGTGGGGGAAGCACCAGGACACATGTGGGGAGCCGTTGCCAGAATGGGGTTTGGAGAGCCATCATCAGGTGCTCGCTGGGCAGAGGAAGTGGGCATTCCACACCGGGCAGGGGAGGGAGGCAAAGACAGACCCAGAGAGCAGATGGCAGGGACTGGAGAGAGGGTAGAAAGCTCCAGTTTGGGGCAAACAGTACTTGAAAAGGAGACAGTAGTCTTCCATTAAACTGGGGTGGGAGGTAGACTATGAAGGGCCTTGAATGCCAGAATCAAGATTTTAGCTCTTTCTTTGTTAAGCGATAAGGGGAGACTGAAAACGTTCATGTTTGTAGAATGACACGATCAGAGCAGCACATGAAGAATATCTCTTGGGCAGTGCTATATTTGTACTTAAAAGAAAAAGAAACGCTCATGAGAATTACGTCGTTTCCCCAGATGCCATTCAAGGTTAGGCAGCTCTCTGTATTTGCTTTAATTGTCAAAGTTCGGGTGGAGCCCGTGAGCTCCGAATGAGACAGACAAAGCAACACCGAGTCATTGTAGACTTTGGGTGAAGAAGAGGGCTCAGGAGAGGAGCTGGGAGAAGGAGGTCAGGGCTGTCCTGTGAGCAGCACCGGCTGACCCCGCTCCACCCCCTCCCACAAGAAACCTCAGGCTCGGTCCTCCTGGGAACTGGGGAGTCCCTGGCTGATGTCAGACTCAAACCATTTCCTGATCAAGGTGTTCTCCCACCACCCCTCCCCCCCTTCCAGGCTGTCCTGTGGCTGAATCACCTGGTAACACCTGGCTGGTGGGTGGAGAAAGGGACAGCTTCCCTTTTCCACATTGCTGATGATTTTATTTTCTGCCCCTGTGACCACACCAAGGTGATTAGAAGTGCAAGTGTAGCCCCTGGGGTCCCTCTGACGCCACCCAGGTGTCTCTGATCCATACCCAGTCGGGTTAGGAACCCGAGCCACAGAGACACCCTCAGACTGGAGCTGAGGTGGCCCTGGTGGTGATGAAACTCCTCTCTTCTCTGGCATTTAGTGAAGTGGCTAGGACTTCATAAAAGTTTATTGACTGACTGACTGACTGGTGCTGATAGCTAACATTAATAGCCATCATTTACATAGTGTTTTCAAGTTCGCAAAGTGCTGTGCAGACTCGAGTTGGATTCGTAACGATCCAGACGTCATCTGACCCTAGAAGCCCTCACCCAGTCATCTGGCTGACCTCTCAGCTGCCCGCAGCACACCGGGGATTTTGGGCCATCAAATCTTCAAGTCAGATGGGCTACTGGGGCAGCCAAGTGCCCTCTCTGCACCCAAGTGCCCTCTCTGCACCCAGCCCCCTACCTCCAAAAGGTCCTGGCAACGGGGACACAAGAACGATGAGTCAGGTGAAGCTCTCCAGCCCAGAGGCCTCCCACCTTAGAGTCCCGATTCTAATTTGCTGCCTTCATCAGGCACGGCTCCACACCGAAATCCTGCTGGCGTCCGACTGCTGTTTCTGTTCGCGCAGCTTCTCTCCCCGCACAAGATTCCTGGTGAAAGACTCGGGATGCCAGCACCCCTGACCTGGAAAGGGTTTGGTGAGGAAGGGGATGCAGAGAGACAAGCCTGGGGGCCAGGCCCTTGGGACTCAGCCTCCCAAGTGGAGGAGAAGGGGCCAATGTAGCTGCCACAGCGAAAATAATTGAAGTATGGGATGTGTGTGATTTATTATGTTGTTATTACAAAAACAGTAATGATTATGGTTATTATTACAACACCAGTAGGTGGGAAATCCCCATCTCCCAGCACCCAGAAAATACTGTAGCCCAGAAGACAGTCGTCCTGGGGAGAGAAGGCTCTGCCTGGCAGCAGGGTTAGCCCCAGGACTCCCACAGATGAGCCCTAACCCTTGTTTGCCCAGTGGGTCCTGATGGGGGTTGGGTGGGGTGGGTAGAGGGGAAACAGGCTACAATTTTGTGGCTCTTGAAACTCCCGAAAAGAATTCAGCCAAACCAGTTTGGGCATTGTTTTCTGGGTGCTAGCCTCTGGGGCTTGTGATCTGATTGGCCAGGAGCTGGAATGGATTGAGAGGAGGGACAAGCCCCTACTGAGACCGGCTCTGGGAAGGGCATGACCAAGCCCTTGACATAATCACAAGCCTTTGAGGCTTGTGGAGAGACCCTCATTCTTAGCCCCCTCGTTCCCCAAGGCACGCAGATCCCTGGGAGGGGAACCCGGGGCAGAGGGGAAGGGGTCCAGTGAATCCACTGCCCACTTGTCTTATTTCTGAAAGCGTCTGCTACTAGTGGGTCCACAGGTGCCCCAAACACAACACAACAAAACAGAGCATTTTATAACCAGGCGTGTGAGTTGCTGTTTTCACGAAGAACTCCCTGAGAACAACTCTCACTAACTGGTTTGGCTGGTTGAGGCTCCTCTTTTTTCTTTTCTTTTTTGTAATTAAAAAAAAATGCAAAAAAAAGAAAATGCTCACATACACAAACAAAACCCCCAACAATAAGGCCGTTCGGGAAACCATAAGCGAGTGGCAATTTGCAAAAAAAAAAAAACCAAAAAACAAAAATACCCTTCCCTCCCAAAAAATATAGTATAGTCAATTTAACAAAATTTAACAAAAAACTTGTTTGCTTAGGCAAGGAAGTGTGGGATAATGGTTAGATGCTGGACTGAAAGATAGAAAGACCTAGGTTCAGATTCTACTTTAGATAAATAATAACTGCATGAGTGTGGTCAAAAGCCTCAATTTCCCTATCTGTAAAATGGGGTTAATAACAGCACCCATTTTTTTGGAGTTGTCAATCAAATGAGATATGTATACTACCTGCTTTACAAACCTTAAAGTATTAGTAAATATGCCAGATTAGGGTTCTGTGGTCTCTCTGACCTGTTCTTCTTCTGTCGATACTTATTCTGTTGCATTAATTTTATTTTCCTAGACATAGTCTCTGTTCTAATTCTGCATTCTCACCCTGCATCACTGCCTAGAAGCTTTCCATATTTCTTTGTATTCTTCATGTTTTTCGTTCCTTAAGGAGCAATAATATTGTCCTGCAATGACACATCACGGTGTATTCACTCATTCGTTCCCCAATGTTGGATACATACAGGGCTTGTTACTAGTTTTTGTCATTAATAAATCAAGTTGCTCTAAACATTTTTTTTGGATGGATGAGTCTCTTTTTACCATTAGTGAAGCTTAGGAAGCTGTCCTGGGACTGGAACTACTGGGTCAAAGGGTGACTATAACTTTCTTCATTACTATCTTATCATGTTTATTTCTCTTAAAGGAGGCATCAGTTCTTACCGTCAGACACTTGAAAACTGCACCCTACATTTCTTACTGATGCAACTGTTCTGGAGAACAGTTTGGAACTATGCTCAAGGCTCTAAAAGGTGCATAACCTTTGACCAGCAATACTACTCAGATAGGTCTGTATCCCAAAGAGATTTAAAAAAAAAAGAAGAAAAAAAAGGATCCATATGTACAAAAATTTTACAGCAGCTCTTTCTGTGGTAGCAAAGAATTGGAAATTGAGAGGATGCCCATCAATTGGTGAATTGCTGAACAAGTTGTATATAATTGTAATGAAATATTATTGTGCTATAAGAAATGATGAGCAGGTGGATTTCAGAAAAACCTGGAAAGATTTACATGATCCGATGCAAAGTGAAGTGAGCAGAGCCGGGAGAACATTTGTATGCAGTAACAGCAGCATTGTATACGATCAACTGTGAATGACTTAGCTCTTCTCAGCAATACAATGATCCAAGACAATTCCAAAAGACTCATGATGAAAAATGCTGTCCACATCCAGAAAAAGAACTGATGGACTCTGAATGCAGATGAAAATATACTTTTTAAAAAAACTTTCTTTTTCTTTTTTTTTTGTTTGTGTTTTCTTTCACAACATGACTAATACGGGGAAATGTTTTGCATGACTGCACATGTATAAGCTAAATAAAATTGCTTGCCTTCTCAAGGAGGGTGAGGGGAGGGAGGAAGGGAATTTGGAACTCAAAATTGAAAAAAAAATCGAAAAAAATGTTTTACCTGTAATTGAGAAAAATAAAATATTAAATAGAAAAAAGGTTTGACTGGATTTCTCAAGTTTTGGGGAATATACCTGTCCAAAGCTTACAATGAGTTCTTGGGCTTATTTAAGAAGTGTTGATACATTCTCTCATCTGTTGAGTTGATTAAAGGTATGCTGAGATCCTGGCTGCATGGATCATAAAGAGTTGATTTGAGAGGGAAGAACGTTTATTTGGAGTGAGTTAATAAAGAGGAGAGAGAATAAGAAAACAGCAGCAGTAGTTTGTGTATGTACATGTAAGTGTGTGTGTGTGTGTGTGTGTGTGTGTGTGTGTGTGTGTGAGAAAGAGACAGAGACAGAGATGACAGAGAGAGAGAGAGAGAGCATGAGAGAGGAGAAGGGGGAGAGAGAGTCTGGAGCTCTGATAGAAGCCCATGTGCTGGGCAAGGGTCTGGTTTATGCCATCTGTCTCAGTGCCCTCTCACTACTGATGTTGTGATACCAGTTTGGGGGACCGTGATGGGAAAACTCAATCAGAGGCTATATCTACATGCCAAGTTTATGAGCAATCCATATTGTCAAGTCAAGTCAACAAACATTTATGACGCCCCAGAGAAGGCTTATGTCTAGGGCTACAAAGAAAGGCAGGAAAAGTTCCTGCCTTCCAGGAGTTCACAATATAATTCTATAGCCTACACTAGGGAAGAAACTGCACTCAGGAGAATAAGGGAGCAGAGAATTTTAGGGGTGTGCGACAGCTTTACTATTGAGTGGGACATTACTAACCATTCCATTTCTATGGGGCCCGATGATTGCAAATGGCCTTCCTCTGAACAATTCAGAGAGGCAACAAGTGCAAATATAACTGTCCTCATTTCAGGCTCTTCAGGGTTCAAGGACTGGCTTGGGCTCACCCGGTTAGTGCTGTGTCTGATGGAGGATTCAGCCCAAGTGTCCAGATACCAGCCCAGCTCTCTAGCCTCTCTCTCTGTCTCTGTCTCTGTCTCTCTGTCTCTCTCTCTCACTCTCACTCTCACTGCCTCTCCAAGAATATAGCCAGAGAAAACCTCAGGTCTCATTCATCTATCTGCAAATGTATAGGCTGGTCAGGTCCTCATGAGATTTCCTAAGTCCTGGTCAAGGTTAATTCATTGTTAGCAAATTTAACTTGGTGAGGTAGAGTGGAATGATTGCTGGATTGGGAATTAGATGATCAAGGTTCACACCTGGGCTCTGTTAAGTATTAATTTTTAACCTTAGAAAAGTCATGTAATCTCCCTGTGCCTCAGTTTCCTCATTTGTAAAATAAAAGAGTTGGGCTGAAATTCCCTATAGCTCTAAATCAATGGTGCTACTATCAAAGTGTAAATGAGCCCTGTCCTTGGCCCTTTAATGCCACATTTGAAGCTGATGGAGTAATGGCTAGTTACACACCAGAGATCCATCACAGCCATAAGCTTGACCTTCTAAAGGTAGCTGGCAGGACAGGAGATAGGGAAACAGAAAGCCAGAATGGAGTTCTCCTTTGGGAGCAGAGGGGCTACCATACATTGAGAACAGACTTAGTTTTCTGGAGGAAGGCCTGGCTCTCCAGGGAACCCCTAAGGTCTCAGAAGATGAGGAGCCACATGGCCCTGGGGATGGCAGTGGACTGAGGCAGAGGGAGAGGTAAGTGTGGACTGGTTCCTGAACCAAGCCAGGAGTTGGAAGGACGTTGACCAGTAGCAATCATGGCAGTGTTGACAGATTGGGAACCTTCCTGTATTTGTGGAGTCATTCCTGGGTCTAGAGGAAGTCCTAGTATGACTAAGAGCTGAATTGGGGGGAAGTCAATGATAGACCTTGCCCTTGATTCTGAATTAAGACCCTTAGATAAACACTTAACCATTAATTCATACTGTGAGTTATGTGGACTGTTTTCTCTAACAACCCTGGGACTTTCCCCTCTGATGACAGACCTTCAATGCAAGTATTATTATGAGTTCTGGTGGCTACATAGACCCTGGGAAGGAGGGAGCTGGCCAGAAAGGAAAGGGGAACTTCCAATATTTATGGGGTCTTTTGGGGTTTGTGTTCTGTCAGGTAAAATAAAGCTTGTCCCCTGCCTGATTAATGACTCAGAAGCTGAGCATCTTTGCCCCTTTTGGTGGCTATGTAGACATAAGACAACATCTGGTATTCCCTGGAGAAGTGCCGGTGATCCTGGTCAAAGTCTGCTGTGCTTGGGGAATACTTTGCTTGGAGGAACGAGCTAAAGGCAGGTTTTTGTAACACGTCCCCGAGATTGAACTCATTTATACATGTGAACCCAGAGCTTTGGTTTTGGGCCATGTGTTATACAAATGCACAAATATGGGACATATACTAAGTGAACTAAAGGTCCTAATGCAAGGAGATCAATTTAGCCTCCTAGGCATCATAGAGAGTTGGTGGGAAGGGACACATGACTGGAATGTGGCAGCTGAGAGTGATATACCTCATCCAATGGGAAAATCCTCATCCAATGGGAACAAAATAGATAAAAACAGTTATGGAGCATCATAGTATATTAAATATAGGAACATGAGGAAATCTAGGGGCTGGAGGTAGTGGAGAGCGTTTAAGTGAGGATCAACGGAAGCATGACTAGAGTAACATGAATATTGTTTTGTCACTACAGACCACCTGGGCAGAAGGAGGGATTAGATGAGGTGGTCGTATCTGGGACTGAGGAACGTCATAGTTGTAATTGGGGACTTCAATTATCTGACTTGTGGGAGAGTTTTCTCTCTGGCAAAAGAAAGGCAGCTGAGAAATTAATAGCCAGGTAAGCTGGGGAGCACATAGATGAATCAGTTAGTCAATTTGTCAATGAGCATTTATTAAGCACCTACTATGTGACAGACACTGTATTAAGCACTGAATCACTGAAAACTCCTCCTCCTCCACACTGCTGGAAATGCGGCTCACCTCAGAGACCCAGCTGACGATACTTGGCAGTATCCTCTTGGCAGTAGATTCGAAGTCAGCAGAAAATCTAGGGTCCTGCTCACACACTACCAGTGTGACCTAGACAAGTCATTCAGCTTCTTCAGGTCTGCATTTTCTTATTTGTAAAGTAAAGAGATTGAGTTACAGATCTCTAAGTTTCATTCCCATGTCTAACTCCGATGATCTTGTCTGAGGGATGGAACTTCTTTAAAAATATCCTGCATTCTAAAAAGAGAATTGTATTGCTTACTACCTAGCAAAGGACTTTTTTGCAGGGGGTTTGGGGGCTAATAAAAGCCAGTATTTGGAACTTTATTTTACTTTTTGGTTAGAGAATGGTCAGAAGAATAACAGTAAAGCTTATACATTAAAGAGATTATTGATGGGAAGCACAGAGCTCTATTGATAGAGAATGTTTCTAGGCCTGGGTGATTGGAAATGAGGTTGTTTGAGGTAGATCTGTGAAAGAGATGCTTCCCACCCACACAGAATCCAAATATAATAATTCATGAAAGGGGAGCAGAGATCATCCTTCTAGATGCAGAGGTGGAAGGCTGCCTTTCAGACACAGAAGATGACAGATAATTATCCAGTCTTTTGACAGCACGTCTGCTACCTAATAATTCAAGCTAATGGTACAAAGCAGAAAGCCAAGTACCTCCATGAACTGGGAGTGTGGAATCTCTGAATCTGGGAGAACAGAACTTTCCTCCTCCTTTGCCTCTTCTCCTCCTGCCACTGTGTTTTGGGGGAAAGGAAGACTCTAATTTTACTGACTGGTCCATATTGGGTATAGGCCTTTTCTGAGGCTTGGCTGAGACTCCAGCTCCAGTGACCTACCCCAGCAGGATAGCCACACCCCATCAGGTGGAGGAGACGGGATATGTAAATGAAAGTAATGACAAGGTACCCAGCACACAAATCATTTTGACTTTCTTTAATGGGAAAATCGGTACAATGTAGTGTGTGTGTGTGTGTGTGTGTGTGTGTGTGTGTGTGTGTGTTCTTGACGGGTTTGAATGATACAAAGGTTCCCCTCTCTGGAAGTCATGGAGAGGTGACCTGGGGTACTTTAAGACCTTGTGCCCCGAGCACAACATGGACCAGGTCCTACCGGAATGACAAGAGGCAGGATTCCGAAGCCAGATCAGCCCAACTCTGAGGCCAGCTCCTTAACCATTCTCTCTCCCTGCCTCCCATCGATCCCTAGCATCTCAAATGCTATAATTGGTCTTGAGGGCTGTGAATCTAGACGACGGTTGTCCACTAAAGTCTTAGCCTGTTCCACCTGTCATGGCCAGAGGCGACCCTGGGCTCCCAAACACCCCATTAGAGGAGGGTGAAGTCTGGCAGGGCCCAGGAAGCTGCAGTTACTTGGAGGGTAAGCCTGGGGACAGACAGTCTCTCAGGTGACCATGCTAAATTTGAAGAATTTGGCAGGAAGTTGGCCATTGGGTGATGCTTTTCTTTCATCCCCGGTATATCGTGGTGGAGTGGTAATTGAGGCAGTTAGGTGGCTGTAACAGTGGACTTGGAGTCAGAAAGAACTGAGTTCAAATTCTGCTTCAGACACTTACTAGCTGTGTGACCCTGGGTAAGTTTGCCTCAGTATCCTCATACGTAAAATGGGGATAATAACACCTACTTTCCAGGGTTTTCATGGGGATGAAAATGAGACAATATGTGCAAAATGCTTTAAAAACCTTTAAGGACTACACAGATGCTAGCAATTAATTATTAATTATTACTATTATTATTGTTGTTGTTGTTAGACTTGGTGGAAGTAGTACCCACGTCAAAGACATGACAGACCCTTAATATATTAAAAAATATACCCAACCCTTTAGGAAAAGTGATTTTAACTCAAATTTATGCATAGGCATGTAAAATAAGGTCAGAATGTGGAGACTTGGTAGAAGTCCGTGAGTGTAGGCAGGGCTGGGGATATTTCAGATTTCCAGACTCCTTTCCTATAAAAGCAGGTTTGGGGGATGATATTATCAGAGTAGCTGTTCTTTACTTTCCCTGATCACCCTTGTTTTCTCGCAGGTGCTTCTTTATCTGGTAACAATCTTCCTTCCCGGAAATCTGATTTAATAGCTCCCCAAATGAGACACAAATCACTCTTGTCCGGTGTGAGCCGTCACAGAACAGGAATCCCACCAGAGGCCCCTCGAGGGCTGTCACATGCCGATGTCATGGGCAGGCAGAAAGATGCTCGGGCCCAGGGTGAAATTCATCAAGCTCCCTGGTCCGGCGCTTTTGAGAGGACAAGGACTATGATGAAAAGCTATTAAGCCAAAGACCTGTTAAAACCTGGATGGATGGAGTCGCAGCCCCTCTGTCTTCCCATCCTTTTTTGCCTTGGAGATGGTTAAACAAATTGTTTTGGTGCCTAAAACAAAATCTGCATTTTGACCAACTGGAACTTGGCTGAAGGTGAGGGATGGAGGCTGGGAACACCATGGAAGTGCCTTAGAACTTTTCTAGAAAGAAAAATGCACTTTACAAGACTTCATGTGTCATTCTTTCAAAAATGAGCTGAAATTTGTTAAAGATTTTATTTATTTATTTTTGTGTAGTACTTTTTATACCGGTAAATTGAAACCAGGGATAGTTCAGTTTTTTTTTTTTTCCTCATGTTAAAGACCAGAATAAATCACCAAGTGGTTGATTCACATTTCCTCTTTGAGGGTAGGACGGTGCAAATATTGGAGATTCCCCCTGCCAGCCCCAACTCCTACACTCCCCCGCCCTGCCGCCCGTGGATTAGCCTAGTGAGGACTGATGAGCTGCTCACTCTGAGATGTAGTGCTAGAGAGAGCCTTAGTCAGGCAGCAAGCATATTTTTAGTACTTACTTTGTGCCGGGGACTGTGCTAAGTGCTGGGAAGACAAACACCAGCAGAAACAAAGACAGTCCTGCCCAGGGCTGTATTGGCTCTTCTCTAACTGGCCATTGTCAGATTTTCAGGGGATTCATTTCCTCCTAGGAAGCCAGAAAACTACAGACTGGGGCTTGGTTTATTGTGTGGTTGATTTTCTACACTCTTCAGAGTGATGGAGAAAATGTTAGTGCAAAACAAGCTTAAAAGTGTGTCCCACTGCGTTTTTCCCCAGAAGGGCTGGTTGTTAAACTTTTACCACCCCTTTCCCATTCTCTGCCTTCAAGGAGTTTGTGTTCTAATGGGGGAGACAAGACATACGAGGAAGCTGAAAAGCTGGCATGGTACTTGGTGCGGGCTCAGTCGAAGAAGTTTGGAGTGGCATCTCCTGGAGAGTGACTGGTCTGAGCGCTTTTCTTGAGGGAAGGCTCTGGGATGAGGGATCCAATGGCTGGGGGGGAGAGGTGGTGAGACTTGCAGGGGTGGAGGGGATTCCAGAGGCGGAGAGACACCTCAGGAAGAAGGGTCAGCCATGATAAAGGAGACCTGGCATTTCTCCTGAAAAGGCATCGTCTAACTATCCCATTTTATAGATGAAGAAACTGAGGCCCAGAGAGGTGTGATTTGCCCAAAGCGACGCAGATAGTGATTGTCTAAGCCAGAACTCAAACCCAGGTCCTCTGAATCCAAAACTTCATCTTTCCTCCTTCAAAAATCTGGGCTCTGGTTAGGACCATGGAAAGGGGAATCTCTTGTCAGGCAGGAGTTGGGCTAGGCGGCCTCTGAACACCCTTCCTAGTCCTCTCTCGAGGACTGCCCTAACTTTGCTCTTGTGCTTGTGGGTTGGGCCCCCAGAGCGGTGGCTGCCACCTTACACTCCAGGGCTAATCTTGTGGGTCATGCTCCTTACATGAGAGTTCACAAGCCCCCACCATCAGGCTTCCCATTAACAGTCAGCAAGTAGATACAAGTATCTCTTAGTAAAGGTGTTTGCTACGAAGGCATATTTGAAATGATAGCTACAAAACATTCTGTCCCATCTACTGACTGTCCATTCTCCCACAAGTCCACATACCCTCCATGGGTAAAGTGGGCTTGGACTTAGTCAGTATGGGATACATATGGGGCAGGGCAACCAGCTGTCCTGGTCCTATAGGACCCAGAACTCCTTTTTCTCTGCAGAGGGGACTCATGCAGCTCCCCAGGGATAAGGATGTGTCTCTGCTGGGCAGGTTTTTTAGCTGAGTCCCAGGGGCTGCTCCTCTCCTTAGCCAGCTCTCTTCTCTACTGCCAGGGTTCCTGCTCCAGGACTTCCTCCCTCAGGGGATTGTCTTTCTCTATCTATGTGCATCTCTCAGTTATCTCAAAGTCTCTTGAACTGAAACTTTTGAGCTGCTGAATGGGGCGACTGCCTCCCTCTGGGAAAGTCACTGCTGGACTTTAGGATTAAGGTGGGAGAAGGAAGAGAGAGAAATCTCCCCGGCCTCAGAAGTCTCATCCATGGGCATCCTGGGATCACATCTTTCCATCTCCCCTGGTTTACTTATGTTAAGCTCCAAGGGGCCTGGCTAATTTGTTTACTCGGCCAATCTTACAGTTTATTTTAATTCTATCGGGAAGAAGTGTTCACACAGACCAAAGGGTCAACAACTCATTTCCCTTGTTAGCTACTATTTGCTTTGTTGTGGTTACAGAAGTTGAAGTGGGTGGGAATCCCTTACCTTACATTCAGCTGAGCCCCAGTTTCCTCTTCTATGAAATGGAAAAAATAACAATTATATTAGTGGCTCTTTAGGGTTGTAGTTCAATTCAATTTGATTCAATTCAATTAGCATTTATTGTAAGAGGGGCAGCCCTGAGTAGGGGGGAGAGAGCGGGCCTCAGAGGCGGAGAGAGCTGGATTCAAGTCCTACCTTGGATGTGTGTGTGTATGACTCTTAACCTCTCAATGGCCCCAGGCAGGTCACTCTGAAACTCTAGGATGCAGAGAAGATGCCAGTCTGCCTCCGGAAAAGGGATCCCCTGCCTGACAGGAGCAAGGGTGGGGGCATTCCCCATGATAATGAGATCACACTTCTGGACCAAAGGCGCTGCCCTGGGTACTACAGAGACACAAACCGAGAAGATGGAGAAGATGGAGAAGATGGAGAAGATGGAATGAACCCAGAGAATTAAATACAAAAACACATACAAGGTGATTCCTGGGGAAGACGCCAACACCTGACGGTATTGGGATAGGCTTCCTGTAAGAGGTAACTGCATTCTGGAGGAAGCGTGGCACTGTAGAGGCAGTGATGAAGAGCGCATGTTGGGAGCCCGGGCAAAGGCGCGGAGAGTGTAGATTAAATGCGATCTGTAGAGAATAGCCCACAAGCCAGTTTGGCTGAAACACAAAGCACATCAGAGAGTCAAAGCATGCAAGAAGTCTGGAGCCATATTGGGAAGGGGCATATTTTATCCTGGGGACAATGCCGTTGTTGTTGGTGTCCGCATTGTGCCCTCTGTGACCCCATTAGGGTTTTCTTGGCAAAGAGACTAGCAGTTTGCCATTTCTTTCTCCGGCTTATTTGACAGATGAGGAAACTTAGGCATAGGGGGTGAAGTGACTTGCCCAGGGTCACACAGCTAGTGAGTGTCTGAGGCTGGATTTGTATTCGAGAAGATGAGTCTTCCTGAGACAACAGGGAACCTCAGAGGTTCTTGAGCAGGGGAGTGGCATGGTCTGACCTGCGCTTTAGAAAGATCAATTTAGAGTCTGAATGCCGATGGAAGCAGACTGTTTGCTCTCCTTTCCTTTGTTGTTTTGTTTGATTGCTTCATTCTCATAGTTCCTCTCACCAGTTTTAATTCTTCTTTACATCATGAGTAATGGGAAAATATGCTTAATATGAACGTGTAAGTAGAGCCTATAACAGATTGCATGCCATCTTGGGGAGGGGGAGAAAATTTAAAACCCAAAATCTGATGGAAGTGAATGTTGAAAACTAAAAATAAACAAATTAATAATTAAAAAAAATCAATTCAGCAAAAATGTGAATTTTGTATTGGAGTGGGGAGAGAATAGAGGCAAGAGGTTAGGCAGTGCAGTGGATGGAACCCTGGACCTTAGAGCTGAATTCAAATCCAGGCTCAGACACTTACTTACTAGCTGTGTGACCCTGGGCAAGTCACTTACACTTTGTTAGCCTCAGATTCCTTATTTGTAAAATGGGGCTAGTAATAGCCCCTGCCTTCCGGGGTTGTTATGACGATCAAATGAGATAATATTTGCACAGTGCCTGGCACACAGTAGGCACTTAATAAATGCTTATTTCCTTCCTTCTTCCTATTGCAATAGTCCAGGCAAGAGGTGAAAAGCCTGAACTAGAGTGGGGGTGGGTGTGAGCAGAGAGGAGTTTTATGGAGGTAGAATCAATAGGATGGTAAATGATTGAGGGGATGTTGACTCGTAGTCACTTAGCGTAAAGTCAGGTAGGTTACGTAGAGCATTTTGAAGTTCGATAGAATGTTCATTGAGATGATGCCCTTTTTAGAGAGGCAAGTCCAGGAGGGAGTCCCATCCTCCCTGTTTCTGAACCTGCAACCAGACATTCAGAGCCACTCCCATGGCATGTTAAGTGAGGTCAGGAAGCCCACAAGTCCTTCCTTTTGTGGGCTGAGCAGCCCAGGCTCCTTACGGGCTCCCTCAGGTGGTTCTGAGGCCTTGGAGATTGCTGGAAAGGCAGATTCCCTCAGTACTACCCATGGGCCATGAGTGACACCCAGCTTCCTCTCACAGCAGCTGTTCCCGATGCGTGTGACCCTGGGCAAGTCGCATAATCCTGTTTACTTCAGTTTCCTCATCTGTAAAATGAGCTGGAGAAGGAAATGGTAAACCACACTATCTTTGCCAAGAAAACCCCACAGGGATCAGGAAGAGTCAGGTGACAGAAAATGATCAAACAACAACAAAAGTGAGATCTACAATAAAGTATTTAGAGTACTACACGAGACTTTTTTTTTAAAATGCCCTCCTTCCTCAACTCTTATCTCTTCACACACACACACACACACACACACACAGACAGACAGACAAACAGACAGACACACATGGATATGTGTTGTCTTCTTTATTAGAATGCCAACTCCCACAAGGCAGGATCGCTTTTGTCTTTATGTTGTACAAGCAGGCCTGCCAAATCATTGTTGAGCCTGGTGCCCTACAACACGTGTCTGGCAAGCCCCATCTCCCATCCCTCTGCTGACTCTGCCCCCGGAGGGATGAAAAGATCTTGAGGCTCTGTGTGTGTGTGTGTGTGTGTGTGTGTGTGTGTGTGTGTGGTGTGTGTGACTAGGAGTCTCTTGCTCTCAGATTCTTTTGCCAGGCCGATAAAGGTCTAACACACATCTCCCTATTTTGCCCTGGTAACTTCAGGCCCCCGTTTGTCTCCTGCTACCCAAACTTTCCTGTCTATGAACATGGGCTTGACCTCTCCCTCTCCTGGATCTTATCTCTTCTAGATCTGAGTAATAAGTAAAACACAGCAAGCAGCTCAGATTTATGTTGGCCAACAGTTTAGTCAATCACATCTAGTGTTTTTGCATTAGAACAAAGGCTAATGATTCCTGAGTCTAGAGGAAATCCAGAAGTCTAAAGGGATTAAATAATCCACAATCCATTGGGTTCTTTCCCTGGGGAGAGGAGAATGTCCCTGGCCCATGTCCACTCAGCTGCCAGACCAGCCATATAGTTTTCACCCAGATCGAAGTTCCTGCTTGGATATTTGTCCCTGTCCTGATTTAAACATCGACACTTGGACCCTGGCCATCCCTGTGGCATGGCTTTGTGGTACATCTCTAGTCTGACGCTCTCCTTCTTCATCTGCCCCCAAGACCTGAGGCAAGAGCAAAGCTACATGTTGGGGTCTGATCACTTGCCTACCCAACGAGTTTTTCTGCCCCTCTGTGGGTATGAGCACAGGCCTATATCTTTGTCTCAGCATGAAGCTTAATATAGAGTCTTTCCTTGGCTATGGGTCTATATCTATTGTGTATGCCTCTGGGTAAGTTTCCTGCATTGGGCTGTACTGTGAGCTACTTAGGTCTCAGGCACAGACTATTTCAAAGAGCTAGGCAGTGATAAGTCTCTGTCCAAAGGTCCTTGACAACACCTTTTGAGTCCTATTATATTCTCTTGTAGATTATGCTACAGAACACCTGCTCCTGAAGCAGTCAGAGATCATAGGACCCTGACACTACAGAGAAGGGGGAAGAGATGAGAGATGTGTAATGAAACTATTTGTTATTCAGTTATTTTCAGTCACGTCTGATGCTTCATGAACCCATTTGGGGATTTCTTCAAAGATACTGGAGTGGTTTGCCATGTCCTTTTCTAGCTCATTTTACAGATGAGGAAACTGAGGCAAATAAAGTTTAGGGACTTGCCCAGAATCACACAGCTAGTGTCTGAAGCCGGATTTGAACTCTGGGAAAATGAATGTTCCTGACTCCACTGCAACATCAATGAAACTATAGATGAAGTTTTAAAATCCATAATTTCATCCTTGTGGGTGCTGCCTCCATTAATACAAATCACTATCTGCCTCCCCATCTTCATGAATGTTTGTGGCCAAAAATTTCATTTCCTGGTAGCTAACCTTCTAGGGATGATCATCTCTGAACTTAGCCACATTCATCTTTAGAGGAAATAATACAAAATATGTCCCTGCGTCTGAGCCTGAGCCTCCCTAGAAGGACGGGATGGGTCACAATCTTCTATCAGCGGATTTTTGCTATACTCAGTTCAATTCAGCAAGTATTTACTGTGTCACCAATGTGCTAGGCACTATGTTGGGTGTGGGGGTACGGAGAAAAAAGTGAAATGGTTCTTGCCTTCAAGAAGTTTCCATTCTACTGGGAGATTACAATCCACAGAAAGATAACTGCCAAGTAGTTCAGGAAAGGCTTTATGTCCTTTATACCAGAGGCTCCCATTAGAAAGCCACAGATTTGGATAGCCCAGGGTCTCTCTGGAACTAAGATCCCAATGAGGCAGTAGGACTCTGGCTGAAGGACTGTGGATGGAATCCTGGAGTTAAAACATCTCTGCTCATCCAGGTGGAGTTGTAGAAGAAGGCAGAGGCAGGGCTAAAAACTGGTGATGGAGACTTTCAGGCATTCCTTACCCAACTCCCTCCACCCCCTTTGCTGGCACTCCCTGGCTTTCACCTGCCCTCTGTCCTCTTCCTGTCCATGAGAGCTTTCCACTTTTCCTTGCCTTATAGGAAGACATAAAAGTAGGGAGGATCCTGTAGCAGATAGAATACTGAACCCAGGAATAATTTGGTGTTATTAATAATAATCCCTCCTGTGTGTGATTCTCTAGCTCTCTTCCTCTGTACCTATGAACGGTGTGGTGCAGTGTATAGAGAATAATCCCAAAGTCAGGAAGACCCGGGTCCAATCCCGCTGACACATTGGCTGGGTGACCCTGCTCAAGTCCCCTGAGCTCTTAGTTCTCTAGGGGATAGGGGTCAGATATGCAGCTGGTGGCCCCTGCACTCCTGAATGCAACCCCAACCAGATACAGATAGTTCCAACTGATTTTCATGTGTTGATGCATTAATAGGAAAAGAAATATATGAACATGTGTGGTTTTCTCAGTCCAGCCTGGGCCCATGGGGCTCCTTTTGTGTGTGTTACTGGCCGCGTTCCTGTCCCAGCTGGATACCCCAGATGTCGGGGGCTACAGAGAAGGGGCCACCTTGCTTTGGTAGGGGGACTCTCCGTGACTACACCAGCAGCCACAGGTCCGGTCCTGCTCTTTATTTGTCTTTCACCTATGACATTTGCAAATATTTCCAGTTTACAATACCTACTTCGTGCCAGATTCTGTGCTGAGTGCTGGCAAGAGTAGTCCCTGCCCTCAAAGGGCATACCTTCTAATGGGGGGGTAGCATGTAAATATCGAGGTCTACACAACACATACAGGAGATGAAGGTCATCAGAGAGGAAGGCGCCAGCAGCTCTGGGCACCGGGAAAGGCCTCTTGCAGTCGGGAGAATGAATGAGTCTTTAGGGGAGCCTGGGAAGTGAAGGCAGAGGGGAGGAGGGATTGTGTGCTGGGCCTGGGGGGCAGCAAAGAGGCCAGTGGGGCCCATGGGACTGGAGAGGCCCGGAGAAGTCGGGTCTGGACGGGCTCTGAAGGCCAAAGAGAAATTGTGTTTGATTCTGGGGGTGCGAGGGAGCCCCTGGACCTCCCTGACCAGGCAGGTGACACAGACATGCCTTAGAAAAGTCTCCGCGGCAGCTGCGTGAGGATGAATTGACATGGGGAGAGATGGGAGGCAGGGAGACCCTGGAGGTCCATTGTGACGATCCCAGCACTGAGGCAGGGCTGTGGCTGTGAGAATGGGATGCTACCTCACGTCAAAGCCTCAGGTTGCACTGAGGTCCTTTCCAGGACCGACGTTTGTGATGTTTCTAGAGGTCTCGGTGGCAGCTAGGGGGCGTCATAGTGCACAGAGTGCTGGGTCTGGAGCCACGAGGACCTGAGCTCAAACCCAGCCTCAGACACTTATGAGCTGTGGCATCCTGGGCAAGTCACTTCACCCTGTTTGCCTCAGTCTTCTCGTCTGTAAAATGAGCAGAAGAAGGAAATGACAAACCCCTCCAGTACCTCTGTCCAGAAAGCCCCAAATGGGGTCACTTGGAGTCGGACGCAGAGAAGTGGCTGACCAGCAACAAATACCGAATGCTATCACGGCTGAGATCAGGACCCTCCCCACGACGGCTCCAGCTGCCTGTTTGCAGAATTTGTTGGAAACATACAAGACGAGGAATTCGGGTGAACAAAGAGAAGTCCTGGGGGCGGGAAGGGGAGCCCCGATTGTGAAAAAGGCTCATTTGCATCTGGCAGTTTGGAATGACTGAAGCCCAGAGCTATTAAAATGCTATTTCCTGTGCTTTTGATAATTCCCTCTGGAATGCTGGTAATCACTCCCATTATCTACTTAGAGGCCTCTGGGGGCTGGATTAGGAGGAGGACCCCTCCCTGCCGCATCCCCGAATCTGGCTCCCGAGGGGCCCGAGATGGACAAGAAAATCACCTCCATTATGTTCTCCCACTTGCTGCAGGGAAGGGAATTCTAGACATCCATCCCGAGCTGCCTTTCTGAGGAGACACAGCGCATGTGACAAGCTCGGGACAGAATCCTAAAACAAGCCGTTTACAGCCTTTCGACTGCTACAAACAAACACAAAAGCGGGTCCAGGCAGACTCGCTATGGACTCCTTCATTGTTTCCAGCCTCCCATCCCTCCGCTTTCCATCCATCCTGCCTGCAGCTGTCAAGTGGATGTTTCCAAACGTGGATCTATCAGACCATGCACCTTACTTACTCAGAAATGTTCCATGGCTCCCTAGTACCTCTAGAATAAAATGTAAAACACCCACCCTGACATTTAATATTCTTATAATCCAGATCCAACCTGCCTTTCCAAGTTTATCAAGGGAAGGAAATATTTATATAGAACCTACTATGTGCCAAGGCACAGCACTAAGCACTTTATAAACATTAGTTCATTTTATTCTCACAACTCTGTGAGACTTGTGTTTTTATTATCTCTGTTTACAATTGAGGAAACTGAAGCAGACAGTGGTTAAGTGACTTGCCCAGGGTGCCACAGCTAGTAAGCGCCTGAGACTGGATTTAACTCGGTCTCCCTGACTCGGGACTTTAACCATTGTTCCATCCAGCTCCCTCCAGTTTACCACACATTATTCCTCTTTGCACATACCCCTGTTTTTTTCAGTGGCCTGCTAGCTTTTCCCTATACAAGAAATTCTATTTCCTATGCTTTTGTCCCTCCTTCCACACCTTCCTACCTCCAGCTCTTAGAATGAGGAGCTTCCTTAGAAATATAGAACACAGGTCACATCTTCTACAAAACTATTCCCTTCCTGATAATCCTTTGCACATCTGTATTCTTCCATTAGAATGGAAAGTCCTTGGGGCAGGCATTATCTCACTTTTATATATCAGTGTCTAAAACCCAACACAGTGCCAGGCATAGAGTAAGTAAAAGTTCACTGGGTTCAGTAGCGGGTTCCTCACCCGGAGGTTTACCGATACAGCCCTAATTCCAATGAATGCTCAACAGGGGTTAGACTAGACAGAGCCGCCAAGGTTCTTTCCGGCAGTGACTCTGCATCTGGGAATATTGTGCTTTCTAGGGAGTCTACCAAAGATTGGGGAAAGAGAAAGTTGAGTCTAGAGTCAATGAATCGATGAGATGCCCACTCTGTGCTATGAGCTGTGCCAGATTCTGGGGAGACGAAGACAAAAAATGAGAGAATCCTTAAAGGACAGAGGACAGAAGACTGACGCATGGCCAGAAGAAGCGGTCTCAGAAAATTACTGGGGGAGGGAGACTCCTTCCCGGTCACTCCTGAATTACCTGGGGCTGTGCCCACACCCTCTCTCTCTTACCTGGGGCTGCCTCCTAACTTCCTCAAATTGCTCTTTCCTCTAATTGTTGGAGGCTCTTCAGCTGGCTTCAAGCGCTCCCAATGCTGATAAATGCCTGCAAGCCTTTGTTGTCCTCTGTCCCTGTCCAGCTAGGGGTGCTTGGTTGTGAAGCTTTAATCTGCAGGCTTTGTGACCCAGGTGGCTTTGGAGCTGCTGAGCTTTCAAGTGAAAAAGGAGAAGGAGAAAGAGGAAGAGGAGGAAGAAGTCTGTGTCTCTCTTCTTCTTTTCATTTTGGAGACATTCAGTCAATCAGTCAGTCAACACATATTTGCTTAATAAGCACCTACTGTGTGCCTGGCCCTGTACTAACCAACCTTTGAGAGCACAGCCTTTATCCTAGAGGAACTCACAGTGTTGTGGGGCAATAACATGCAAACAAGTGTGCTCAAAGGAGCTCTAGAAGGGATACACCAGGGATAATTTGGAGGCTTAAGGAGGGATGGGAAAGGTTTCTTGTAGGAGGTGGGCGGGATTTTAAGTGGCACTTGAAGGAGGCTGGGGAGCTGGGAGTCCAGGATGAGGAGAGATAGCATTCCTGGCACAGGGGACAGCCAGAGAAAATGACTGGAGCTGGGAGGTGGAGGTCTTGTGCAAATAAGGGGGTCTGGGTGAAAGAGTAAGGCAGGGTATCTCTAATGAAAAGAGAGGAAGTCGGGATGATGGGAGAGAGAAGCCAGAAACTGGGGGAAAGCAGGGTGCCAAGCAGCAATCAGCAGGCACTGCTCACCTATCGGGGCATGACTTTGGTCAGGTAAGCAGCTGTGGCAGAGACAGGCAAAGTCTGGCAGAAGTCACACGGTGACATCGCCAGAAACCGCCAGGGACTCTGCAGGCTTCAAATGGTGAGCGTCCCTACCATGCATCCACCATGTGCCTAGAAGTGTTTCCCTTCATCCGTGTGCCCACTCTTCCCACGGAGAGTGTGATTGTGTGAGAGAAGGCACCCTTAGTGGATGGGAAAATATTTTATTGCTACTTCCCTTACCATGCTATCTTATTAAATGTCTTTGCTTTGAACTCATTGTGTCTTTTGGCTGATAGATTAAGTGAAAACACTTTGGTTGGGGCTTGTAAGCTTTGGTCCTGGGGGTATGTAGACCAGCAGAACACCTTGAACTTGGGGTAGATGATGGGAAAGTCAGGATGTAATACAGTCTATTGAAGACCTTCAATGAAGGGAACCTCCCACCCCCCAAGGCTGCCCATTGTCCCTTGGGATAGCTTCCTGCTCTCCAGAACCTTTCCTGATGCTAAGCCAAGCTTTGCCTCTTGGTTACTTCTCTATCTTCCTCCGGATTCCATCCTCTGGGGCCAGGCAGAAAATGCCCACTCCTCCTCTCTCCACATAACATCACCTTAAAAACTGAAGGGTGCTATCACTTCCCCTCTGAACCTCCTCTTCTCCACAAGGTCCCTTGGGCCTTTAATTCATCCCCCTATGACAGGAACTCGGGGTTAGAAGTACCAGCTTCCCAATTCCCTACAAAACTATGACTCTGAGTCTTTGGATGAATGCCCACACCAACAAAACCCGTGTCAAAAATAGAAATGAGAGGTACATGAGCGGCTGACACTGGACCTGAAGGCCCACAGCCTGCTCCTTTAAGAATATGTTCTATTTCCTGTCCTCAAACAGCTTACCGAATAAGCAGATAGATCGCATAGACCAATAGTCTCCAAAGTGTTTTGATCAGCACACCCCTATTAGCAAAACTACCACTACCAGTATGTGAACATTAACCTATTTTTAATAATATCCTGTTCTTGAGCTAGTAATTATGTACATGGCAAAGATTGCACAAAATAGACATCTCAAAAAGGATGAGATAACATGGAAATAATATTGTGTCTTAGGGGAAATAGGGAGCATCTGGAGTTTACTGAGTTGGGGTATAACAAGATCTGGCTGTGTTTTAGGAGATTCACTTTGGCAGCCGAGCAGAGGATAGACCAGCGAGAGGAGAGCTGAGGTGTGGGGACTGCTGGAGGAGGCTATTTCGACAGCGGAGGGGAGGAGCCGCGGTGGGAGAGGTGATGGGAGCTAGGGCGGGGGCACTACCAGAGGAGAGAAGGGAGCATATGTCAGAGGTACTGCGGGTGGGGTGGGGAGAAATGACAAGATCTGGTGCCAGACTGGCTATATATGGCGAGTGCAGCGAGGGATGGAGGATGTGGCTGAGGTTGCTAGGCTGGGTGACTGGGACGTCC
The DNA here is from genome assembly GCF_900497805.2 of Vombatus ursinus. NCBI lineage: Eukaryota > Metazoa > Chordata > Mammalia > Diprotodontia > Vombatidae > Vombatus > Vombatus ursinus. The sequence continues at coordinate 9,841,844 of NW_020954595.1, read as the reverse complement.
CAGGGTCCTGAACCCAAGAGTCTTGGGAGTAGCAGTGTCCCCCAGGCCAATGGAGCTGCTTCCAGCCCAGCCCCCGCAGCTAAGCTGTCATTAGGAACAAGGCACTCCTTGTCCCTTTCTTCATCTCTACCAGCAAAACTGCTGACTAGCACCAGTAGGCAGAGTCCCGACAGCCCTGGGACAGCTCCGCCTGCCTTCTGATGGCTGTTCTGCTTCCAGAGCAGCGCTCAGAGCCTTCACCTGGAGAGGGGACACCTGGGAAGAAGGGGTCTACCCTCCTTACCGACTGCTACTCACAGGGTGGCAGGCCAGCCTCGCTGAGCAGCAAGGGACCCAGAGGGAGAAACGCGAGACGGCGGGTACCAGGCAGATCGCGATGGAGACGCCCAGGACTCCAAGCCCAAGAGCCTCCTGATTGGCTATCACACAAAAGGGGTGTGTTGGGGGGGAGGGAGGAGTGGCCTCTCTTCTTGCCCTATCATTGGTTGATCATATGACCCTTGTGGAGGGGGTCAGGTTGCAGCAGCCCCCAGAGGGCCTCCCTCCTCCATTCTGGAGACCACTGGTGTAGACAGTCCTCAAAATCCAGGTCCCTTCGTCCTTGGTAATTTGATGGTGTTCTCCACACCTTCACAGAATGATGCTGTTTTAAAGCCTTGGAGATTACCTCATTCAAACCCACCCTGGGGTGCGGTGTAAGAAACCTGGGCACTGCCACTGAAATCTCTTCCCTATCTGGGCCTCACTCTCCTCATCTGTGAAGTGGGGGTGTGAACAAGAAAACCTTTTCCCAATTAGCCTTCTTGGCCTTTCTGTAGCCTTTGACACTGGGGGTCACTCTCTCTTCTCCTGTTTTTTTGTCCCGTGCTTTCTCCTGGGTCGCTTCCTACCTGTCTGCCAGGTCCTTTACAGTATCTTTCTGGGTCATCAACCGTGTCCTGTCCCCCAATTGTGGGTGTCCCCCAATTCTGTGTTCTGTTCCCTCTTCTCCTTTCCCTCTCCTCTCTCATTGACTCCCCTAGGTTCAGGCATCATCTCTACTAAGATCTCTGCCTAGGCTCTCTGAACTCTGAACTGTGCCACCAAAGGCCTCCTGGGCATTTCACCCTGAAAGTCCTAGGGATGGATTCGAACTTCACTCCTCAAGCCTCCCTCCCACTGAAGGCCTTTGCCCCACTTCACCGAGCACATGGAAACCATCCATAATGATCTCCTTCCTCTACAAAATTCTTTCCCTGGAATCCCCTCAGCATCTTGCCCATTATCTTCTTTATTCCAGTCTCAGAGAAAGAAATTATCCTTTTCCTTTCCAAAGCTAGTCACTCCTTCCCCCTCCTCTCTTCTTACCTAAATCATATGGAAGGAACAGAAAAACGGACAACACTAGATGGTGCCTGCCCGGGCACTCACAGGTGCTGACACCATGGAGTGGACCTCTTGGGTGCTTTCAATCTCCTTCTCGTGAGTTGTATTGTGATATTAAATAACAACTAACATAAGCAAGAAGAACAAAGCTTACTTTGTAAGACTGGCATTAATCAATCATTAAAGCCTTTCCTGATTTCCTGATCTCTTTAATTTCTGGTGTTCTCCCTCCCTAAACAATCTTGTACTTAACTACCTTAAGATGGGGCTATTTCTATTCTGTTTATGCTTATGTCCACCTCTAGGGTATCCCCCACCTACCTGCACTTATACTTAGGGATCGGATTCTCCAGCAGGCAGAAATAATATGGAGATTCAAGGAGTACCTGAAGGTACAGATAAAGCTAGAGCTCATGAGACCCCACCACTGGGTTTGCCTTTAAAAGTTAGTAGACTCAGCTCAAAGCAAAGGTATTTACTATAAGAACAATAGTTAAATTTAAAAAAACAAACAAACATCCTCCCCCATTCACCTGGGACTGACTCTCCCGCAAACACACAGTCCCACTCAAAGAGCAGGCAAGCAGTGCCTTAGGAAGGTAGTAAGACACATGTGACCAAAGCAATTCACACCTCTGGTGCCACAGGGCACCAGTGTCCTTTACCTTCCCATGGAATCCTCGAGCTGCTCCCCACTATTGGGTAGGTGAGCAGACCAGCTGCATTCCCTGGGCCTGATCCCCTCTGGGATTCGGGTCCTAACAGCTGGTGCCCGGGCGGGCCCTTTTGGGACCTAGCATCGTGAGTTTGGAGTGTAACAAGTTATTGAGGTTCTGTGACTTCTCGAGCCGTGTTTACAAACGAGGAAAGAGAAGGAGACGAGGAAATGTTGGGGAGAACCAGGATTGGGGTTTGTAAAAGGATGAGTAATAGAACAAGGAGGCATGAGATCTGAGAGTAGAGGACAGGGCAAAGGGAAGGTGGGAAGCAAGGAACGTGAGGCTGGAGCGGGGAGTCACCACTGTGAAAGCAGTCAGTCGACAAACATTAAGCACCTGCTATGTTTGTCATATGTGTTTAGCTAGAAGATCTTCAGAGTTCTAGATAGTGGAGGTGGGAACCTTGTGGGATGGTGACATGAAGTCAGACTTGTCTGTGAATGACCCAGGTGGGCTGAAGGTGCACGACCTCGGAGAGGAGGAAGCTGAGGGGCCTTGGAGGAGCGTCAGTATATGACTGAGATTTTAGGAGAGGAGACCTTAGAGGCCATTGTGGGCTCCCCTCCCCCGCAATTTAGATGGGGCTCATGCTCTGGAGGGATTCTTCTCAAACCTCAGTACACTGAATGGGTGGGGTCTCCATAACCTGGTTGCCATTTTGTTCCCTCAGGGTTCTAGGGGTAGACATTACTACCCCACCAAACCCTTGAAGGGTTGGAGGAGGTCTTTTTTCTTTCTTTCTTTTTTCTTTTTTTTTTTGCTTTTTGGAGAGGCAATCGAGGTTAAGTGACTTGCCTATGGTCACACAGCTAGTAAGTGTCAAGTGTCCGAGACCAGATTTTAACTCAGGTCCTCCTGACCCCAAGGCCAGAGCTCTATCCATTGTGCCACCTAGCTGCCCCAAGGGGAAGGTCTTTCTAGGGCCATACAGTCACAGATTCCCACAAATGTGCTTGCTCCCATAGTTTTGGGTTGATTATCAATTTAGTCAGCCAAACTTCCTTAGGTTTGAGAAAAGGGTGCTTTACCAAGGCAGTAAAACTGGTTTAAAATAGCTCCTCTCCCCACCTGTGTCATGTCCTGCCCCAAGCACATACAGAGTCCAGGGGAAAGTGAGCTCAAGCTTAGAAAGCCCATGTGGAAAAGGAGGAACCCCATTCCTGGAAATGCCTCAGCTGCAGGCTTCACCCTTAGGTTCAGGGTAGCTTGGTGGAGCCTTGAATCTGCCTTCCTTCTCAGATCCGTTCTGTCCTCAGCTCACAGTGCACACACGATCAGAGCTGCTGTTGGCCTGAGGTCACTGCTAGGACACTCATGCAAAGTCCAAACACTCTGGTGTTCTGAAGTGAATAAGGCCCTCCTTAGGCTAGGGGGCCAGTGGGGGAGGGGAGAGCAGTGATGGGGAGGCTTCTCTATTCTCATTTAATCCACTTCTTTCTGTCTTTTTCATAAGGATATTATGAAGTATTTTGTCAGTGCTTTGCTGAGATTGTCCATGGCATTCCCTTGTTGACCAAGTTTAGAAATTCTTCTGGAGGACTGAGAAAAGGTAGTTCTGATGAGCTGAACCCGTAGCAAAGTGCTTGGTTTGAAGAAAAGGCCAGAGAGGACCGGATATCTGGCAGTTTGTACTAAGGTGCAACATTAAAATGTGAGAATCAGTGGAATGTCTGAGATTATATGACCCCTTCTGCGGACTATAAGAAATCTCCTCAAATGTGCCTAAGTCACTGGTATGCCTCTAATGGAGGCTAGGGCTCAGGAAAGACTCCCGAGCCAGACGAACCAGTGATGGTCAGAAAGGTGAAGGGCCATCAATGGGGCCTGACAGCACTGGCGGAAAAGAGGTCGGGATTTGGGGGTTCAGAAGGCCTGCTGTGCCCTGGCATGACCTCAGACACAGGAGTCCGTGTTTTACTGCTCAGTGGTTCCCAATGGCCCAAATCCTCGCTCCTGAGAAGTCCCCAGGAATGCAGTTCCTTTTGATTGACCGGCCAGAATTTTAGCATCAGGACAGTCAAAACTCACCAGCAGGGACAAGACATTGGAGACAGTTTCTCTCCTAGAACTTGGGCAGCAAATGGCATTGGTTTGGGAAAAAAACAAAACAAAACAAAAAAACAACAACAGCCCAAACCTCCAACCAGAATGGTGATGTCAGGGAAGATGAATGTCTTTCCAGTGCCAAATGTGGGCAAACTCCCATGCACAAAGAAGCCTTTGGTCTGGAGTCTCAGCGCGCCATCCCATGATCTCTCTCTCCTTGACGGAACATCAAAAGAATCCAACTAATCCCAAATGATCCAATGTTCCCGATCCCCTTTCAGGATAATTATTCACACAAACTACAATAACATTATCGGTGTGATCGCTGGATTTCTGTCTTCTGTTATCAACAAATTACACTCCTGCTCCCCCCGAAATTTTAGCCTTGGGAGTCAGGTCAGTGGTTAGTCCATGAGCACTCTGGGGGAACAAAAGATACCTTTCCAATTAAAGTTAATAGAAGGATAACTTCAGACACACAAAGGGGAAAAAAGACACTTATAAGTCATGGTGAGTTCAAAAGGAAAGAATTAAGGTGGATACACAAAGCATCATGGGAAGCTCTATTCAAGCCTGCCTGTCACAAAGGCTGATTAACAGCCGCTCCAAGTTGGCCTGATCACCAGGGAGTCTTACTGGTAAAATTGTTTCCCTCTCTGGAGAGAATCTCCCTGAACTGAATAAATGTTTCACTTCTGAATAGGATTCATGAAAGGGGGAGGGGGTGTCAAGTATAAAGGGCTCTATTCAGTGAGAGATCTGAAATGTGTAACTCCAGACTGTTTATCAGCCTGCATGGCGGGAATGAAGCGGCGTGCCATACAGCAGGGCCCTCGTTATCAGCCATTAAGGTGCCCTCAGTTAAGTGGCTATTTACAGATACAAATTTAGGAGCGTAATCCTGGGAGGGAGTGCTCTGTGTGTGTGTTGGGTCATTTTGGGAAACTATTTTGTTAGTTCTAAATTTTGGAACTGAGGATTAGGAGCGGGAGGTGAGTGTTGGAAAATTCCTGGTATTGTGGGAGCCAGGATCACTACCCTGGGACTTAAATGAACCACAAATATTAAATAGTGTAATAAAAGAGGTTAGTTATTTTTCTAATGTAAATATCTCCCCCAGTCTTGGAGCCAATTATTTTAATCAGTTTAATTGCCTTTCTATGTGGAAACATACTCCCCTCACCTCTTTCCAGAGCCCAGCCATCTTTTCCCAATGGATTAGACAATGGAAAAGGAGAAGATAAACAGTGTCATCGAATACTTGGGAAATGATGGAGTTTACAGCAAACACCCACCCTGGAGAGGACAGGTGATTTATTATGGCCCAGGACACTTTCTTTAGTGGAAAGGAACACTCTTCCTGGACTCTATAAACTGCCATTACTCTAATGAACAAATAATGTGGCATTTGGGACAGCCCATTGGGTGCTATGGCAACGCATTGTGACATCATAAAACCCTGGATGACTTAATTGAAGGAGAGGCAGCTGGCTAATCAAAGAGAGACCTCTTGCATGGCTCTGGCTCTCACTGAATAGCCAAATTAATGTCATATATTTGAGTAGTATAAATAGAATTTTAAAAAATTGAATCAAATGCCTGCAGGTGTGTGTATGATGGGGGTGGAGAGGGGCTTGAGGGACCTGAACTCTTAAGAATTTGTTCAAGTCTACACTTATAAACTCTAAAGAGGAAAAGAAGGCTTCTAGCTGCCAGAAAAGTGAATTACTGCTGGGCTATAAAGTTTTGCTGGGGCCATTTCTCCAGCACTGAGGATGGTGGAGGGGGCAGCCTTCAGAGCTGGCCTCCATGACATGAGCCTAATGGTACAGAGCCCAGAGAGAGTAGGGTGGTGGCCTGCCTGCTCAATGTCTTCTACAACGGGCAAGCACTCCTGAACGTGGCCCGAACCAGATGAAAATGCAACTTGGAATATTTAAAAAATAAATAAAAATGCACAAAATATAGATAACATTACATTTTAAAAGTTAAGACAAATGTGGCCCACAGGGATTTTCATGGATGAATTAGCAGCCCCCATTTCGATTTGATTTTGGCATCAAGAAGATCGAGTGATGAGCGATACAGTGGAGATGGAGGTGGTGTGAGGAAAGGTCAATTAGAGTGCAGATGCCCAGGCAGCTTGAGGATGTATTTTGTGCTTTTGGGCAGTCTCCCAGGATGTGATTAAATCTTGACTTTGGGAACTTGGAAGGAATCAGAAGGAAGGAAGTGTGTGGAGGCAAGGGCTTCCACCCTGTGCATCCCGAACTGACAGAGAATTGTAGCCTTGTGCTGAGCCATATGGAAAAAATTCTTACATCTGGGGAGAGTGATGACAAGTCCTGGAAGCTGGAGAATCAATAAATGGTCCAGTTCTGAGACTTAGTACTAATCTGTGCAAGGGAAAAGAGAGGACCGAAAGGACAAGGTAGGGGATTGGGGAGGAGGACAAAGACTGGCCAGTGATGGTCTATGATGGATGATGGCTATGTTAGTCTATGATGCATCTATGACCAGTGATGACCAGAGTCTGTAGCAACCAAGGCAGATGAAGAAAGTACCCAATTGGTACAAAAGGTCCATTCCATAAACTAAGGAAGGGAAAACCTTCACTGATGCTCAGAAATCCTTTTTATTTTCTTTTTCATTGACTCCCTATGTCATCCCCTACAGCAAAGATTTCAAATCATTTCTTTTCTCCTTGAATCTCCCCAGCCTTCCCTCTAAGGTCACCTTGGATACCTCATCCTGATTCCTTGAGGCCATATAAGCGGAGTGAACCCCAGTGTGTTCTTCCAAGCTGGCAAGGGATTGGGTATGGGCTCAGTGATAGATTGTGTGTACTGTGTGACTGGCTAGGTACATCTCATCTCCAGTCCAGTTGGTTGGCCATCAGGTGATGAAATCTTTAGCCATGGTAACCATGGAAGCAAAGGACAATAGAAAGTGGTTCTCAGTCCTCTTCAGTCCTTTTCCACTTTGGAAGCGGTGCAGGGGATGATAGGAATGACATCATTTTTAGTCCATCTATTAATATAATTTAACTCTCGGTACTCTAGACTCAGGTTTAGCATACCAGCAACCTCATCCAGTGACAGCTGGTTGATCCACTGCTTGGAGAAGTTGAACTATGTCAACGTTGACATTTCATAATAAAAGAAAATGGAAAGCAAAGAGTAACTTAAAGTGGTGGCATGACTTTTAGGCTTTCCTTGGAGAAGTAAATCAAGCAGTTGGTGAGGTGTTTTCATTGTGTGTCCAAAGATAACAAATATTGTCTCATGGTCCCGAAGGTCTGGGATTCTGGAATATTCTCCCATTTCATCTCAACCTTATAAAATCCCTAGCTTGATTCACTGCCCAGCTCAGGCTGGCCACCTCCTCTTCTACCAGGCTTGTCTACATCTGTCTCCCCTTCTCCACTCTTTATCCTCATTCTGACTGTGGAAATTCTTTTCTATTCTTTTTTTTCATAACCTGTTTTTACTATCTTGTACACATTCCATGCCCTCCCTCCCTCCTTCAGGACAGGAACTATTCCCCCCTTTTCTTATCCCCAGCACCTGGCACGGGGCCTAATACATAGTATGAAAATACACTTCAAGATTAGTAAATGAAAGTAGCCAAATTCCTGGACCCTTCAGAGGAGCTGTCAAGAATCCTACCGGATGAGAAAGATGTGGATGGGCTGTGGCGATGCTCTTCCGTCTTCCTCTCTTCCCTGCCTCCTGCCCGTTTGCCTATAAACATGCCCAGCTTCTCTCTAGTTCTCAGTATTTCTTTTTCTCCTTCTGCCTCATCAAGTTGCTCTTTCTCCATCTCTCTTGCCAAGTGTTCTGTGCCTGGCATCCCCTCCTCACTCATTCTCCACAAGTCCTTGTGGCTTGTTCTTTCTCCCCACCATTCAAAGGTCATCAATGACTTGACCAAATGGAAAGGATGCCATTTCCATTATGTTCATCCTCCCTCTCTTTGCATCTTGGTGACCCTGTTGGCTGGTCTTTCATTTGACACACACTCTCTTCCCTTGACTTCTGAGACGCCCCATTTTCTCAGCTCTCCTCCTTCCTCCTATATTACTTCTCTGTCTCATTTGCTGGCTTCTTTATCTCTTCTCAGGCATTAATGTTACTATTCTCTTCTCTCTGCAATGACTCATCCTTGGCATTCTCATTCATGTCCATGTCTCTAGCTACTATTTCCACATGGAGAACTGACACATTGATATCCGTGGCTTCCTCTTGGGCATCAGACTTACATCTCCAGCTCCAAGACAGGCCCAAAAGGATGTCTTCAAGCTCAACACATCGTGGACCAACTGTGTCTTTCCCTTCGGGCCCGCTGTCCCTCTCGGCTGCCCTGTTTCTCTCAATGGTGCCCCAATTCTTCTAGTTACTTGTCCGCACTCAGTTGTCTTCTGCCATCCTTGTACTTCTATCATAGCTTTCACTTTGACATTTGTTCTCTGTTGCTCAGTCACCGGGCTAGTCCAGGCCTTCCTGACCAACCACTTTCTTGATGACTAGTTTAACCTCCCCTGTGAGTAGATTTTACCATGATCCTCCTGATCAAGCCTCAATGTAATTTGATATTGTTTACCCAATAAAGTTCAAATTTCTTAGCCTGGCATTCAAGGTCCTTAACACTCTGATATCAGTCTAGCTTTGCAAATGAATTGCATACTAAATGACCCTGTGGGAGCCATTCTCCAGCCAAAGTGACTATCTAACCCCTCTGCCACACATGCCTCTTCTTTGCCTTTTTTCATGCTATTTCTATACATGAAATAACCTCTATCCTCCCAACCCACCATTTCTACATGTTGAAATCCTCCGCATTCTTTAAGTCATGTCTATATAGAAGGAACACGCGGCATCCACAAGGGAAGACAATTTTGAGTTGGCACTTGTTGGAGGTGTAACGTTGGACCACCTGATGAATGCTGTGCATCTGGGCAGGCCGCTAGTGAAGCTCTGAGCCCTAGGTGATGAGCACAAGCATGGTGTCTGGCTCTTCAAAGTCTGGATAAGCTGATAAATATACTCAGGCTACAAGTTGCCTTTCCCAGGTTTCTGTTTAGTCTAAGGATATGATTAGTTCCCAACAATATTCCATAATTTATCAAATGGCTCTATTCCCCATTCCAACAGAATTTTAATTTTATCTTTGTTCTAACTTGGCATGATCCTCAAAGGATGCTGTATTCCCATGTAGATTAAAGGATATTTACAAAGAGGGAATCCAAATGAACAGAACACTGCTTTAGAAGGGAACTCTCAAGTGGTAGAACCTTGTGGGTCATCCACCACCTTCTATGATGACTTGCTGTGTTATCCAGGGAAGAGGGAAGTATTGCATTCAGTCACTTGGGCAGAGAAGCGCTTCCAAGTGTCCTCTTGAGATCAAAGTCACAAACGGGAAATGGGGGAAAGCATCTTTCTAAATTCAGCAAGGAAGGGGAAAGCTTCTCACCTCCAGGCTTGTAGTAACTGCTCTCCACTCTCAGCCACCCTCCAGGTGAGCCTGCCATTGGATATCTTAGTCAGGTACCCAGAAAAATTGACCAACATATTTTTTCCAATGACTCCTCAAGAGGTGGTGCCCCAAAAGGGGCTGTCGTCAGTCCCATGACCCAGTGCCTGTGGGAGCTGCTCACCATCTACCAGGCCGCAAGCACAAAATGCTGCCTCATGATTTTCACATTCCTGCCCAACCCCCAATCGTGGTCCTTTGCACCAGCTTTTCTCGAGTTCATTCACCCCCACAATTCTTTGTCCCTTTGCAGCATCATGATATGAGCAGTGCAGAGGAAATCCGCAGTGACTTCGAGGTGGGAGGCCATCCTAGAAAGGTTGATCTAATTTGCAGGTTTTCTAACTCCCTATGGCAGCCCCCCACCATCTCTCACATGCGTCTCCTTTCCACTTGGATTGTCCCCCATCTGTGGCCCACTGAATGCTTCCTTATTCTCATTCCTCTCAATCTGGTCTCTCCAACTACCCATTCCAGAGATACCCACTCTGTTCCCGCTGTTCTCTGGAATGCCTGCCCGGGAGTTAACAAATCTGCCTTTATCTTAGATCTTTTCTTTTCTCACCCTTCTATCTTCCTGCACTCACTATGACCTGGCTCCTTCCTGATGATCCAGCTTTTGTGGCCACCCATTCCAGCACTAGTTCTGCTTTCACTCATGCCCCTCACTCACAGGGCACAGTTTGGAATACTCCTGGCTCCTCATTGCCACTTCCAGCTTCAGGCTCCACCGCCTCCCAGTTCACACCTCCTCTTTGGAGGCTTTCCCAATCTCTATTTATCAAACAATCAAGGTTCTGGTCCCCAAGACACTCTGCTTCCTTCCTCAGTGACATGCCTTCAGCGCCTGGCTCCTACTCTTGTCCTCCCCAACTCTTGCCCTAATACTAGAGAACCTTAACATACATATTGATCTTCCCTTAAATACCTTGACTTCCCAGTTCCTCAGTTCACTCACTTCCAATGACCTGCTCCTCTGCTCTACCTCAGCGGTGCACAGGTGTGGTTGTACCTTTGAGCTCAGCATAACTCAGAAGCATTCCATTGACATGGTTGTGAACGTTGAATTTCCTTTATTGACCATAATCTTTTGGAATTTCACCTCCCTCTGTACCTTACAACTCCTAAGTCTTTCTTCACCTTCACTGTGCTTTCTTTCCCCCACCAACTCTTTCCCAGCATCACCCCTGCAGGGGCCACACTCTCCTGCCAATCTGATTCCCTGGGAAACCAGTTCAGCTCAACACTGTCTTCCTCCCTCGGGTCCCTTGCCCCTTTATCCTATCACCAATCTGGCCTCCCAAGCTCCGGTTTGATGATTATCATTATTTCCTGCCTTAACTCCTATTTGTGTACTACTAAAGGAAGCTGGAGAAAAGCATGAAGCCATGTTGACTGGGTCTACTACATATTTGTTATATAAGATCACATGAGCCATCACTGTGACCCATCTTGTTACATTTTTGTAATGAACTCACTAAGCCACTCATCACAACTGCTCTTCCAGATTTTTTCCTCTCTCTTTGAACCTCCCATGGCTCCCTTTCTCTCCACCATCTTAGCTGAGGACCTTTCCTCAGTTTTGGAAAATAACTGAGGCCATTTACCAAGAGCTCTTCTGCTCCCCCCCTCCTCTTCCTCCTCCTCCTGCCCCACGAAGGCTCAGATGTCAACACCCTTCAATTTGCATTCATTACACGGCCTCACCTAAGCAAACCTCCTTACTTTAAAGGCACGAAGTCTCCTTTCCAACAGAAAGAGAGAGTAATTCCTGGTTTTGCTCATTGCTCTTCCCTTCTACAGACATGCAATCTAATAGTGTTTAGTCTGCGATGTGGAAATAAATGGGGCCTTGGCCACGCCCACTCACCCCAAATGAGCACAGCCTTAGGATGGATAATCAGGACCCAATAGAAATGCTGAGAGTGTCTGAAGGAATCCCCAACAGCCTGCCACCGAAGCTCTGGGGCGTAGGGAACTCCTCCTCCTCATCTCGTATCACCCAGATGCCTTCAGCCACTATCTTCTTCAGTCTCTTTTATGTGAAAATGCATAAAGCCCTCTGTTTGGCCATCAAAGCTCTTCACAACTGGCCCCTTCCTACATACCCAGTCTTCTTATACCTTGTTTCCTCCACACACAGTGACCCAGCGATGTGGGCCTCTCTGCTGGGGGTCTTGCACAAGACACTGTCTCTTCCAGACCTGGAATTCTCGCCTTGCACATCTCCACTTCCCACTTCCCTCTTCCCCGGCTTCCTTTGAGTCTCAGCTACCTCCTCCCTTCTGCATACAGCCTTTCCCATCCTCCTTCCTCTTAGCACTTTCCCTCTGAGCCTGCCGGTGTCCAAGTTGCTGCTATCTAGTTGTTGCCATGTTATTTCCCCATTAGAATCTGAACTTCTTGAGGTCAGGAACTGTGTTTTCTCCTTTCTTTGTAACCCTAGAATTTAGCACGGTGACTCATGGTAGGCATATAATAAATACCTACTGACAGCATTTACTACTCCAGTTCAGGTGCTCAGCACCTCTTGCCTGGATGGCTGCAGTCTTTCCTCACTGGTATCCCTCTCTCATTTCTTCCCTCCGCACAATGGCAAAAATCACTTTGTGAAAGCCCAAGCCAGTCCCCTCCCCAAGCGCCTCCAAAGTCTCCTGATGACGCTTCCCTAGGATGAAACACAAACTTCTCAGCTTGGCATTTAAGGTATTTTGTAATTTCTCTCCAGACCATCTTTGCAGCCAGCCTCCTCCCTTTTCAGCTTACTCTGCTTTATGAACTCACTGCTCCAGGCAAACAGACCTCCCAGCTCAGAATTTCATTTTCAGCCTCCGTATCTTTGTCCTTTCTTCTCCTTCCATGTTTTGCCTGCCCCCTACGCCCCAGAGCTTCGGTGGCAGGCTGTTGGGGATTCCTTCAGACACTCTCAGCATTTCTATTGGGTCCTGATTATCCATCCTAAGGCTGTGCTCATTTGGGGTGAGTGGGCATGGCCAAGGCCCCATTTATTTCCACATCGCAGACTAAACACTATTAGATTGCATGTCTGTAGAAGGGAAGAGCAATGAGCAAAACCAGGAATTACTCTCTCTTTCTGTTGGAAAGGAGACTTCGTGCCTTTAAAGTAAGGAGGTTTGCTTAGGTGAGGCCGTGTAATGAATGCAAATTGAAGGGTGTTGACATCTGAGCCTTCGTGGGGCAGTCAGGGAGATCAGCCCCAGACTGGGATGAGAGTCTCCCCTGCTGGAGTGCCTGGTGTCTGAGCTGGAAGTCAGTATAGGCTATGGCTGGGGTCAGGTGCAGGATCCTGAGCCAATGGGCCCAGCAAGAAGGTAGGTCATGAATGTGAAACACGTGTCCATGCCAGGATCCAGAGTCCAGGACGTAAGCAAAGCAATGTGGCTTGGTTGTGCGTGCGTGTGTGTGTGTGTGTGTGCGCGCGTGCACATGTGTGTGCATATATGTGCACATGGGCATGCGTGTGAGGGGATCAGGCAGAAGTAGCTGAGGCTGGCAGAATCAACACAAGTTTGCATTCTGTCCAGAGCTCTACATTGCATCACAGACAGAGTTGGAGAGGTTTTTAAAAATTGTCTTTTTATAGAGGAGAAAGCAGAAGGCTGGCAATACCCTGGGGTTCATTTGTAGTAAGTGTCAGAGATGAAATTTGACTTCAGCATCTGAATCTAGAACTCTCTCCACTCCCGTACTATCTCCTCATAATGGCGAGTGTTTGGTATCTTGTGAGGACGTGCGTACGTGAGCACAAACCTAGGTTTCGCCTCTCCCCAGGGCCTTGGACTGACCCAGACTGCATCCTATTCTGGGAGATGACCACAAGAAAGTCATTCTCTTTCTTGGTTTCATTGCCCCAGTCTGGAGCTACTCCAGGAAAATCTATGAGTAGATTGATGGCATCACTCAGTCGAGCTTTACTGAAATGTGGGCAAAAGGCAGCCTTGGCTTTTATACAAGGACTCAAGGTAACACGTGCAAACGGAGCATGGGACACCCTTAATTCCACCCAATTGAAAATAAAAAGGCTAGAAAGGACTCTGAGGGGCCTATAAACAGATGCAGAAACACACACCAAGTTCAAATATCTCATCACTTCCCCCAGAAGAGACCTCCATTTAGGGCTGCTATTAGGACAACCTCTGATATTATGGAAAGTCCCCTTTTCCCCCAGAGTCCTCCATGGCTACTCTGTGGTTTAGACTCCCCCAGGAAGGTTAATCTACTTTTGGAGCTGGCTTATAAGCCACCTTCTTCCCATCAGATATGGACTCCTAATTCACTGGGTTTTCATGTCCCCAGGGAGCACGTTGTGTCAAGAAATGCCCTTCTTTGCTTAGAACAGGATTCTTAACCTGGTGTCTGTGGTCCCCTAATTAATTCAGGGGTCCTTAGATATATTCAGGGGCTCCATGAACATGGGTAGGAAAATATAGAATCTTCTAACAACATATGTTTGGTTTCCTTTCTATTCCCATGTATTTTATGATTTAAAAGCATTATTTTGAAAAGTGGCTTCATAAAGCTTTATCAGACTGGCAAAGGGGTCTGATACAAAAAAACGGTAAGAATCCCTGTTCTAGAAGGTCTGGTTTCTAAACTTAGCACCTGGCAATGTCTTCAGTATGGTCTGAAGAGGCAGGCACATGTTCACTTCTCCCAGATTTCTCAGAGCCTTAGCTGCTACTGTCTCTTGAACAGGAAGTCCTGTTTTAGGGTCAATCCTCTCAGAGACAACATGGAAGAGTATGAGCCACCGTCACGGGCTTCTCCACCAAGGCAGCCCTTTTGGCTCCTGTGGGTAAAGACAGGCCTCCTTCCTACCAAGTCCAAGCCCAGTGTGTTGTCACTGAAGGGAAAAAAGAAGAGAGAGAGAAGGAAGGAGTGAAAAAGGGAAGGAGAGAGAGAGACAGAGAGAGAGAGAAAGAGAAAAAGAAAGAGAAAAAGAAAGAGAAGAGAGAGGACAGACAGAGGCAGAGAGAGAGAGAGAGAGAGAGAGAGAGGAAAGAGAGGGACGGAGGGAGAGAGACAGACAGACAGAAATAGCAGTAGCAGCTGGTGGAGTACATTTTCCAGGAGCCTCCAGGTTCTGGAGCCGTCAGCCTGATTGAAGATGCAGCCTTTCCCCTCTCCTGTCTCGACATTTGCTTTATTAGAAGAAGCCAGAGAGGGGTGAATGAAATGTGGCTGGTCTTAGAAGACATTGGCATGATGATGATTTTACTGTCCTCTCTTTTCTCCCTTCTGTTTTTTCGTCACGTGCCATGGGAGGCATAGTTTGTTACTAAATGTTTCTTTGCTCTTGAACATTCTGCTTCCTTGTTGTTTGCAGTTTTTAAACAACGGTTCTCCAGATGATGATAAGATAATTTTAGTTGGTGTTTTTGCTGCACAGGGTGTGATGAAGAGGAACCAGATAGCCTGTCAATAATCCATTACTTAAGTTCAGTTGGCCGGAAGACCACGTCTCAGTCTGGCAACCTCCAGGTTGCTTCAAGGCTCAGACAATTTTATGACTTTATTTATTTATAACTTTCTTTATAATCTCTATTTTAAAGGTTCTTGATTTGTGGAGAGAAAAGAACCCAGGTGGAACCAGAGCTTTTTTCTTAGACTGAACACTCATTAGCTAACTTCATTATCTCCAAGCCGAGAGGTGACTGCGTGGGCCTTCTGGTTTTTTCTGCCCCTAAGAGGAGAGACAGGGAGTAGCGAAGAGAAGGTTCCACTCTGACCCAGTCCCCTGGGGGACGACAAGAAACACAGCCAGGGAGAGTGCCATCTGCCCACTCCTGAAGGGAGAAGGGAACAAGTGCCTCTCTACCAGACCTGCCCTCCACAGCGACTCCTGACCGGCATCGCACACAGAACCCTCTTCGGAAAAGAAGCCTCTTCGTTCCCCAAGGTCTGACGTTTCACTGAAGCCCATTTCGGGAGGCATCAATGCCCAGACTGGTGGGCTGCGGATCCCTCCCTGTTCAACAGGGGCAGCTCCAGCTTTGGCTCCCAGCCCCCAGGGGCCAACCACTGGGGAATTTGTCTCTGCAGCTCCAAAGCAGGCTTTCCCTGCAGACCCCCCTCCACTCTACCTGCTTGTCTAAGCGTAATAGCTCAGGGCAAAGACACCGGGCTTGAAATCTCAAGCCTAGGGCCAATTCCAGCTGTGTCATTTGCTACCTGTGTGACCTTGTGTTAGTCATTTTACTTCATGGGGCTCAAATTCCCCGTATATAAAATGAGAGAGTTGGGCTACCTGACCCCTGAGGGGCCTTCCAGCTCTCAAGTCTGTGACCTGCTTCTTAATCATACTTCCCCCACCCCCAGCTCTAGAGAAGAGTTCTTAAAAGTGATGCCTTCATCTGCACATCAAAGAACCTTCCAGGTGGGAACCTTAAATTTACATTCGATCTTTCAATAGTTTTTCTCTCATTTTGTGAAAACAGAATGGTAACTTTGAGGACCCAAGGCCCTGGATTTAAATAACCAACCAACTAAACAGAAACATGCCATTTTTCCATTCCCTATCATAATTGACTTTGGTCCTACAATAAAGACCCTATACAAACTCTAGTGAGAAATTATATTCTATAAATTCAGGACTGTGAAGTTAGCTAAGCGTGAGCATGGCCCCAGTCCCCCCAAAAAGCTTGTACCGGCTGCCAAAGCCAACAACTCCATCCTTGGGCCATGTGTTCCTCTCTCCTCTGGAAAATATGCTTCACCCTGTGATGGAAATGTAAACCACACTAACCATTGGATTTGTAAGAGGACAAGTTTTGAGAAGCTGTGTTTGGGAAGAGAGATCCAATTTTCCATTCTACCACAGAGCTCCCAGGAGGAAAAGGGAGCCCCAGCGGCAATACCAAGAAGGGGCTTGGTCGAGAGGAAAAGTGGAAAACCAGCAAACAGCAAGGTCGACTGCTTTGATAGAGATGGCCTTGCTCAGGACTGGAAGACACCATGAAGAAGAAAAGGCAGAACCCAAGTGCCGTCTGCTCCTTGGTGACCAGACAGCCTCATTTCTTTGCTCACAGCTGCCATACTTGTGAGCATTCAGAGCTGGCAGGATCATGCTGTACACATTCACACTTTCGGCTCCTTCCTGGAAACCAGCTTTTGAGAGTCTGAGAGGTCAGACACCTGAGAGGCGATGGAGTCAAGGGGTGAGGAGCTGGCGTCTGGGGCCATCTAAACACTGGCCTCCTGCTTCACACGTCTGCCTGGGGCAGGCACTGCCAATAACCACAGGATGGAAAAAAAATAAAAACGATTTTCAAAAGAGATTTATGTCTTTTAATTAGTGAGTTCCATTTATTAATATTTGAAAAAAATTTAAATGAAAGGAAACTAACACATGCTTTTAATGTGCTTCCTGGCCACAGTAAGCTGTGAACACTGGGCTTTTTGTTACTGGAAAGGGATGGTGAGTCAGTGCAAGTGGCTTGGAGACATGCTAACTTAGGATCAGAACCTGCGTTAAGATGGAGGCTGGAGCTGAAGGTTCACAACGATGTTTATAAGCACCGTGCATGGTAGAATCCAAAAGAATATTTACAAGTTAAGTGGTGCCACTCTGCTCTGTCTGCTGCTTCAGAGAGGAGGAAGAATGTTGACAAGTTAAAAAAGTATACATGTATATTATCAAGGCATCCAAAGCATGCGATTGTCTCTTTTGCTGAATTCTAGGTTAAAGGTTTCCCTTCTGAAGATAAGTAATGCTGAGGAGAAATGGTCCTTAGTGCAGAAAACAGGAGCCAAGTTCTGCTTAGCAGAGGCTAGATCTTCTCTAAGACTATCACAGGGCTGCAATCTTGTCTATGTAGGTAGTCCCTCCAGTGATTCAGACTGTGACCCATCCACAGCCACAGTATTGGGACACTCTTGTCTATGTCCTTCCATGAACACACCACGTGGAATGGGCCACTTAACATTCGGAGGAGGCTTCCTCTTTTTCATTCTCTTGATATTGTAAAGCTAGTTTCTGGTGGAGAGTGGAGGATTTCCATGGGCCAAACTTCCATTTTGCCAAGCAGCCGCTCAGTGTTAATTTGTTTTGTTATGTGTGCTGTTCCTGGTTATACACTTCTCTGGTGACACATGCCCCTTATGCAGCTAATGTCCACAGATCTTTTTAAGCACCTATGTTACGCAAGGCAAAGCACGAAGCCCTCAGAATTCTTTTTGACCCAGATCAGTGATCTCATTGTTATAGAATAATAATAGCTAATGATGAGTAACATTTACATAGTGCCTACTGTATGCCAGGCACTGTGCTAAGCACTTTACAAATAATATCTCATTTGATCCTCACAGCCACCCTCGGAGGTAGGTTCTATTTTTATCATCATTTTACAGGTGAAAAAACGGAGGCAAACAGAAGTCAAGTGACTTGCTGCTTAGCTCCCCTTGCAGTAAGAAAGCTCCCTCTCCCAATGCAGGTTGTTCCCTGTTCTGACCTCTCTAGTCGTAGAGAGTTGCTGGGGGAGAGAATCACAGGATGGGCCATCGGCAGAATTTGAACTTTTAGGTGGGCCCTCTCTTTACTGCACCACTGCCTCTCAAGTCCTGAAAATACCAATATGAAAAATAACCTGAGTCTATATGCAGACAAATATGTTATTGATAAGAATAACACCAATAATAGCTACCAGATCTGTCATGCTTTCAGGCTTGCACAATGCTCACACGTGTTATCTTGCTTAATCCTCAGTATAACTTGGTGAAGAAGGCATAATTATTATTATACCCATTTTATGGATGGGAAAACTGAAGCTGGGAGGCCCAGGGTCACACAGTAGGTGTTGGAGGCAGGATTTGCATGCAGATCTCCCTGACTCCAAGTCCACTGCTCTAAAAGGCAGAATGTGACTGGCACACTTCAACTACTCTCTGCAGAACGCTAAGGCTGAGATACATCTGCAGGGTTAGAGCCCAGACGTGACTTTGGCCACTCGGAGCCACAGCACAGCAAGCTTTGGGGAGGAGGTGGTACCTTAAGGGGATCCTGGAGGAAGGGAAGGATTTTATCAGGCAGATCTAAGGAGGGACAGTGCCGGCACTTGTTGATGTGGGATGGGAATTCGGAAGAGGTCAGGCTAGATACATACCTTGGTTGGATGGTAAGTAATTCTGCAAAGTCCCTCAAGGATTTTTTTTGTGCCATTCTGAGAATTAGAATCATGACTTCATATACTTGTTTCTGTGACCCTCATATTTGTAGGAGAATCATTCTGCATTTGTAGGTGAGAACTCCAGGGCTGCACAGAAGAATGTGAATGCCCAGAGCTCAATAGCAGAGAGCTTTCAGGACTCCCAGGACCTCGTGCCTGGAGCTCAGCGCTCGTCAGCAGCTTCCCAAGGGCAAGAATATTGGACGCCTGGCGCGTCTCGTTGATTTTCCAACGTCCACGCTGTGGGCTAAGGTCTGATCTGGCAGCTTCCTTGGTTTTCTCTGGTTAGCATCTCCATTCTGGGGCTTGGTGTAATTATCTCATCTGATTAAAGAGTGGCTCTCTGGGATTATTTGGAAAGCATGCTCTGTTGACATTTAAAACCAGGCAGGGGCAGGGTGGGGTGGTGGGGGAGGGGAGTGGAAGGGAAGGGAGAATCAAATTTGCAGCTGCTGTTATTTAGCGTAAAATTACAATGTATCCTGTGGTTCTTGATATTCTGACTTTGGACATGGAATCATTGGGTCTTCTAAAGTGTCTGGACCCAGATCATAGATGTGTCTTTAACAGCTTCATAGTGCAACGTCTACTCGGCCGGGAGGTTGCTGGAGACTCAAGGCTTGGGGAATGTGTCTTGGTGCTCTCTGATAAATCCCATGTACTCATGTGTGAGTCCCCCTGCCCCCAGCCTTTCATTCTCCTTCTTCAAACTGTCCATCAGAACTCATCATTTCCCCATCAAAGCTGCCCCTAGGGTTAACATACCCAGAAGTCACTGGAGGAGCCATGGAGATGCATAATGTCATGCTGGCTGAAGAAACGCAGATGCAGCTTGTGTTTCCATTAAACACACACACACACACACACACACACACACACACACACACACACACA
>NW_020954595.1:9774832-9822090 GCF_900497805.2 Vombatus ursinus | reverse complement strand
CACACACACACACACACACACACACACACACACACACACACACACACTTACAGTTTCTTATCCTCCTCTAAGATGAATGTGGCCTGGGAGTCTAGACCTCCCTGAGCTTTGTTGCCTGACCAAGGATTCTAGCTCCTCCTTGGGGAGTAACCAGGGGATGTTCACCTTTGGCTCCCAGGCTTTTGCTTTTCACCAACCTCATTAATCACTGGAATCCTTAGTTTTCATCAAAGCTCTACTCAAGCCCCCATTCCCCCCCTTAAACTTGGCCTTTCCAAATTCCTCTAGCTACTGGTGCTTCCCCCCCTTGACCCATTAGTTTGTATTAACCTTCCTCTGACACATACTATGTAACTGCTCAAGTCTGTGCTTTCAGAGACTCTCTGAGACTGTAAGTCACATAGAAGGTGTCATCCTCCATTAATAGAGAAAGTTTCCTCATCTGGGAGTCCCCAACATTAATGAAATTAAGTCCAGTCTTGACCCTCATATTTAGTATACATGAGTCTCTCCCATGATAGAGTATAAGCTTCTTGAGGGCAGGAATTGGTTCATTTTTTTACTTTGTTATCCCAGCACCATGGACAAGGCTTGGCTCATGGTCAATGGATGTTCATTGATTGATTGAATCACCAACGTTTAGCTTGAGACACTGAATCTTTGTTTTGGGGTCCCTGAGGCAGTTGAGTTGCCAAGCTTCAGAGATCCTACGTGTCTCATCCTTAAACATCCTTTCCTTTCCTTTTTTCCCATTTCCATTGTAACTGGATACCCAAACCTGGCATTCATTCCATCTTTCCCTTTTCCCTTTCCACCCCCTCCCCCTTTTGAAGTATATTTTAAAAAATCTTTCTCATTTTTATTGTTTTATTTATTTATTTTTTTGCTACACGGCTAATATGGAAATATGTTTTGCATATGTGTACAACGTGAAATTACTTGCCTTTTAAAGAATGGGATGGAGCAGGAGAGGGAGAGAATTTGGAGCTATCTACCAGACACTCCAAAACATGAATGAATTTTCCCAGAGTTATTTATGGGGAGAAAAAGCATATATAAATTCAGAAATAATCTGCCAGAGTAGGGTAATTAGAAGTATATGAAGGAAAACCACCTATTCCCTGCCTGGGTGGTGCTTAAACTTTCTAATACAAACTCTAGGTCTTGGTTGGCTCTCTAGGTTGGCTGCGTCGGGCCCCCTCACAATGCCAAAAGAGAATGGTTCTTTCAGTCCCAGAATTCATCTTGTGTTTGCCCATTTGGTTTAGGCTTAGATGATTCTCCTTTGCCTGTCCTCCAACTTATTCCTAGCCTGCCAAGAAGAAGACCTCCAACAGCACAATGCATTTAAAGTCATTTGCTCACTTCTCTATCTAGTCAGTGATTCTCCGACTGCCCCGATACCCCACATCCTTTCTCCTGCCGTTATGGGGAATAGAACTAGATATGGATAGTGTTCTCACCTCAAAATCATGATACGCTCTTCTGAAAGAAGCCAGAGAGCAGCCCTTTCATGACCATACCTTCACAAGGAGATGTATTTTTTTTATATGGGTGTTGTGCCCAGTGTCTGACACATAGTAAGTGTTGCTTTAATGATTGTCTCCCCACTGGGTTTAGCCCTACAGTACTCAACACAAATCTTTAAACATAGTGATACTAAAACAATAGTAATAACCTTCTCAAAGAACAAGATGATGATAAGGATGAAGACGAGGATGATGGTAATGATATTGGGAACAGGAGGAGATGCACATCATCTGAGTTGTCCTGTCTGTCAATAGAGTTATACCAAGGATGCCCTCAATGAACCTACACAGGATGCATTTTGACCCTCTCTGAACAAGAATAAGGTAACAGTGATGATAACAGCAGTCATGCTAACTGATGTTCATGTGGCCCTTTAAGGTTTGCAGAATCTTTTAGAAACATCATCTCACCTGAGCCTCCCAATGATCTAATGAGATAGATGCTCCACATAACGTAGTATTACCCTCTTTTTTGTTCTGCCACTGGACTCCTACGATGCTGGAAGAGAGAGTGAGGTTGACCACTTTGTACAACTCTGCCTCCCTTCAATCCAATTCATGAACAAGTCAAGACATCACTGGTGATGTTATTGGTCCTCTTTGAGAATGAAAGATGAATAATAACACAAGAAGAAACTGAGGCTGAATGGTTAAATGATGTGTCCATGCTTCTATAAGCTGGTGTCGGTGAAAGGGAGTCAAATTTAAGTCTTTCTGGATCCAACATTGGCCTTCTAAGGCCTTTCCTCTCCATAATCCCAGGAGATAGGCAGCCCCAGCATGACTTCTCTGACTAACGTGGCAGCTTCCCCATTCTTCAAGCCTACTCACAAGGAGACGCAATCAATCCCAGAGAGCACAGAGATGAGCCAGACTTTGCAAGGCTATGGGGTTATTTATCATCTATTTGCAAGCAGGGCCCCAGGTCGAGCAAAGTACAAAGTCTGGACATGTCAGGATCCAAGGAGGCTGAGCTTCCCCAAGGTACTGAGTCTCCAAAATTGGAGGGAGCGTGGCCTGAGGGACTGACTTTCCAATTTGTCTCCCAGAGCATGCTGTCCCTCTTTTAAACCCACAGACAGTGACCTTTGGCCCAGGTGTCACCTGTTGATAGCTCCCCACTGACCACTGCTAGTTTCCTGCTCCGGAAAAAGCTGGTTTTTCATGGCAACAGGCAAATATTTCAACAAATCTGGAAATGCTCACATGTGGGGTAAGGGGTGGTAAACAAGCATGAGTTGGGGTGCAGCTGCCTGGAGGAGGAAGGGAGGGAGGGCTGCCATTGTTGGGGAGGAGCCAATGGGAGGGGGGCATGGGAAAGGCTCTTAGTGCCCTCCAAATGTGAGAATCCAAGGGCAGAAGCCTAACTGCCGCATTCTAGTTATGGCTTCTCCTACCACAATGGGAGAGGTGCTTTACTTTTGCAGCCCACAGAAGGGCCTTTCTTCTTTTTCCCATCATGCCTGGCACTGGTTGTCCTCCATGCCTGACAGCATCCTTTATCCTCTCCTCACCTTAGATCACCATCTTTCCTTAAGGCCCAAATCAACTATCACCTACTTTGTTAGCTCTTTCCTGATGCCCCATCGGGCTGTGACCTCCATTGGAAAATACTTTTTACTTACGCATTATTTATTATATATATTATATATACACAATATATATTTATATATAATATATATTTATTATTATTTATGCATATAATACTTTATTTACGCAACTCCATGGCACAATGGGCAGAGTTCTGGGCCTGGAGTCAGGAAGCCCTGGGTCAAATCCAATCTCCAAGATTTACTAGCTATGTAACCCCTCCCTCCCAGGCAAGTCACTAAGCCTCAGTGTCCTCATCTGTAAAATGGTAGTAATAGTAACTCCTGCCTCACAGGGTGGATGAAAGGATTAAGTGAGATCCCTGTGCAAAGAGCTTCCCGGGCCATTAAGTGCCATGTAAATGTTCGCTGTTATTAAACATCTTGGATTTGCTTCTCTGGGTGCATTTCTCCCCATTGGAATGGAGGCTCCCTGTGGGCAAGGGCTGTTTCTTCTCTGTCACCTAGCACAAGGGGTCCCTGGTAAATGCCTGATGGATTGAATGCATGTTGAATTAGAGGCTTGAGGGTTGTGTGCCTTAGCAGACCTAAAGATTCAGCTCCCTCCTGGTGCTTGGCTAGTGTGTTAGTGTGTATTTTCATGGCAAAAAAGAAGCATTTTGAAGGCAAGGATCATTCTGTTTCATTTAATTTTGTCTTGGTATCTCCCAGCCCATACTAGGAGCTTAATGAATACTCATTGGACTGGGTTAAATTGGCTAGTGAAGGTCTCTGACATACTGGAGGTAATTTGGACGTCACCATCAAAATTATAAAGGTGAGGACGTTTCAGGCTATCTGGGGTAAGGGTGCCTCCTTCTCCTCTCTCTCTCTCTCTCTCTTTCACACACACACACACACACACACACACACACACACACACACTCATAAAGGAATGTCCTCTTGGGTGGCCAGCGTCCGTCCCTGGTGTCAGAGAGGAAACCCACAGCCTGGATTTAAGTGACCCCATCTGAACAAGGTCTTTGTACCAGAGGATTTCCCAAAACTGATCCCGAGAGACAAAATCTCCAAGGAGGGTCAGTGAGTCATTACGTATGAAAGTAAGAATCTCGTGCTTGAGTGGTTGGGGGGGTCCCCTGTTTTCTTGTCCAGCTTCTAGAAGTGGTCACTGCCACAGAGGCAGGTCCCCACAACCCAGCCAGGAGAGCCATTTGTTGGCCTTGTCCCGGCTAGTGCCATGGGACTCCAGCAGGTCCCCACAAAGCTGCAAGGGGACACCTTCAGGGGATGCCCACCAGTTAAGAGCTGCAGCCATTGGACAGAAAATCTGAGAGGCATTTCCAGGAGGCAATGTCCTGTTGTACCCATCTGGGGCCATATTGCGGCAGGTAATGTTCCTAGGTGACCTCCAGGAGGGGATAGCCTCAGGGAGGAGCTTGGTGGTCTTGAGAGTGAAGGACTCAGTCCCATAGTGTACAGATCACATGGGTGTATGGGCATGGGGCTTAGGCCCACATCTGCCTTGCGGAAGGTATGGGGGAGAGTGTGCCTCTTTGCTCCTGGAAGATTTGGGAAAATCTTGATAACAAGGCCTACCATCAGCCAAGGGCACGCATAGGTGAACATGCTGAAAGACAGTAGGCCACGGGGCCTGGGGTTTCAGGAAAACCTCAGAAGTCCCAGGTTGCGAAGCAGAATTAACAAGCTGCTGGTTTCTTGTAGACTTGTTTCACCGATAAATGGCAAAATTGCCAGGTTGGTCCAAGAGACTATAACCCACCTAGCTTTAGGGTGGAGCCCAATCTTCTAAAGATACAAAGAGAAAAAAATAATTTCTACCCTCAAGGAACTCACAATCTAATAGGGAGCTCACATGCAAACAAGCTACCGACAGGATATATTGGAAATAATCTAAAGAGGGAAGACACTGAAATGAAGGGGGTGGGGGAAGAGACAGGCAGGCAGACAGAAGGCACTTAGTAGCTGCTACGTGTTGGAGATAGAAATGCAGCCAGAAAGAAAGATGGTCCCTGCCCTCAAGGAGCTTACATTCTTGGGGAAAGACAAGCCAGCAAAGGCAGGTATGTGGAGGGGAGAAGGTGCCTTCAGGCTGTCTTCAGGCCAAGTTGGCCAGTTTCTGGAGAAGCCCAGAGCGCCTGAAGTGGGGACGAAGGGAGTAAAGGATGGATGGTCGAGCCCCTTCCAAAAGTGAGGCCATCACCCACTCACCAATGGCGGAAGGAAGCTGGAGGACAGAGAATTCCCGGGGAAGGTGGCCCTACGTCTTCAGGAGTTAGCGGCTTCCTGGGAGTCAGCTCAGGGATTTTCTGTGGCTATTTTGTGTCATTCAACATTTATGGTACCTCTCTATAGGCAGTGTGGCAAAGCAGGGTCAGAGGATCTGGGTTCAAGTGCCAGCTTTGCCCAAATCACATTTCTGTGGGCCTCAATTTCCTCCTTTGTAAAATGAGGGGGTTAAACTCAATGGTTCTGTGATATCATCCAGCCCTAAATCTAGGATGATGAATAAACATTGTGCCTCAGGCATGGCTTTGAAGCTTAGAGGTTCTTTGGAAACAAGTCTTAATAATACATTTTAGAATTTAGCAGACAGTGTGCTGCATGGGGAAGACCGAGAGGTTTGAGAGACTAAGGATCTTGGTTCACACCTCGGCTCTAGCACTCACTGCCTGTGAGTTTGGGTGAATGATTCCCCGTCCTCTGGGACTCTGTTTTTCCCAGTGTGAAATGCAGGGGTTGGATTAGACAGCTTGGGGGTCTCTTTCTGGTTTAATAACCTGCCCCCACAGGTGCTAAAGGCCCTGGAAGAAAGGAAGGCCCAGGTCTTCTGGTAGAGGCCAAGGGCTCCTTGTTGGGAGGGACCATTCTCACGTATACATTGAGCAATTATGTGATCCATGGAGTTTCATTGGGTCCTGGCTCATTCTCCTTAGCCTTCTCATGTTTACGGGCTTGGTAAAAGTGATTCTTACAACAGCAAAGGGTAGGTTGCAGCTTTTCCTTCCTCCCTCTCCCTACTGGAGCAGTTTTGTGGTTCTGATGGCCTGACCCGTAGTAACCAATCCCCTCACATCTTTCCTTGGGATTGTGCTATGAGCCGCATTAGACCCAATCCGAAATTCCCATCTCTTGGAGCCAGGGTAAGGATCCTTGTCTTAGGGTGATAGCCTTTAACATCACAGGTAAGTTGTAAGAGGCACCAGGAGTTTGGGGCAATGGTCCAAAACAAATAATCCAGGGGATTTGGGGAGTTCTACTTATTCAAAAAAAATCACCTTAAGAAGAATTGCCGTGGAGGAGGAATGACTAGGCAGTAATTTATTAAAAGAAAAGAAAGAAAACAGACCAGCAAGGTTTAGAAGATTTCAGCTTCATTCAAAATGAGTCCACAGTGTTATTTAGAGCAACCTAAAGTGCTCCTACCATCTTAGGCTCCATCAGACACAGTGCTCAAGGCTGAAGCAGTGAGAGATGTATTGTTTCTTGCCCTGTTCAGTTCTGGGCATCCCGGTTTAAGGAAATGGGATTAACTAGAGAATATCCAGGGCAAGAGGGAGGCACCAAGAAGGTGAAGGTCATAGTTCATGCCCTATGAGGCTCAGTTGAAGAAACTGGGAACATTTAGCCTGGAGAAGACTCAGGTGATGTGAGAGTTGTCTCAAAGTATTTGGAAGGCTGGTAGGTGTTAAAGGAGTGAGACATTCTGTTTGTCCCTAGAGGGAGAGACAGGATCAATGGTGTGGGGGAGGAGGTACTAGGGGGAAGAGATTTAGGCTTGATATCAGAAAAAATCCCTACTAATTAAAGGGAAGGGGCTGCCTCAGTGGGTAGTGGGTCCCCCCTCACTGGAGAGCTTTAAGCAGAGACCACTTTGAAGCAAGGTGGTCATGTCAGGGATCTGGTAAAGGGGATTCTTGATCAGGCATTGGTGTTGCTGGAGGGTGTGTGGAAGGGAAGGAGACACCATGGCAATGCTCACCACAGGCTGGCACACCTAGCATGTCTGTGGCTCATGCATGGGTCAAACCAGATGACCTCGAAGGGCCTGTCTAGCTCTGAAGCTCTGTCATTCAATGCTTTTAAGGAAAATATTCTTTCAACTTTTCTGTGATGTTAGGGAGAGAACACTACACTAGGAATCAGTATCACTGGGATCTTCCTGTCTTTGATATTTTAGAAGTGATGTGAACTCATCCCCCCTGAACCTCAGTTTCTCCATCTATAAAATGAGAAGGTCAATCTAGAGCACAGGCTCTTTACCCTCACCCCTTGGACTGTCCAGAGAAGCCAATGGAGCCCTTCTCAGAACTAAGGTTTTAAATGTCTGAAACAAAATACACAAGATTACAAAGGAAACTGATGATATTGAAATACAATCTCAGTCTCTCTCTCTCTATATATATGTATATATATATATATAGATGATAGATATAGAAATAGACAGATAGATAGATATAAATATATTTAAAGTTCACAGATACCAGGTTAAGAATCACTTGTCTATATGAGCTCTAGGGTTATTGCCTATGCTAATATTCTGTTCCTTTTCAAATGAGATACCATGTGTAGAGCACTTCATAAACCTATAAACATTATGTGAAGCTAGCTAAGAGGAGGAGGAAGAGGATAAAGATGATGATGTCATTCTGTGGCTTTTCGAAGTTTAATGAAAATCACCGAGGGATGCCCAGGCAATGTTCCAAAAGGGACCAGGCACTCGCTTTTACTCTGCACTGTGAGATAAATTCACAAGCAGCCTCAGATATTTCCTAACTTGTGTGACCCTGGGGAAATCACTTAACCTCTGTTTTCCTCAGTTTCCTCAATCATAAAATAAGGATAATAATATTACCAAACTCCCAGGCTTGCTGTGAGGATCTCAAATGAGATAATATTGTAAAGCACCTAACAGTTCCTGGCACATAATAGCCACACTATTATTAATTATTATTATGGTATGTGCAATACCCCCTTTTTTCACCAGATTCTTATAAAGATCAGATTGATGTAACATACCTTTTAAATCTCAAGGGCTTTATAAATTTAAGCTATTGTTGACTTCTAAATTATACCAAATGTTAGAAACAAAGTCATATTCAATTTTTTTCCTTTGGGTAAGGGGGCCTTCAGACAGAAGGGAGTAAAGATGAAAGTGAAGGGACTTACTATCTCTAATCCATGTGGGAGTTCTGACTCTGATGGTCTCTATATCTGATAGTCATGTTCTAACTAATAACATGTATCAACTGTCTTCTAGTTTGGATAATAGGTCAGTCTGGTTAAGAGTCTAATGATTTGCTTGTTTAACTATTGACTACTGTCTCCAAGGTGAAGCCGTTAGCATATCAAAGTAGTGATTAAGATTGAGATCATGATAAATTCTACTTGGGACCTTGGGCAAGTCACTGACTCAGTTTCTTCATCTGCAGAATAGGGAAATAAAATCTGCAGTATAATCCAGGACCTCACTGGATTATTTGAGTTTGAAAGAGGTGATGCAGTTAGAGTGCTTTATAAATGTCAGTTTTTATGGTTATTATCATCGACTATGCCTCTCTTCACTCTTTTGCCCCAGGGCTTCCATTCCATTTTTAAAGAGCCTTTTGATGTGGGAAGACCTTTAAATTGCCAAGCCAACAGATTGGAAGCAGAAGCTTTAACCCAGGTGGTTAGGTTAGGAAGTTTTTCCAGAACACTGTCTCTACTGCTCAAGCACATTTGAGAATGTTGGAGAAATTCTTCAAAAAATGGAGTAAGATGCGTTCTCCAATATGCAGAATGTGTGAACTGAACTGAGGATGCAGGCTCCTGCCACAAAAAGCAGCCCTTTACCAGGCCTTGGGAAGCAGATGCAGCCATTAATGAATTCCAAAAGTGATCTCAGTCCCCTTTTATAAACACCATGGTTCATTTAACCAACACAAAGCCCACTTCCTCCCTCATGGGGACTGGAGAAATACACTCATTTTCCTGGGTTCATGTATCATTTCAAACCTCAAATTCAAGCCATGCTGGCTGAATATCCAGCCCATTTCCTTGCACTTTCAGCATACCTGGGCCAAGATTCAAGCGTGTCAGAGCCAAATGTGGATGCAATTAATGATTTCAGAAAAATAGCTGAAGATGTGTCTGTTTGGTTGGGATTTTCATTCATGATAGAAGAAACTGTTTTTTGGGAAAAAATGAGATTTTGGACCTTGTTTCAATGTGGAACTAAGAGCATCTAAAATGATCCTCAATACTTGATTGAAGACGTTTAGTAGATTTGTTAACAGACATGGTTTCTGAACATAAACCAGGGGTCACAAAGGGCCAAGAAGTTAAGTAAGCCTAGATTGTAGATGGTATCTCCTATGACATCCACATCGCCTTGTCAGTCACCTTCCTCTTGATTAGCTGATCTCATCCCCAGTCCACCTTTCTTTTCTGGAGGTCTGCCTTCGGTTGGCAATAGGCATGAAAACGCTACCTGTTCCCCTAAGGTCTAAAGCTCTTCATCCAGGATTTCATAGCCTTTAGAAACACTTCCTGGCTCCATTTGGTGGTGGTGCCCTTCCTCCCTGTCTCTGCCTCTTGGCTTCCTGGCTTCCTTCAAGGTTCTGTTCACATCTCACTTTCTGTAGGAGGCCTTTCCTGCTCCTCTGGTTCCCGGGCACTGCTAGTGCCTTCTCTCTGAGACGACCTCCCATTCTCTCTCTCCCTCTCTCTCTCTCTCCCTCACCTCTGTCTCTTTCCATCTCCCCCCCTCTCTCTCTCTCTCTCTCTCTCTCTCTCTCTCTCTCTCTATATATATATATATATATATATACACACACACATATACATAATCTTTATATATGTGTTGTTGCATGTTGTCTCTCCCGTTAGATTTGGTGGTCCTGGAGGTTAGGGACCGTCTTTTGGATTTTCTTTGTAGCCCCTGCACTTTGCGTAGTGGAGCACATAGGAGGCACTTAATAAATGCTTATTGTCGATGATGCTAATGATGGTGATGATTGTACCCACACAAAATATCAGAAGCAGGCACTGGTTGCCTGCTTTTCTGTCAGTCAGTCAACAAACATTAATTAAGCACTTGCTGTATGCCAGGCATTGTTCAAAGTCTTTAGAACCTCTCCCTCGTATCCCAAAACCACCTGGGGAAGACAGTAGATCTATCCAGAGATGAGTTATTAATCACTCTGTCACTCATCCCCTCTTTTCTTGACCATTCTTGGATGAGCTCTTACCTGGTGGCACCTCTAGATTCCCATTAGGATTCCTGCTTCTCTCTAGAAACTATCCAGTGCCTCCCCCTCCAGAGAAGCTTCGTGGCTGTATAGCTCCTAAAGGCCAGGGGTCCTCCTTCTGCCTCTGTGTCTGCTTCTCTCCCCCTCCATTCTCCTGAGAGAGGCTAAGGTTCCTCTGGGCTTCTTTACATCCTCTTTCTTCTTTGTCGAGATTTCTTCTTCTTTTTTTCTCTTCCTTTGAAGCATTTCATATATATATATATATATATATTTTCCCCAGGAACATTTCATTCTCCCTGAAAACCTTCAGAAAAAAGATTCATTGGTGGAAAAACAGAGTACTCATTCATGTTTAAACACCAAAAAACATAGGAATGAAAGGCCCATTCTTTAATATGATCCAAAGCATTTATCTAAAAGCAAGAGCTAGCACTATTTGTAATGAAGAAACATTGAAAGCTTTGCCAATACAATTACAACTGAAGGAGGGAAACTCACCATTTCCACTATAATTTGACAAAGTACTAAAAATGATAGATGAACCAAAACTAAAATAAAGGTGATGAACAAAAGCAAAATGGAGGTAAAATTATCTCAGTTTGTGGAGGACACTATGATGTACTTAGAAAACCCTAGAGAATCAATAAAAATAGCTTTGAGACTATTTAACTTCAGCAAAACATCAAGATGAAAAATGAATCAGAGTAATCAGAATATCTGCATTAAGAAGCAGAAAGATGTAGAAAAAGCAATACATTAAAATAATGAAAAAAAACATTAAATATTTGAGAGTTAACTTGTCAATAAACAAACATCACATACCCCAACATTTTTCTGATAATGTTATCAAATGGAGAATCATGGAATCCCACATGAATCTCAAAAGACTAAAATTTGTGGGAGACCCAAAGGCTATGGAGAGTTGTATGGTAAGTGTAAGGAAGTTTTGACATGTCCCCAGCATATGATATGACCCAAATCAGAGGTACCAACACACTCACTGACAGTTGATCTCATGGATCCCACAAAACTGTAACACCCAGATAGAAATATAATTGGAAAATATTTAACAAAAGAAATAAAACAGCAATACAACATAGATAATGTTAACATGTGACTTTCTAAGTGAATATGCAGTCAGGAGGAATCTGTTACTATTTGAGTGGGACATCTCTGACCTAAATATCATTCAAGATATGTGTAAGTGGAAAAGGGGTGGGCAAGACATGCAGAATTAGCAAAGAAAAATTGACAAATGGTCCTGATCCTGAAGTGGGTCCCATGCAGGGCAAAATGACCCTGGGAAGGACTTCCGTAGACCCCCTGTATTATGGGAAGGTATGGACAAGAGGGGTGTGGGATTAGAAGATGGCAGGGCCTTGCAAGCTTCACTGTTGTGGGGGAGGGGAAAACCACTGAAGAAGTTTGATCCTTGATTAGCTAAGAGAAAAAGGAAAAAAACAAGCAGGATGCTTGCCATTAGTATTTGCTCTGTCTAGATACTCAAACCAAAAATACTAAAATAAGACAAAGTATGGAAAGCTCTTTGCTCACCTCAAAGCAAAGACCATATATCTGTGGTTTGGTAGATTTTGATATTTCCTCCAGCGCTCCATCTGCGTTTCCCCATCCATGTAACTGGCCCGGGGCCTTCCATCGCTTCACTGCAGGGGGTCTGTCTAGTGAACTGGAGGCCCTGCCCACTTTCTCTTGATAGAATGAGGACACCAGAGGAGCACTCAGGTCGTGCCTTTCATCTCTTGCCCTTAACATGTGACTAGACTTAGCACAGTGCCTGGAACGTAGTAAGTATTTAATAAATATTTGCCGATTTTTGACCAACTGACCAAGCAGGCCATTTCCTCTTTCTCTCACATTACTCAGTTCCTGTTCTTCTCTGGAGTTCCACATTGGTCACATTGCAGCCTGACCAAACCTACTGTTTGCCTTTCCATCGTCCACTGTGGGATATGCATTTTCAATTCCTCAGAGACTGTTGTGTTACATAACATTAAAGACAAATAGAAACATGGATCAAATGTTAGTATTAAAAATATGGGCCTCTGTTCCTAGGATAAGCTTATGGTCATAATAGGATCTTGGCATTTCCTAGAGGAAATCTGGCTTCCATCTTCTTCTTTTAAAAAAGAATTTTTTTAGGCAATTGGGTTTAAGTGACTCTCCCAAGGTCAGACAGCTAGTAAATGTCAAGGGTTTGGTCTAAGGCTGGATTTGAACTCAGGTCCTCCTGACTTCAGGGCCGGTGCTCTATCCGCTGTGCCACCTAGCTGCCCCTTCCGTCTTCTTCTTGTTCAACTCTGGCGTCAACTCATTGTCCCTAATGCACAAACTGATGGCTGTAAGGGTTGTCTATTGGGATGCATGTCACAAACCGGGCCACAGACCTTTTTCATCCATTTGGTCTTTCCTGTTTGAATGGTCAGGTCTTTCCTTTGAGTGATGGCAGGTTTCTTTCAGGAGACTCTGTAACCAGAGCTTGATGCAATCAGACCCATGTCCTATGCAAATGGAAGCATGTAGAGGTTCTTGACATCTATAGGGGATCTTGTTCTATTTGGACTCTTTTCTCACTCTTCTTATCCCAATGGTAAAATCTGTTGGCAAGCATTCATCTCTCTGTTTTATGATTTGCCTCGTGTTTATGACCAGAGGGTTTCCAAATATAATTATTTCTGTCATTAATCTTCTAAGGAATATTGATTGTTTGATATATATGAGAGACACTCTTTTTGAAAAAGAGTCCGTAAGGTGACATTCTTCTTTATCAAATCAAATTCTGTGTTATGTATACAAGGGCAATAGTTACACTCACCACTCCCCACTTAGCCCTGATATCTTGATCTATCTAAATTCATCACAAATATAAGGCAGGACAGAATGTTTTCAGCATTTCAGCTAAGTGTGATAGGAAGTCTGCTCAAATTATTTGAAGGGTTTGTCCGTGCCCTGTGGGGCTTGCATAGCATCAGGGAGATAGTTCGGGACCATAGATTCAAGTATTTGAGAATGTAGTAGTGTAAGCCTCCAGCCGTGCTACTGAGACACAATCTAGGGGAGGGGAAGGAGGTGAGCACCTCAGCCTCCTGACACCAGCCCACTCCCTCTTGACCACAGGGGGATCTTGGGAATGTCAGAAGACCAGAACATTTGGACTTTTCATGATTCCCCATGCAATGTCTCTCAAAGCAACAGTGGCTATTACCAGGGATTGCACTCGTGAACTGAGGATGGACTGGACATGTTATGGGAAGAAAAATTCAAAGATCTACAAGGATCCTAAAAGTTACTGCCTACCTAAAGGGAATAACATAAAGACCCTGGCCAAAGGACTTCTACGAGTGGTGAGTTATTACTTTGTCTCGTGTATTCTGAGTCTGAAGTCCACTTTTCCCTGAACTCTTTATGTACTTGTGGGAGAGCATGTCATAGACTTTTTGAGAGGTGTTTTCTACCAACAATTCTCCCTGTACCAATCTAATTAAGCCTAGTTGATTAATTTATATTGATTCATAATTATTCAGGAAGCACAGTGGAAGGGGCTCATGAACTATAGCATTGAAAAGACACCTGCCCTAACGATCCCTAGAATCCTGAGGGGAGACCTAGCAGCTGAGCTCTGGGGCTCTGACCTGACAAGATTAGTGGGGGCTGGGGGAGCATCTCTAAATCCTGCTTGTTGTTTTTGTCGACAAACAATGAATGGGGTCCTTTCTCCTCCATGCCTTCCAATCGCTTGGCGAATGGGAAAAATATGGAACATTGTTGAATGTTCACATTGACATCAATGTCTCAAAATTATGATTTACAAAGGTTATGGCCACACATTTGTGTAGACACATGTGACAGTCTCAACTTTTGAGGTGTGATAGGGTTATATTATGCTAAGTACCTAATCCAACTCAATTAAATTCATTAACAAATATTTCCGAAGTGCCAAGAATGTACTGGGTATAATTCTACTCACAGGAGATGCAAAGACAAGGATGAAAGTGCCTATATCTGTAGTTAAGGAGCCCCAACTCTACTGGAGGCAAATGCTGAGGCCACAAGGAAGTCACTGCTACAAAATGAATACAGGCACTTCCAAGGGGAGAACATGCTGAGAATTGGAGGGAGCAGGATCAGCCTTGGGAGGACTGGCCCAAGCTGGGGGGGGGCAGACCTTAGTGAGCACCTACTTTGCAACAGCCAGTGTGGGCAAGAACCGGTGAGATCTGCTTTAGGCCCTTGGGAGAAGGGCAGTGTCCAGGACTTTCTCTAAGACTGAGGGATGATAACTGCAGGAGAGCATTATTTTTAAATCGGTTTATGGCAAATTAGAGTTTTCTGTACCAAATGCATGATTTGGCTTCTTATTTTGCCAGTGGTTCTGGAGTTTAAGGAAAATAGTAAGTAGGTTTTTGTCTTTTGGGGGCTGGATTTTAACATCCTTGGCCCAGATTCTGCTTAGGCTAGCCTGAGTGGGCCTGGTTGTAGACACTCTCCATGCCAGGGACAGCATCTCCCATCCATCACCCCAGCAGCTACAAGGCTGGAGCCACTGGCCAGGAAACAAGGACTGATAACCTCCTTCACCAACTTCCTTTTCCCAATCTGTCTTGACTTAACTTTGAGAAATGGAAGATAAAATTAGGCCGTGACGGATGCATCTTCTCCATTTGGATTTTCCAAAGAATGAAAGTGGAGAGTCATTGAATGCAATGCGATTCAGTCCTGTGTGTAGTTCAGTGATATCAAAACAAACTCTGGGACTTACTCCGTGTTTGAGCTAAGAAAAAGACTCATCCCTTGAAATGGGAGGGGGCTTGTGTGCGTTTTCAAAAAATGAATCAAGGCTTGTGAGTGAGATTTTTATTGAACAAAACTCCAGTTTCAACCTTTGCTCTGAAACGAGACAGGTACCCAGGCACCCTGAGGGTCAGTGAGAAGCAACAGGCAAGATGGAAGAAATAATGAAAGGTCTCCAGGAGACATCAGAGGCTTGACCTGATCTTTGAAACCTTCTTTCTCTGAATGAATTGGTGATTCATCCTGAACTGTGATATAGAGACATTTACTGCGCCCTCTTTCCCTCCTTACCCCCCTATAGCTAATTCTTAGCATGTATGAATTGATCTAAAGAGAATTCTGGACCCCTTTAAAAGAGATTCAATTTGGTGGTGTATGCCAATGACAGGCTCATTGGTTTGTTAAATTTTCATCCAAGCCTGGTGAAAGCTGTGACAACCCTTATAAAGAAAGCAACAGAGTAATCATGAGGGCCTTGTATAAGTGGGGGAAGATCACAGGAGCCTTAGAGTCCAACGTCCTCATTTTATAGATGAGGAAACTGAGGCAGGGAGCTGTTAAGTGACTGGCTCAGGAACAGCCAATCAGTCAATCAGTTATAAAGAAGTTATCAAGTGCTTACTATGGGCAAGACACTATGCTAATCGCCGGGATTACAAAGAAAGGCAAAAACACATCCCTGCCCCTTATAAGCTCACATACTAATCATGGAAACAACAGGCAAACCATATAAGCAGCATAAAAAGGAAGTGATCTCAGAAGGAAGGCAAAGCAGTGAAGGGGGTGGGGTGGGGATTGGAGATCCCCCCCAAGGATCACCCTTGAAGAAGGTGAGGTTGGAGCAGAATCTTGAAGGGAGCCGGGGAAGGCAGGAGGCAGACAGGAGGAGGGATAGCATCTTAGGCATGGGACATGTATGCCAGAGGCAGGGTTTAACTCTAGTCTTTCTGACTCTAGTACTCTATCCTCTATGCCACAGAGACCTTAGGACCTAGGCATGAGGCCCCTGCAGTCTCTCCTTATGATTGAATGACTGCTCCGTGAACCTCCATTTAAAGAGGGTGTCCAGGCTAGCTATGCCTCATGCCTCTCCAGCTAGGTCCACAACTTTTCTCTACTGAGCACTGCACAAAATGCCTTTGCTTCTCTCCCTTCCCCCTACCTCAGCTTTCTGTTACGTGTTCTGTTGCCCCATTAGAATGTAAGCTCACCAAGGGCAGGGACTGTCTTCCTTTCTACTTGCTTTATTTATTCCCTGTTCATAGCACAATACTAGCACATAGTAAACGCTATAGAAATGTTAGCTATTGTTATTCCAGAAGCTTCTTCATGCTCTGTTTTTGCTACATTCAGGTAGCTGATTAATAAAAACAAGAGACAAGACCAAGCTGACAAGGCATCCCCTGGGCAGTAGGTCAGTCCCAGGTTTGTCCTTCTGTCCTTCATGGACCAGTGTCCTGAATATACCTTGCAACGGTCAGCTAGTTCTGTAGTAGAGGGAAGTGGGGAAAGGACATAGGAAGTATGCCTATCACTGCATGCCTTCCCAAAAAACCATCTTGGTCCCCAAGTCTCATGTCAGATTATCAGGTAAGGTCTGGATGACTTCTACTGTGGCTCAGGAGAAGGGGCTGATCAGATCTCTAAGGGGAGCAGCCCTTGATGAGGCCTGCCATCAGAATCGGTGATGCGTGTGAATGAGCGGGTCTGTAGGAAAGTGTCTGTTTGTCTCTAAAGCATCTTCCTCCAGGGATCCTTGGAATGAAGCTCCTAACATTTCCTTTGTGGCTCTGAGGTTTTGGGATGATGACTTCTGTCTTCGATCATATGGTTTCTTCAAAACAAACCCTTCATGGTATACTTTGCCAGGCCCCAAACAGATGTTCTCTGGTGAGGTGCATTGCTTTTCAAATAAGAGATACCGTTAGTCTTGGCAATGTCTCTCCCTGTTGCTCTAAAGGGGACTCTTGCCTAAGAATATCTCAGAATTTTGTTCTCTCTTGAACTGACCTGACTCAACTCATCCAGCAGCAGGGAATGCTCCTTATTGGGGAGGCTTCATTGGCTTCTTCAGACAAGCCTGGCCATGGGCGTGGGTCCTAGTGATGAATCTTAGAGGAATAACAATCAGCAGACAGGGCACAGCCAAAATCCTGGACAATTCCTGGTGTAGGAGGAAAAGGGAGGAAAGGTGGGGAGAGAGAGAGAGAGAGAAAGAGAGAGAGAGAGAGAGAGAGAGAAAGAGAGAAAGAGAGAGAGAAGAGAGGAAAGAAAGAGCAAATGAGAGAGAGAGAATGAGAGAAAGAGAGGAGAGAGAGGAGAGAAAAGAGAGAGAGAATGAGAGAGAAAGAGAGATATGGAGAGAGAGATAGGGAGAGAGAGAGAAGAGAGAGAGAGAAGAGAGGAAA
The DNA here is from genome assembly GCF_900497805.2 of Vombatus ursinus. Taxonomy (NCBI): domain Eukaryota; kingdom Metazoa; phylum Chordata; class Mammalia; order Diprotodontia; family Vombatidae; genus Vombatus; species Vombatus ursinus. The sequence goes on along the minus strand of NW_020954595.1, from coordinate 9,804,544 downwards.
GAGCAAATGAGAGAGAGAGAATGAGAGAAAGAGAGGAGAGAGAGGAGAGAAAAGAGAGAGAGAAAATGAGAAAGAAAGAGAGATAGGGAGAGAGAGAAAGAGAGAGAGGAGAGAGAAGAGAGAGAATGAGAGAGAAAGAGAGATATGGAGAAAGAGAGAGAGAGAGAGAGAGAGAGAGAGAGAGAGAGAATGTGTCAGAGCAATAAAAGAATGAGGACAATTCAAATCCCCCTTCTGAGATTCTTATGAAGGTCTTTCTTTTGTCTGCATTTCTATCATTTCCCTGCCTGCTGGGTTGATTCTTTCTCCCTTCCCCTCTAACCCTCAATATACAACCCAGACTCTTCCTTCTCCTTTGTTTTGTCTTGGGAGCAGAAGGAATAGCACCCTTCCATTGGTGCAGATAGCAAATTTCACCTTGTAGGTGGGAAGGACATTGAAATCCCAAGGCCTGGTTGTATCTTTTGATTTCTCCCCTTCTCTATTCTGTCTTTCCCCTTGTTCTCTGGGATGACAGTTGGGAGGGGGTGAGGGTGCTGTTGACTTCTCCACTGCTTGCCGTTAGACAGAGACACACAGTTCAGGAAGCTATCTGATTCTTGTATGAATTCTTTTATCCTCAAAGGGACTTCCTGCAAAGGAAACTATTCTTTTTTCACTATCGGGTTTCTGCTCCCCACGGTGTCTAGGAAACCATTCATTTAATTTTTGACATTTTGAGAGGATTTGGAAAACTAAGCCTATTTGAAAAGACTTGCTCCTCCATGAGAACAACAAGGGGGCAATGAGAACAGAAAGAGACAGAAGAGGAAAGCATTCCATCAGGGCACAGCCTCGACTATGGGGTCCTGATCCACGCCAGGAAGCCTTGGCATCTCTCTTCAAACTTTTTGGTACATTTCAATTAGAACCAACAAACATTTATTGAGCATCAATTTTGCACAAGATGCTGGGGGTGGAAGTAGATGGATGAAATGAGAAAGAAGAGAAATGACAAAGATGTAGCCCCTGCCCTCATGAAACTTACATTCTACTGGGGAGAAATAAGACATACATGAGTAAATATGATAAAAAGTGGAGGATGAACCAATGTCTTCTGAAAAGCTGGGGTTCATCAGAGAAAGAACAGGAAAGCTTTATAGTCATATCATTCTGTGATTCTACTCCACTCCTGCTGGTAACTTCCATAATACTGCTTAGTCTGAAAAATTGTCCTCTCTCTTTTGTTAAGATCCCTTCCTGGCTGATTTACACAAGTTAGAGACTTGTTTTAATTCAATAACCATTTATTAAGCTTGTATTAAACACTCTGCTAGGCAGTGATCAAAATGAAAGTGTTCTCCTTGAGAAAAGAGCTTGCCTCCAATGGTGGAAGCGGGAGCAATGGCAGAGGGGAGAGGGATTACAACACAGACCAGGTAAGTAAAGATGAAAATAAAATAATTAAGTAAATATAAAGGATATGTAACATGAACCAAAAAATGTGGGATGTCGGGGTATGAGAAGAATGAGAGAAAGAGAAAAAAATATTTAATGACCCTTTCAGATGAGTGGAGTAAGGAGCAGGGACAATGCTTCCTAGACTGCATCCTTTCTAGTTCTGGCTGGGCTACAGGTTATCCTCCAGAGAAAGAAGGAGCCACCAGAGAAGTTAAAGGGAGACTTGTCTCTGCCTCCCCACTAACTAGGAGACTATTTAAAAAGTGAGCCAGAGAATTCACAAAGCATAGAATCCATTCTTGTATAACTAACTATCCTGGGCTGTCTGGTCCCCAGACCATTGCAAATTTCCGTGAGACGAGTCTAGCAAAGTGGCCATTGCAGACAGCTTGTCTCACTAAAGAAGTAACAGTCACCAGAGGAGATGAAAAAAGTCTTGGCTTTGCTCTAGCTATCAGTGGTGAGGGGTTTCCCCCATCCCCCATGGTTGGCTTAAAAGTCAATCCCAAGGAACATTTCTTTGCCAGCGAAGGGGAGGTCAGACATCATCTAACTACTTTCAACATGTTCTGGCCCTCGAGCTTTGCCTTAACTCAGGTTGACCCCCCCACCCAGTGTGGGGGCCAATGCATCAGGCTCCAATTCACCCTGCAGCCCCCTCTCTAGTCACACTGATGGAGGAAGAAATAATCAAAGGCGACTTTTCTGGAGCATTTGACGTTTGGTGGGGCACTCTACATACATCACCTCATTTGAGCCTCTGAACAACCCTATGGGCTTTGTACAACTGGAATTATCGGTGCCTGTATTACTGATGCAGCTAGGTGGCTCAGTGGATAGAGTGTTGGGCCTGGAGTCAGGAAGACTCACCTTCCTGAGTTCAAGTTTAGCCTTAGGCAACTTACTAGCTGTGTGACTCTGGACAAGTCATTTCACCCTGTTTGCGTTAGTTCACTGGAAAAGGAAATAGCAAACCACTCCAGTATCTTTGCCAAGAAATATAGGGTCATGAGAAGTCAGATATGACTGAATAACAACAAAGGTGTTCCAGCCTTATGTTTATTGCCCTTAGGTTGAACTCAATAACCAATGAAATTCTAGAGTGTATAGAGTATATGGATTATAGATTAAATTTGTTAGGTTATGTTGAGTGACTTTACTTCACCTCACAGATCACTATTCATCATACAGTTTTACAGAATTTTTCAGTATGTATATATTGTGATGTGCAGTCTATTTAGCTTCATGTCATAATTTCTTTGAATTTTTCATCCACTTAATATATCTAGTGTGGACAGTTAAACTGATTTCTTTCACATCACTGTGGATTTTATCGAATGAGGTATATAGCACTCCTGGTCTTATAGTTATTAGTATAATGTCATTTGTGAGTGGAAACATTTGGAGAGCCTGGTCATGGATAGATTTGATAGGGAATCCCCAATTGTTTGTATCTTGTACAAGGTGTCCTCCATGATACAGATGAACATCTTAGGTGAATATGTATCTATGTTTTACACTTTGCTTGATCTAAATGGTCAGTGGGTGGTTTAACAAATTTGTCTTTGTAATTGTATCTATTATGGAGTGTTGCACAATTTTAACGTATGGATAGGAGATAATATCATTGCTTTACAATCTAGTATGAGACCAAATTTTGGCATGAGACCAAATGATGAGACATTTTTGCCTTTGTTTCTGGCATTGTTGTGCTTCAAACGATGTGAATGAATAAATGTGTGAAATAATGAATGGAAAACTATTTATGAATCATTAGCTATTTGTCAGAAACTCTGCTAAGTCACTGGGAATACGAAAACCCTGAGCAAGTTGCTTGACCTCTTTTGTCTCAGTTTCCTCTTACGTAAAATGAGGATAATAATAGCACCTCCCTACCAGGGTTTCTGTGATGATCAAATCAGGTAATAATTGCAAAGTGTTTAGCACAGTTCCAGGCACACAGCAAGCCCTATATAAATGTTACCTATCTTATCTGTCTCTTCTAGGAATTATAGTTGAATCTGTTGCATTTTTCTTTGAGACTTCACTTCTTCTGGGTTTGTGCTTTGAGCACCCCATCACTGTAATAGCTCTTAGGCATTTGTTGCTGTTATTGTTATTGTTTGCTCCTTCCCCCAGCCCACTTTCTATCTTCAGACTTGATGTTAGAGCCAGATTCTGGGCTCTTCTGAAGGGAAGGTCTGGGATGCTTCTGGTGCTGCCTTCTTGGGGTATCGAGTGCTGTATTGTTCCGGGATCTCAGGGACAGCTCAGGATAGGCACCTGCAAGCTTTCAGTGGTCTGATCCAGGGCAAAGTCTCATTGATTTCCCTCTGATTCAAACATTGTTTATTTCTGGCCTAGGTTTGGGTTTGAGCAACTTTAGACTGCTACTAGAATCAGTTACTATCAGCCGTTTGGAAAGCTCTGTTGGTTCAAAGTCATAGAATTTCAGTCTCTGGTCTGGATTTCTTGTCTTAGTTATTTCTCTGCAAGTTTCAAAGACACGCTGCTGCTGTTTGCTTCTAAACCTGTTCTTTCCTGGTGTACCCTTCTTTGTCACCTCTACCCATCATTACCCCTGGATCTGTGACTGGGACTGAGTAGTGTTCAAAGTTACAAGGTGGCACTTGTCCTCATTGAGGTCCCAGCATAGGTCTTAGGATGCCCTGGTAATGGTCTGGGACCTCTGTTTGTTCAGGCAAACAGCTTCTCCTTGAACTCAAATGCTCTCTATGTAGTATCCCTATCCAGATACTGATCCAAGAGTCCATAGACCTCTCTGTTTGCTTCCTATGCTGATCTGGGTTGGAAAAAATGACTGACCATGACTTTTTAAAAAATTTTTAGGCAATTGGGATTAAGTGACTTGCCCAGGGTCACACAGCTAGTAAGTGTCAAGTGTTTGGTTTGAGGCCGAATTTGAACTCAGGTCCTCTTGACTTCAGGGCCGGTGCTTTATCCACCACACCACCTAGCTGCTCCTTGACTATGACTTTATCTTGTGTTTCCCCACTGAGATTTGGTCTGGTGGATTTTCTAGATCCGTTTGGAGGAAGTCTTTTTTGGGAGGAGCTCATTGTACAAACACTATCTTGGCTTTGCCCATCCTCAAATGATCTTGTACCTGTACATTCCGCTCTACCTCCTGGGTATGAGGTTTGAGACGCTTGAGGGCAAAGACAATTCTGGTTTTGGTCTCACCCCAGTGAGAGTACAGTGCTGCCTTACACAGAGCAAAGACTTAATACAAGTTTGTGGAATTAAATTGAAAGGTTGGATAGAATGACATTCGGTGACTTCTATGCTAGTATTCCTGTTTAAAAAAAAAGTATTGGAGAGAAGGAATGTGCTAATTAGAGAATGCATTCCATTCCAAGATCTCACAAATCCACACCAGGAATCTCCCAGGAATGAGAGCTGGAAGAAGTCATGTAACTCATCTCTTATAGCCTTCATTATTTTGCAGACAGAAAATTGAGGTCCTCCAGTGTCAAATGATTTTCCTGAGGCCACCCAGAATTTGAATTCAAGTTATCTCACTCCAAATCTAGTGTTCTTTCCCCTGACACAATTGCCTGTGGATTTCATCCATGCCCAAAGGGCCTTGTGACTTATTTAAGCTCTTTGGAGGAAGGAATTCTGTCTTACATATCTCTGCATTTTCCTCACTGCTTAGAACAGTACCCTGTACATAGCAGGGGCTCAAAAGACAGAAATTTTGAGTGAACAAATTGTGAAATCCTGTACCTCACAAGTGACTGGCATATAGTAAGTAATTAATAAATGCTTGTTGATTGACTGGCACAATCAAGAAGAGATGAAGGGGATGGAGAAAGAAGGTGACCTATTTTTCTTGAATTATTTGAGTGAGTAGGAGGGAGGTCTTGAGGGGTTCAATGCCCTCCCAAGAGCCCTATCCTCCCAGCTAGATCTTCACAGTGGCTTTTCAGGAACCAGCATTGCCAAATCCACCCAAAAAAGGGGCTCTGGGGGTAGCTTACTCTGAATAGATGAGGGATTCAGCTAGATTGTGAGCTCTGGCTTTAGTGACTGAGATTTCACCAGCTAAGTCTTTTCCTTGCTCTGGCTGGCTGGGCTGATGGATGGACATGCGCAGGATTAGAGCTGGGAACAGCTTGACAAGGTGGTTAGGAGACTCAAGGTAGATCAAACAGAGGATTGGATTTCTATTTTTGGATCTGATGCCCACAGTGCAATGTTGGGCAAGCCATTTCCCCATCCTCCTCTTACCTCCCTATCTCCAGGAATGAGTTCTTGCCATGTCTTTGCTCTCTAGTAGTGTTAATGCATCGTTTCTCAAAGGGTGAACATCATGGGGAAAGTGGAAAAGATCTCTCAGAGTGCGGTGGTCTCATGATTTATCATAAGCAAGGCTCAAGAAGCAGAGGCATCATCCTTAAAGCTCCTGAAACTCACTCCACAAGTTGGGACATTATATAATATTTCTCTTTCTATTAACCCAAGAATGGTACAATGTACATACTAATATAAGACTCTCCCCACCCCCACCTTGAGGCTGCTTTTCCAGCCATAACTAGCACAGGTAGCTTGGGGCTCTAGAACATCAAGAATGACTTGTCTTCCCTGAGAGTCCTAAGGGTTATTTGGGGGTTAGTGGTTTTGGTACTTCTGTTCACGAGCCCCCTCATTCTGTCTGTTCCTCAATAATCATCAACCAGTTGACAATTGACTTTTATAAAAGGATATTTCCTGAGAAGGAATAGCAAGTACAGTAATTCTAAAATAATCATCCTCAAACTAGGGCCATATTCTCCTCTTGTACACCCAAGCGTTCTAGGGAGAGTGGAGAGAGCACATAGATCCAAAGGGTCAATCCATGACTCTTGTTACTGGAAGTCCTTCTCTTGCTTCATGGAGTCCTAATTAAGCTCTGAGGTTGAGTGCCCTTGTGGAGTACTGACTTAAGCCTTATCTTAGTTTGTCTAGTTTTCCCTTAGTGGGCCTCTTGCCTCCCAGTGTAGAAGCTGCCAGCAGCCACTGCTGCTCTGGGGACAACAGTGTGAACTCCACATGTTCATACCTTTCTAGGTTCACAGGGAGTAGTTGATGGGAGTGGCAGAGGTAGGGGAAGGGAGAGAGGAACTCAGTCTTACTCTTATTTCAAGAGCAATTTTCTCACCTACCATTTGACTGGTTTGCTGCAGGAATGATCAGATTCCTGGACTGGCTTGCTGGTGTATCTAAATAGTCCAAGTGGATGAGATTAATTCTCTTCAACCAGTCACAAAGTATTTCCTGTGTGGTATCACCTGCCCTTATCTAAGGATCAAAGCATTTGACTCTTTCCAAATAGATTAGAAACTTATTTTTATCTAATTTGCACATTTGATTGATTTATTAGCTAGCATTAATGGCCTTCTATGTTTATATTAATTGGGTTTGGGGCAGAAACACTCAACCTTACACTAAGTTTGTAAATGTTTGTTGAATGGAAATGACCATGCAAGGAGCACAAAGTTTCAGGCAATGGTGTGGAAGCTGATTTAATTTTATAAAGTGGGAAAAGAAAGGGAAGGAGGGAATCTGGGATGACCATAGGGCCACCTACCCTGGCTGGGCCCAATTCCCCCTCTCTGGTCAGTCACTGCCCAACTACTCCTCTGTCGGGTAATTGTACTTAGGGTCTCATTCATTGCCCCAGGGATTTTCATAAGATTCACCTGCATCCGCAGAAAGAAAACGATAAATGGAAGTTTGTATAGAATAATTTTACATATGGATACATACATATATATGTATACATACAAACACACACACATCTATGTATCTATCTATCTGTGTCTAATGGTAGCCATTTTTAAAGCAAGAGAGGGGGAAACAGAAAAAAAAGAAATTCACATGATAATTTTGTTGTATATTTGAAAGGAATATCAAGTTGTGCAGAGTAGACTTGCAGTTTCATGTGCCATCATCTTTTTTATTGTATTATGTCATGGAAATGCTTGTTTTATTCCATAAATTAAAAATAAAATACAAAATGTTAACAAGACTCCTCTTTTGCTTGAAAGCCCCATGACCTCTTGATCCATCTCAGCACTCCCTCTCTCCTACCCCATTTTGTAAGTTTTGACAATCTCATCTTATCTTTGAAACCTTTGTTCATGTATTTAAAGAGGGACTTGATGGCATTAGGGGGCATTGTGGTCTGTCTTTATGACACCAGTAATGTTTAGGTGATGCCAAGTGACTGAAAGTCATGGGATACTATAATCTCTAAAGAATTGAAATTCTGGGTGACCCCAGGGGCAGTGAGGAAATATGTGATGGGTGTAAAGATGCTATGGCATATTACCAATGTTGATATGCCCAGGTGGTGACAGAAAGATATCATCTAAAGCTGGGGTTCTGAATCTTTTTGGGGTCATGGACCCCTTTATCAGGTTGGAGACCTCAGTGGACTCCTCAGATAATTTTTTAAAATGCATAGCATAGAATATCTAGGTTTACAAAGGAAACCAAGTATATCAAAATACAGTTGTCACTTTTTTGGGGACAGAAAAACAAGTTTATGGATCCTCTCTTTGCCCTATAGTTGAGGATCCCTGGGATCCAGCACGTGTTTAATTAGAAAAGGAGGCCAAGTCATCATATGCTGAGAGGGAAGAAATGAACAATCACAAAGTGCCCATAATACCCATGGACTTGGGATCACCTTTGACTCTCAGAGAGTGTGTGATTCTCAAACCAGTGTGGTCTTACTCCATGACACCATGAGGTATCAAATAGGCTTTTAGAGAAGGCTTCTAGTATTCCAGAGCTTGTTGCTTGAAAATAAATAGTGGTACCTTTCTTCAAGAAGTTTATAATCTAGTAGGGAAGTGTAATGCAGGTTTTACTATCCCCATTTCCTAGATGAGGAAGTTGATGCCCAGAGATATTAAGTGCTATTGCCTAAGATCATATGATCAGCAATTAACAGAGATTGGATTTGAACCCACATATTTCCTGACTCTAAGTTAACATCAACAAGCATTTATTAAGCACTTGTTGTATACTAGATACTGTGCTAAATGCTGGGAATACAAATGCAAGGACAAATGAAGTGAGAACTTGCTCTGAAGAAGCTTCCACTCTAATGGGTAGGCAGGGGTAAGTAGAAGTAAACAACTACAATATAAAACAATGATAAATGAGGCTGTTACTTAAAATGCTGAGGATTAAAATGTCTTTCCTAGAACTTTCCTGCAAACATTTAACTGATATAAAGCATTGGCTACAGTGAGGGAGCCCAGAATCTTCATGAACTAGCTAATTCTTGCCAGATGGAGAGACTGAGCAGCCATGGAGAGCACAGATTTAGAATACAAACTCATTTGCAAAATAAGAAAAAAAAGATAACATTATCAAAAAAGATGGTGGAAGATTCTGATGAGCTCAGTCTCAATAAACAATGAGTAGTGGGTGAAGAAGTTAGAGCTTGAGAGATAATCCAATGAGACTAAGTCATCTCAATGGCATTTAAAGAGGAAACCACTACAAAATAAACCTATGCAAATCAATGATATTTCTATATGATAACAACAAAACCTAGAGGAAATACTCAAAAGGGAAAACCACAAAATACATCTGAGATATAAAAGCTAATCTACCAAAGCACACTCAATGCTTATATGGATTCAGGTACAAAATTCTCCTAAAGAAATAAAATTAAAACAAAAATAACAATTTAAATAGCTAGAAGGGTATTCAGTGTGCATGGCTGGGCTATGCTAATATAATAAAAATGACAAGACTACCAAAGTTAATTTACAAATGTAAATTATATCGATCAAATTATCATGTGGATAATTACAGAGGCAGATGAAAAATAATTTACATGGATGATAAAAGATTGATAATATCAGGGGATATAGTTATCAAAGTAAAAATGGAAAATAGGAGTATCACAAATAGATTAAATGTATCTGTCAGCATTTTGTGAAGCAAAACATTTTTTTTTATCAGTGATGGTGGCACCACCACTGATAGCTAGACTCTGGGAGTACCCTAAACTCTAAAGGACTAACTAGTAACAGCTCTGAAGAAGACAGAAACTGAATGAGCAGCTAGATCAGTTCAAGTATGTACATAAACATGTGTGTGGACATATATGTATATATGCATACATACACTTATACATGTGTATACACACATATAAGCATGCGCAAAGCAAAACAATTTTGGGTTCATGTGATCAATTCTTTAGCTATATGAAAGAGGGCATGCTGAACTATTAGGAAAAAATATGTTTGGGGGCAGCTAGGTGATGCAGTGGGTAGAGCAACCAGCCCTGGAGTCGAGGACTTGAGTTCAAATTTGGCCTTAGACACTTCCTAGCTGTGTGGCCCTGGGCAAATCACTTAACCTCAATTGCCAAAAGAGAAGGAGAAGGAGGAGGAGAAGGAGGAGAAAGAGGAGGAGGAGGAAGAAGGAAGGAAGGAAGAAAGAAAGGAAGAAAGAAAGAAAGAAAAAGAAAGAAAGAAAGAAAGAAAGAGAAAGAAAGAAAGAGAAAGAAAAGAAGAAAAATTGTTTGGCATTGTTACTGGAAAAAAACAAACCAAAAACAGTAACCAGAGGCAGGCAGTGGCATGGTACTGTAGAAATCCTGGTGGCTTTGGAGTCAAAGATGTGTGTTCCAGCCTGAGCTTTGCTCTTTAGTACATCTGTTTCCACGAGAGAGTCGTATCCCCCTTGAGACTTTGGATGTCTCATCTACAAAATGGTTGGTTAGACTAGTTGGCCTCTGAGCCCTCTTCCCACTCCAAGTCTTTTTTTATTATCTAGGAGCACATACCACTCACTTTCTCATACTTAGAAAACATTTATGAGAAAGATCTATTCACAAATGAAAGATATCATCGACAAGACTGAGCATCATGATTCAATGAAGAATGAGGGGCCTTTGCAGTCAAGATGAACTGAATTTGGGTCCTACTCCTGACACATACGGACTGTGTGACTCTGGCTAAGTCCCTTAACCTCTATATAGGGTGTCTGAAAAGTGATAATGTATTTTCTACCCTTTAAAGCTTAAAACTGTTCGCTGCTTTTTTGGGGGTACACCCTGGATATGCCCATATCTCTCTGGGGAGGTCAAGGAATATCTCAATGACCCAGATGATTTTCTAAGATTCTAAGTTGCAGAATGTTTCTAATCTGCCATGATGGAGGGGTTTCATCAACATATATATATATATAAATAATTAGTTTATATATATAATTAGTTTATATATATAATTAGAGATCTGGTCCCCTACAAAATGACAAAATATGGAAAGAGGACAGGTCTTCACCGCTGATATTCAGCAGAAGATCCCATTGACTTAGAGGTGTAACTGCTGAATGATACAGAGAATGCAATGTCCGAACTTAGGTTTCGTTGTTTACAAATAAGCATTGACTTGTCAAAGCAAAATGTCATTTTATTGGGTCTCCTCCAACAAGGTGTCACCTGCATGTATCTTAAGATTATCTGATGTTCCTGTGATGTTCCTGACCATAAAGATAACTTGGTGATCATATCATCAGATCATCTCTGTCAAGGAAAGCATAAACACAGGTGTGGGCTTGCCAAAGGTGCTGGCCCTTGCTGCAGGTCGGGGGTGTCCTAATCAATATTCATTTTTATTGTGTTTTTATTTATTTTGTTAAATATTTCCCAACATGTTAATCTCATTTGGTTGCACTGAGGAGTGTGGATCACATGTTTGACACCTCTGCCATGGAGGATGTCCATTGTATCCTGGGATCATAGTTTTAGAGTTGGGAGGGATGCTGATCTATTAAACTGAGTGCTTATTTTTAATCATTTTTTATGTCCTGGAGACATCTGGCAGCAGTCTGTTGAACCCCATAGACCCTTCCTCAGGGTAATGTTGTGTTGCTTATATTCATAGTGGAAGGAAATGCTGACTTACAGTTAAAGAAAATAACCAAGTTCATGGACCTCATAAAATCTATCCAACAGGCTGAACTCGAATGCCTAGTTAAGAACCCTTGAACTATTCTGACCCCCTTATTTTACAGATGTGGAAACTGAGGCCCAGCAAAGAGTAGTGACTTCACAAGGTCACACACATATTAAATGGAAGGATAGGATTCAACCACCATCCTCTGACTCCAGATGCAGATCTCTAGACATGACACTATTATCCCTGAGCTCAAATGGCAGGATTTTCTTTAGATAGTGATGGCTCCCAGATCCTCTTATTTGAGGTAACGTGGATTACAGTCAAGGCTGAGAATACTCCAGGACCTCCTCTGGGGCTTCATCTTGATGTGAAGGTGGCTCTGGGATCTTCCAAGCTAAGCCACCAGAACACAAGCCCCAACAAGCATTGCCTCTGTGGCCAGGCTGCATCTCTTGGCTAAGCTAAACTAAGCTAAGTGCACAGATCCTCAGCCCAAGGAGGTGAACCACCAGGTAATGCATTCTTGTGGCCACCCTCCACATAATGACCAATTGCTAAAGTGCGTTGGAGTCTTGACATGTATGCACAGAGGAAGAACACAGCATGATGAGATCATCACCTTTGGTAGCAATTGCCATGAAATCAAGACTGATAAAATGGGCTGATGCTACTGAAAACCTCAACCAGAGAGTGTTTGTGGTTGGCCAATGAATTCTCCCAACAAGAATGAGCTGGCTGCAACTCCTCCTTTGGCCTGGGGTCTGGTCAGCTGCCATCTTGGCACCCATGAGGGCTGCTTCTGTTACCACTCAGCAGCTGCAGGGCAAGAGCTGGGTGACTCAGATTTTGGCTCCCTAGCCCCCGAGCCATGAGCAGAGTGGGAGCAGCTCTTGTCCTTCAAATATCCTTTTGCCAAGGGAAGATAAAAGCACCTGCAAGCTTAGCAAAACCCCAAATTGACTCAAGAGCGATTAAAATCAAAAGCAAAAAAAATGTTCAGCACACCCAAGAATCTTCAGATTCATCAGGAGATCTTAAGCCAGGGTCTGAGCTGGCTGTCTGTTCATGATTGATGGAATATAAAAATTTGATGGCAGTTTGGGAAAGCAGAAGAGGACCTTAGCTAAAGATACCCAGCTCCACATTTCAGGGATTGGTGTGCAAAGAGGGAGGTGCACATTCATACCTCCTGGTGATGAATGTGCAGTGGTCTGGGTGCTGGGAGTCTAGGGACCAGTTGGACCATCTCTACAACATTGGGCTTGTTGTCAGATCTCTTCCAGTCTCAGCTGTAAAATAAGGGCACTGGACTTCATGATTTCTAAGGTTCCTTCACCTGTAAGATTCGATCATTCTCTATTAGCCATATGGAAGTTCCCATGGCATGAGCAGGGCAACCCAATAAAGGCCAACTCAATCTCCATTTTCTAGAGGTCAATCCATCCATCAATTCACAAAGTGCCTGCAATGTTTTTGGCAAAGTGTTAGGTGTGAGCAGTACAGAGACAAAAGAGAAATAGCTCCTGCCCTCCTGGAACTTACATTCCATTGAGGGAAACAACATTTATGCATATACATGTATACCAAATATATAGAAGAGAAATTCAAGGTAATTTTTTTTTTGGAAGGAGGGATTCACTCCAAGTCAAAGTGATGTACTTTAGTCTCCTCTCTCCACACCTTTGTACAGGCTATACCCCATGCCTCTGTCTTTACTTCTATCTCTTGGAACCCCTAGGCTTATTTAAGGCTCAAATCAAGTGTTGGATCTTATAAGAGGCTTTTCTTAATTATCTTATTATTAGTGGCAGAAGTGGACCTTGAACCTAGGTCTTCCTGGTTCCAAAGCCAGCTCTCCACCAAGACCCACTGTCTCTCTGAGGTGACAGGAGAGAAGTAATCCAGAAGGGAGGAAAGTGATAGCTCCCAGATGGTGACAACATACCCTCATCAGACCACATCTACAGTGGTGTACTCAACTTGGGACACCAGAATTTAGGAGGGACACTAACAGGCTACAGTGGCCCTAAGTCTCTCTGCTTATCTCCATTACTGCCTCTGTCTGTCTATGTCTCTCTGTCTCTGTCTATATCTCTCCGTCTGCCTGTCTATGTCTCTCTGCCTCTGTCTGTCTCTGTCTCTGTTTCTTTGCCTCTGTCTATGGCTCTCTGCCTCTGTCTGTCTATGTCTGTCTGTCTCTCTCTTGCACACGCAAACACATATACACAGCAGCAGCACCATCACCACTAGCCACACTTTCTAGTTCTTTCAGCAATAGAACTTTTTTGGCTTCATTACAGGCTGGAGATGCCTGGGGGATTTAGCCAGAGACGTGTCATAGATGGGTTGGGAGGGGAATAGGAAGCAGGTGCACTCCCAGTTGCCTTCAGCATGATGGATGGGCCAAGCCCTTCCCCCCCCCACCCTGGGAGGCTGAAATTCACCTTCTTGGCCCAGGTGTCCTGGTAGTGAGGGTGGAGGAGTGGGACAGGAGCGGGACCCTTCCATACTTCCTCACTTAGAGGACCGCTCCCCAGTGGACAGTTTGCTTTATCCAAGGCACAGGCTGGCCAGATGTGCCCCCTAGGCATCACCAGGAAGTTATTCTGGCAAGCTGGGCAGAGGGCACTGCATGGAAGCTGCCATTAGTGCCCCCAGCCCCACTGGCCTCTGGTGCCATCCATGTGAATGATTACTGAATAAAACACACAAGAACAGAAGATGATGCCTTCCAGCTCCTTTTGTCAGCAACTACACACGGCATGTGGACATTCAATCTCTGAAAGCCTCCTGCTCTCCCAGCAGCTTCTGCTCAAGGGATCCTCATTTCCCAGCATCCTTAGGGAGCTCCACAGCAGACAGAACACTAGATTTGGAGTGAGGAAAATCTGAGTTTAGATCCTGCTTCAGATACTTAGTTGGGTGACCCTGGGCAAGTCAATCTCTGCCAGCCTCAGTTTCCTCATCTGTAAAATGGGGATAATAATAGCCCCTATCTCTAGGATTGTTGTGAAGATAAGATGACATAATGCATGTACGGTATTTTGTAGTCCTTAAAGTATTTTATAAACACTAGCTATTATTATAATCCCTCCCAGGGACTTTCTCATGTTTCTCCTATCGCCTGGGAGGAGAGATTTGGTGAGGTGTTTTTTTTTTTGTTTTTGTTTTTGTTTTTTTTGTGATGCATGGTATCAGTATACACCAGCATTCTTTCAGTGATAGAGGGAGTGGACTGAATCCCAGGAAGAGAATGGAGTGGGGTGTGGGGGACTACTGAAGCCTTCACCTATTTCAGAAATTTGCTGAGGGCTAGTCCTGGTGAGCATCACTTGTCGGCTGACAGCGCCAAAGCTATGGCTGGGTGCCAGGCTTTTTCCCCTTGGTTAAACCCACTAGCACCTTCATGGGAGCACTGGTTCCTTCAAGGCATTTGCAGTTTAATTGGGTAGAACAAACCTTCCCGCAATGCTCCTGGAGATATAGCACCAAGACATATATAAGTAGGAATAAAATGATAACAAGTAGATGGTTGTATAACACAGAGGCTCAGACTGGGAAGGGCCCTGGTGGCCAGTGAGTCTGACTCATGTGTGGGTAAGGAGGTCCCCAGCCCCAGGAGAGGGTCCGTAAGTGGTCACCCAGCTTTTGCTTGAAGATCTGCTTCGAGGGTATCCAGCTGTCCCCTGAGCCTGGCTAGCCAGAGAAGCCGTTCTTTCCGCCCTTGTTTCTGACATGACTTCCAAGTATCGAAGATCTGTGATTTTATCAGTCAGCTAGCCCAGCTCGCCACCCTCCTTTGCCTCATTTGACTGTCTTTGTTCACTCTGAGGCTCCACAGGTTCCCTGGAGGGGGCCAGGGGTCGGAGACCTCCCCCCCACCTGCCCACCCGCCCTCTGCCCTCTGAAATAAGCACCATGGGTCCTACAAGGACAGTTGCATTTAGTCTGTGGCTGGAGCTCCTCTCGTGGGTTCACCAGCGTGGCAGTCTCGCGAGGTCATCAATTTCAGAGCTAGAAGAGGCATCAGACTCAACTCCCTCTTTTTACTGAACATGGGGTCATAGCACCTACAGCTTCAAAGAACCTCAGAGCCCAGCTATTCCAACCATCTAGTTCTATAGATGAAGAAACTGAGGTCTTTGAGGTGAAGCTACTTAACCAAGGTCACCCAGAGAGGGTCAGAGACAGGATTTGAACTCAAGTCTTCCTGACTCTATGCATTGCTGTGTCCAATGTGCCTTCTAGCTACCTCTAAATGGCTGAAAGTCTGGAGGTGGTCTAGGGTCATCATTCTGAGCACTGGTTCTTGGGACTATGGTCTAAGGTGAAGGAACGTAGGGTATTCATGAACTTAACTGCACCGAGAGCCTGCAATGTTCGCACCTGAATCAGACAAAATGAATACCAATGCTTTACTTGGACTTGCACTCCACTTTGGGGTCCCCTGATGGGAGCCCCCCTTCTCTTTTTTTCTTCATTCTCTCTTCAGACTTTCTGGCTTCTGCAATTCTCCAATGTTTCAACGGCAGTGAAGGGCCTCAAGGTCCAGCCAAGTGACTATCAGGGGAAGAGAAGGCTCAAGGAGAACATGTCCTTGGAGGCTCTCATGGGCAAGAGGAGTTTGATTTGTTATGTCTGATCCCAGAGAGCAGAGATAGGACAAAGAAAGGACTAGACAGGCATTAATTACTTACTGTGTTCTGGGATCTGGGCTCGGCTTCAGGGATACGAGTACAAGCAAGCTGGACAGCTCCTACTCTCCAGAAGCTTCCATTCTAGTGGGGGAAGGGAGCACACAAAGGGTGCTCAGAGGGGCTATGGGCTGAGGTTGGCATTTTGTAGTATGTTCTAGAACTTGCTGGGAAATGGTGAGGTGGCCCAGTTCTTGGCAAGACCAGACAGGAACCCAGGGACAGGGTAGGAGCCCAGGGACCCAGGAACAGAGTCCAAGTTAACAAACATTTGTTGAGCACTTGCTATGTGCCTGGCATTATGCTATGTCCTGGAAATGCAAAAAGAAAGACAATCACTGCCCTCAAGGAGCTTACATTCTAGTGGGGGAAGACAATATGGAAGAATGTTGGGAAGGGGGTGGAGAAGAAGGTACTCAGGAAATGGAGAGAGTGAGGAATGGAGACCAGAAAGGAATGAAAGAGTGAGCATGGCTAGCTTTCTGGTGGGGATTCTTAACAGAACTAAGAGGAAAGGGTCCCCAAGTAGGGTGATCTTCTAGGGTCAGAAGGCTGCCTGGGACAGGGGGTCTGGAAATGGCCAGAGCATGTCCAGGAACAACTTGCCTTGGGCCCAGGACCCCAAGGATCTTCTAGACATGGGGCAAAGTGTCTGGGGGGCTCCAGATGCTGTCTGGGGTTTGGGAGGCTGACTTTTCTTGGTGCTAGAACCAGTGTGGTCAATGCACCCCATGTAAGGCAGCCCATTCTTCCTCCTCTGGAGACCTGGGCCAATTGTCTTTCCAGATCCATGGTCTCTGTAGTACCCACTGTGCACAGGCATATAGTGAGCATATGTTACCTTCGCCCACCAGCCATCTGGTCAGGGAATCAGACAGTGCTGACATGTCCTACCTGGGGGAGGCCAACCTGTACTGCTGATTCTGGGGGTCACTGGGGCCAGGGTGGAGCAATACTGTCGTGGGGGTTGAGGATGGGTCCCAGACCTACAGTCAGGCAAACATGACCAGGCCAGGCTGGGGCTTCTTTGCAGTGAAGAATTCTAAGGGACTGAGGTGCAGGGTTGGGACAGGAACTGTTTGTGAGAAGGGAAGTTCAGGATAAGTGGCATACTGTTTTAAGAACCATTTGCTTGATTTCTTCTATATCCTCAGAAGTCTTTCCTGACAATTGCCTGTATTATCACCCCCGGCCCAGGCCCAGGCCAGTCTGGCCCCTCCTGATCCAGCTAAAACAGTGATAGTGCCTTTTTAGACCAAAGCCCTTGGTGGACATTTGTAGAATGGTTGAATGGAAGAATGTCCACAGCTGATAAGCTGTGGGGATTCACACCCCCCTGACCAGGAAGAGCCCTCTCAGGGCTTGCATTCATAATCCTTGGCTCTGCTCCTCAATCTTGTTTGTTGGATTCTCTTGCTCTGGTGCTGGGTTTCCCTACAGAAGAAATCAATTCAATTCAGGTCACAGAATCTCAGAATTTGAGTAGAAACCAGCCTCATCCAACATTTCTCTCTCTCCTCCCCTTCTGAGTCTTTGGACCCCAGAGACCTCTTCACCCTGGAAATGCCTCTGGCCTTGTACTCCTTCTCCTTCCATTGGCAAGATACTGCTCAGAAACTCCATTTTGAGGAAGTGCCTGGGACAGCCACCATTCCCTTCTCCCTGACTCCTTTTCTCATTCTCATAAGGACTCATTGATACCATTTTTTTAAATTTGGGGGGAGCCCTAGCCAATAGGGGGATAACAAAAGGAATCCTATATGAAATGGCCCTTTAGCTAAGCTTGGAAGGGAACTAGGGATTCTGAATTGGAGGAAGAACATACTGGGGAGACAAATGCATGTCATGCCTGAGGACCATCAGTAGCTAACCCTCCATATGTCCCCACCTCATGGAAGCTTCTACTAGCCCCTGGCCCTTTCTGTAGTAGCCTGGTCCCACCAAACTATGTCATCACCTTCCTCAAGGCTCTGCTAGGTGAGTGGTGGTTTGTTGATTATGGCCCTAAAGTCTGAGCATTTAGCTCAGCAAAAGGAATGAGCAGGTTTTTTCCATTCTCTGGAATTTCCATTCAATATTCCTTAAAAAAAATCTAACAATAACTTTTTTATTAGAGCAGCTCAGAATCAACATTAATCACTACAGGAAGTATCTAACTCACTAGTCGGGTGTGTTCCAAAAGGTAATTTGCTGATTCTTGGGAATTCAGAGCACACTTACCCATACACACAAGTATATTAAATGGTGGTTGGCTTCCCAGGCTAACTCACGAAAGCCCATTTCATCTTTAATGTGGCACATTGGCAATGAAAAAAAAAGAGAGAAAAATTCCATTGTGAGGTTAGTAATTGGACAAAACAAAAACAGCCAATTAAATGAGGAATAGGTGTTTATTGTATCCTCTGGGGCTTGCAGGGAAAGCAGATTTAATTAAAGGAGAGTGGGAAAAGAGGTGTTTTTTTTTTTTGGAGATTTTCAGGAGAATTTTTGGGCATTGTGAAGGACTCTTTCTTTAGTCTAATTTCTCTTCAAACCCCTAGGATTTCCTGTCTTTGAGACTGGGGTCTTACTAGAATCACCGTTCTACTTCTCAACCGTGATTAGGAAGATGTTTTGGAGCTGCCAACAAGATTTGAAAAGCAGACAAGATTTTCTTGAAGTAACTAGGCAAGGGTTAGGAGATTGAGGGGAGAGTGGAAGGGGATAGAAGGGATATGTGTGTGTGCACTGTCACACCTGAGGCGCAGGTGGTGAAAGGAAGAGAGAAGAAGATTGCAGCATGCCCAGGAGCCTCCAGAAGGAGCAGCATTGGGAAGGAGAGGCATGAAAGTTGATGAGGAAGAAGAATTTGGTCAGAGAGTTTTCTGTGTCATTTTCCAGGGGGTGCCATTGGTCCAGGACAGCTTGGATGCTATTGAAGGCAGGACTAGGGAATGGCAGAGGTTGGGTAAGTGGTGTTGGGATGGGGATGGATGGATGGAAGAGGCTGGGATACTGGTCATTCACATATATGGAGTATTCATAACTTGTAGAGTGCTAGTATATCTAGCAATATTCTACATGATGAAGGCCAATGTGGCACAGTGGATGGGACCAGGAGGATGTTGGCTCATGCCCTACCTCTGACACATCATAACTCAGTATTCTTAGGCAACCCTTATTTAAAATAAAATTTTGTTGATATCTTTTTTTTTATGTCACAACCATTTCCAATGGCTCTTCCCCTCCTCCCTCCAGAAAACCACTCTTCATAACAAAGAATAAAAAGAGGTTTCAGAAAAAAAAACTGACAACATATTTCACCCCCAGAATCCTCTGCCTCTGCAAAGGAGGCAGCTCCTAAGACAATCAGTTGCAGATGAGTAGAGGATGTGCATTGGATACTAAGAATTTCCATGCTAGAATTTCTCTCCCCAAATGAAATTGTTGATCTAGTCCAGAAAATAACAGCATCAATTTTTAGAGCTAAATGAAACCAAAGGTCTAAGGTATAACTCAGTACCTTTTCCACTAATCCTTGGCTGTCATCCATTACTGAACCCTTTAGCTCCATTTCTTGGAATTCACCACTTCTATCTGAGACTTGGGGTATAAAGTTTGGACTGGCGGCTCCAGGGCATCAGCAGCTTCCCCTGAGCTCCAAACCACAAAACTCCTTGTTCTTCTATCACCAATGACTTTAAACACCTTACCAAGATTGTCAAGAGTTTTCTTACCAGCGCTATCTCAGCATGGCCTCTCTTGACCTAACTTCCAGTGTCCAGACCCAGGTAGGGCAAATGACAGATAACCTTTCCATCTACATCCATTCAACCATCCATCCACCAATCAACATTTGTTAAGCACCTACTATATGCTAGGCACTGTGCTAAAGTCTACAGTCCCTACCCTCAAGGAATTCACAATCTAACAAGGTGACTTTCAAAAGGGAAAGTGGACCCACAGTCCCTTGCCTCCCAAGCAGTGAACTCATGGGGCTGAGAAGGATTTCTTTCTCCTCTTACTCACATTACTCCAGCCTAACTGCCTTCCTTTTCTACAGTTCTATTCTCTTCTTCTTCATTCTTGCTGGCATACCACGTTCCTGAGATAGGGATTGTCATAGAGACAGGTCCCAGAGATCTGGGAGAGGTTGCGGTACAGTATGGTTAGAAGCTTCTGGCACTTCTATGAACTTCTCTGGTTCTAGATGACTTGGAACATCTGAGAATACAGGGATGATGAGAATGAAGACAGCCAGTGAGACACTTTTGGTCATGGAATACTTGACATTGAAGGGTAAGATTTTGCTCCCAAAAGTCGGTATTTGGACCCAAGAAGTAAAAGTTACAAGGGGTTGAATTCCAGACCAATATGTGGAAGTATTTTCTAATCACTACACCTTTCCATGATAGAAGGCACTACCTTGGAGAGAAATGAGATTCTCATCACTAGAAGTCTTCAAGCACTAGCTGGGTGATTACTTCTCAAGGAGAGCTTCAGGTCAGCGCTAGGCTAGATGATCTCTCAAGTTCCATAGTAAGTGATTAATCTATGAGTATATCTGTATAATTTTATTTCTCCTGATTTCTAGCTCACCCAGATCAATCCTGGAAAGGGATTGATTCACCATGACTCTGTCAGGGCATCATGGGATAGAGGCAAGAACACTGGACCAGCAATGAAACTCAGGAGAAGCAGATCTGATCCTCATTGTGCCAAACCTAGCTGTGTGGCCTTGGGCCAGACCTTCCTGGTCTCTGTGCCTCAGTTTCTCTCACTGTGCACTGTGTAGACTAGATGACCTCTAAGGCTCCTTTCAGTTCTGACAGTCTATGAGCCTATGAGTACTGTGTTTTTCCCTGTCTGGGGCTCCTGATGCTCACATAGAGTTTTACACATGGAAGTGATTCCGAGAATCCCAGAGGGGGCTGGGATCTCACCCTTATCTCCCTCTGCATGGCTGCCTGCCGACAGCATAGATGTATAACTCCCAGGGAACATCTAGCCAACAGAAGGTAGGAACACCCATACATCACCCCATTCTTTCTTTCAAGAAGAATTTCCTAATTTCTGTAATCTCTTGGCAGCTCCATATTTCACTGCTTTATCCCCTTCCGCCCCATCACTGATCACTGATATGGGTTTGGGCAGCAGAGAAATCAGTCTGAACGCTCTGGCTCAGGCTTCCCCACAAACTTCACTGCCACTTGAGCTGAAAATGAAACTTTGCTTCCCCTTGTGAAGAAAGTCCAGAAGCAGCCCCACCCGCTCGCCAGCGTTCAAGGATGGACGTGCAGAGTGGGAATGGATTTTCCATCTGTGCCCAGCCTCTTGGCAGAGGTTGTATGCTCTGGCAACACATGTGCTAAATTATTGCATTTTACTGTGTTTTGAATTATTTCATATCCGACCTGTATTTGTAGAGCTATGTGGCAACTGGCCAATTTTCTCATTCTGCCTGACTTTTACTCTTATATGGATTAGGACTGGGGCAGGCTGAAAGCCTGGCTTTACAGATGAAAATCTACCCAGTGCTGAAGCCAAGTCCAACACCAGCACAAATGCCCCAGTGTTTACTGGTCGTGGCTTAAATGTGCAGCTGTTCCATGGGGCAGTAGTGGTCCTTCAACCCCATAGGGGAAGTTCCCATATATGAGCTAAAGGGATAACTCATCTTCTCCAAACAGTCAGTGTGAATGTGAGTAGTCATTCAGAATTGAGACCAACACTCAAATTCAGTCCCTTCTTTCTGACAGAGCCATACCAAAGGGGCATGAACTGTGGTGGGGTAGGGGCACAGCATACGTCCCTTATTGGAGGCTTTCAAGAAGACGATGGAGGCACACTTTTTGGGGAGTGGATAGATGTTGAAAGGATTCTTCCTGATACAGGTTGGACTAGATGCCATTGAGATTCCTTCCCATTGTGAAAAGCTGGGCTTCTGAAATTTCATGAGATATAGATTGGGAATAAATGACATATGATGGGTGTCTGTGAAGCAGAAAGCATAGAAAGGGGACCGGATTCATGTTCAGGAGATCTGGGTTAGTTAGTCCTAGCACTCTCATTAACTAGCAGTATAATCTTGGCAAAGTCCTTAATCTCTCTGGCCCTTAATGGCCTCAGTTTCAAAATGAGGTAGTAGGAGTGGAGCATTAGTTCTTAACTTGGGCTCCATGAACTTTTCTTTAGATTTCCAATGAGCAAAATGAGGGTTGTTCTTCTAGGAGGTCACCTCAGGAGGCCACAAGAAGGATGCAGTGAGCCTCAGACCTTTCTACAGGAATGTCCAGCAGCCCTTCAGATTATCAGTCAGACAAGATGATCATGGCTTTAGCTTATCCATTTTGCAGGTTAGAATTTAGGGTGGCTCCCCATCTATTCACATGCAGATTCATCCTGTCGCACAGGGAAGAACCCCTTGGGCTTTTTTTTTAACTCATGAACTGATCACCACACACACAAAACTCACCATCTTCCATCCAAGGGAGAAGTAGGCCTGTTGTCTATTTCTGCTTTTCAGGGTCAGGATCTTGAAGCCAGTGGAGTTTCCAATGGGCTTTGGGTTTTGTTTTTTCTGCTTATCACAAGTCAGAGGGAGTCATCACCGGCACTGGAAGTAACAATTTCCCAAAGTGCTTTGGCAGCTTGGAATGGTTTTAAAGGGCTCTTCACACCCCAGTGGGCTCTGAACATCTCAAGAGGGTTTTGTTCTCCATGAATAATGCTGATGATCAATGCCATTGATAATGCTAGATGATATATTGTACAATCTATTATTATTAATTATTAATAATGACCCAAAACCTGGCACATAGTAAGAGTCTGGTAAATACTTATCAACTTTAGCGGACTTTGTAATTATGAAAATAAGATAAGAATTCACTTTTTTCCAGCTTTGAGAGTTCACAGAATTCTTCCCTTTAGTGACCTCCTGTGAAGTGTGCAGCACAGGTATTATTAATATCCCCATTCTCCAGATGAGGAAGCTGAGGCTTGGAGAAGTTGGGAGATTTCTCTAAGGGGGCACAGCCAACAGGGGGAGAGTTAGGAGCAAGACTCAGAGCAGGTCCAGCTGAGGTCAGCAGTCTTTTGTGCTACATCATTCTGGTGGTGTCTGTCCTTGCTGATTTCCTGGATTTCTTTTTCCTTTCATCTTTCTGCAGAAATTTTATACCCCCTCCAATCTCGAAAGTACCAACAGTCTATATTAACTGGTGCTGTTTTCAAGGTTGCAGTGGTTCTCATTAACACAACCAAAACTTAAAACAATAAACTTGAAATCTCATTAGGAAATTCCTTCCCTTCTTGGTCATCTATAAATACCATAGCCTCTGCTTCTCTGTTTCTGTCTCTATGTCTCTCTCTCTCTATTTCTCTGTCTCTCTCTCTGACTTTCTGTCTCTCTCTCTATTTTGCTGTCTCTCTGTTTCTCTGTCTCTGTCTCTCTGTCACTGTCTCTCTTTCTCTGTCTCTGTTTCTCTCTCTGTCTCTTTCTATTTCTCTGTCTCTCTGTTTCTCTGTCTCTCTCTCAGTCTCTGTCTCTCTCTTTGTTTCTGTCTCTGACTCTCTGTCTCTCTCTCTATTTCGCTGTCTCTCTGTCTCTGTCTCTGTCTCTCTGTCTCTATCTCTCTGTCTCTCTTTCTCTGTCTCTCTTTTTATCTCTCTGTCTCTCTCTGTCTCTCTCTCTCTCTGTCTCTGTCTCTCTGTCTCTCTCTCTTTCTCTGTCTCTCTGTCTCTGTCTTTGTATTTCTTTCCCTCTCTGTCTTTCTCTCTGTCTCTGAACTTTCTCCCATGAATTTGTTTTGTTATTTCAGCCCAGCTGCTATTGCCTTCTAAGATTCATCCATCCCTTGGAGAGCCAGAAGTGAAGATTATTTAAAGATTGACTACAAAAAGACAGACTATTCAGATTGACAGAACGCCAGAGATTCAATTTTTGATCTTCACTTACTCTACAATTCTCTTTCCTGGATTTATCCTTCCCTAGTTTAGATAATAAGTCTATATTTGTCTCATAAAAGGATTTTAGAAGAGTGTTTTTTTTTCCCAATTTTGAAAATAACTTATGAAGTATAGGTATTAATTGTTTTTAAAAGTTTAATAGAATTCTCCTGTAAATCCATTTGCACCAAGCCCAATTTTCCTTCTACCTCCCTGCACCCCTTCTCCCCCTGCTGTCATTCCTATAAAGCCAGTCAAATTTTCTTTTCTGAAATAGGCTTGTTTAAAATTTCTATTTGGTGTTCTGTTAATTGGCGCATTTCATATTTCTGTAGCTGATAGGCAGTTATAGCTGATGTAAAGCAGGTTCTGACAATGGTTTTTACCTCTTCCCTACTAGGTGACAACTGGTATTTTCAGTGAGCTTCCATGAGACAATGATGGCTCTCAGGAACCCTGACCCTGATATTTCCTAGCTACATTCAAAGCTTCATGAAGGTAGAGCATGTGTTTCCTCTCACTTTTGCCTTCTCTAGTGCTTACCCCAGACTCTGCACAGAAGAGGTGCTTAATGAATATTTAGTGATTGTTAAAGGCTGGGGGAGAGATTGTCCACCAAGTGGGAGGTTAAGTTCTCCACATTTACTGACGTAAGAAGCAGAAACAGGACTCTCTCTTTCTCTTTCTCTCCCTCTCTCTCTTTCTCTGTGTCTCTCTCTCTCTCTGTCTCTCTCTGTCTCTCTCTGTCTCTCTTCCTCTCTTCTCCTGATGTCTAAGGTTTATTGTGTCATCTAGGATCTGATTTATCATATCCCAGTCTTACAATCATGAGTGGGTGGGGAGGATGATGGGGAAAGATGGAGAAGCTAAGGAAATATGCATAGATAATGGTTCTCTACGGTGGAAGGGACCACTCACATTTTCCAGTGTGGTGTACTGGCAGAATTCTGACTTTTAGTCCTAGTTCTCTCACTAACTAACTGTGTAATCTTGGCCAAATCACCAAATCCTTCTGGCCCTTAATTGCCTCATTTTCAAAATGAGACCATTGGAATGAAGTCGGGGTTCTTAACTTGGGGTCCATGAACTTGTTACATATGTATGTATGTATGTCTATGCATGTATATATACACACATATAGACACATATAGACACATAGACACATAGCTACATGTATACATGTAGATATATACCTATATAGACTATATACATATATATGTATATATATACACTTGTACTTCAATTTAATTGATTTGCATTGTAGTTATGTGTATTTTACTTTGTGAATTTACAAACATGGTTGTGAGGAGGGTTTCATAGGCTTCATGAGATGTCTCATGGATGTAGGACACAAAAAGATGAAAGAGTCCTGGACTAGAGGAAATCTTTGGTTCCTTACATCTCTAAATTATGTGACTCAGGTGAGCTCAGTCTTCCAGAGATACTTGCTTTGAGAATTTTCCCTTTGGTTGTTGAATTTCCCTTTACTCTGTTTCATCAGTGGTGGTGAGGTGTGGTGGAAGAAGTACTCAGCTTGGAATCAGGAGAAACTTGGGTTCAAATCCCATCCCTGGTCCTTATTAGCTGTGCAAGAATTGGACATGGATGGAGTGAGCCATCATGGCTGACCTTGGAATCAAGAAAACCTGGGTTCAAGTTTTGCCTTTGACCCTGACAAATCACTCAATATCAGAGTGCTTCAGGCAAATGATTAATACTGCAAATTACAGATGAGTTACTGATCCACATTCTTTGAGGGAGTTTCAGCACCAACGAAACCACATCCTTAGTCCTTGCCCCACCCTCCCCTCAAATACCCTTGTATCTTCTTCTCAAGGTTTTTGTGAGGTTTAAATGAGACCACAGGTGCAAAGCATTTTGCAAGCCTTAACCAGGCTATAAAGGCACTGTTTATAATGATGATGGGGTCACACATTGACAGATTAAACATTGTCCAATGGGCTTGAGTTTTATTCAAACATTTATTTAAAGCTTTGCTATATTAGGATTACATATAATGACTGCCCCTGTATTTTGAAAGGATGAGCCACACTGTCTAGCTTGCTTCCTAGCCATCATCATTGTCACCCTGCTGCTGCACAGTTTTTCTTAAACTGATCACTACTGGCCATGTCCACAGATGATGGATCTGAGTTCATCCTTCCAAGAGGGCCAGCTTTTAAATTCTCACTAAGTTTTTGGTGAGGTCTCAGCCCCCATGTATTCCTCAAACATGAATTTGTTGAAAACTTTTAGAGAATCTTCTTATCTTCATATAAAGTAAATTTGGGTCTATCTCTGACCCGTTGTCAGAAAAAGAAAATCTTTTGTTACTTGATGGCAAATGAATCAATTTGCATTTATTAAGTGCCTACTACATAGAAGGCATTATGTTAGGTACTGGGGATGCAAATACAGAAAGAAAGTGAGAGAGAAAAAGAAAGAAAGAGAAATAAATAGAAAAAGAAAGAGAAGCAAAGAAAGGGAGGGAGGGAGAGAAAGAAGAGAAAAGAGGAGAGAGAGAGAGAGAGAGAGAGACAGAGAGAGACAGAGAGAGACAGAGAGAGACAGAGAGAGAGAGAGAGAGAGAGAGATCTGCCTCTCAGTTAAAACTCTGCCTTCTATAACAAATCTTTCCTGGTCCTCCTTAATGTGAATTCAGTGTGAATTCCTTTCCTCTTGGGTCATCTTTGGTTTATCTTGTATCTTGCTTATACATAGTTAAATGCATGTTGTCTTCCCACCCACAGCCCCATTTAACTGTGAGCTCCTTGAAGGCAGGAACTGTCTTTTGCCTTTCTTTGTATTCCAGAGGTTAGCACAGTGCCTGGCATGTAGTAGGCCTTTAATAAAGACTTACTGACTGTACTTGAAATAATCCTGATACTCAATAGCCAGGAAACAGGGACAGGATTCTTGCTCCAACTCTATGCTGTTTTTAGTAGCTCCTTGAAACTGGCCTTCCCAGTTCTATGAAGCCTCGGTCCTTGAGCACATTTCTGTTGCCTCTTGCTAAGGACACATACTCCGCTCAGCAGTGGGGGTACGGAGTCAGTCCTGAGCTGTCCGTGATTCTCGGGGAGTAGAAGAACTTCTGTTTCTCTGCTCTGTCTCTCCCCATGGGGCAGCTCTGTCTCATAGATGTCTGGGGGATGGGGTGAATTACTGGAGATTTGCTCTGTCAGAAGGAGCTCTTGATTCCTCCTCTCTGGGCAAACCCCTTCTCTTCCCTTTCTGCATCCTCTCAAAAGATTTCGGCATAATGGAGTCAGGCAAAGCGTGTTTTCATATAGAATTTTTACTATAAACATAAAATCAATAAAGCCATAACACGTGCAAACAATGAATATTAGAACAGTGATCATGGCCTGGGCCCCCACAGCTTCTCCTAGATCCTCCCCTCCCCCCAGCAGTCATCATTGACTGCAGAGGATCTCTCCAAATGAAGGAGTTCTAGCAAATGCACTGTTGGAGTTGGGTTAATTTTGTGTGTCCACTGCCCTTACCAGTTACAAGGTTTGCTTGTGGTGTCTGACTCCTGTCCATAGCCAAAAACTCAGGTGGTCTTCAGGAGCTCTGGGTCCAGGATGTCAGGCCCTTCTGCACAGGGGCATGGGTTCTGTCTAGGGGAATTTGGGGAAAGACAGAGGCTTCTGTGCCTGTGCTTTCCACTGGGTAACTGCATTTTGCTAGATCATCTCTTATGGTGGTGGCTGAGTGAATCCAGCAGGTATCTACTGTCATACCATCATGATGGTTTGTTGTTTCAAATAAAGCACCCTGGGCCATCTCATCATGTCCTGAGGGATACTTCTTCTCTCATCCTTCTGATCAACCCCTTACCTTGGCAACTTCTAGGTTCTAGATGTTGGGGTGGAGGGAAGGGGGAGGGTGGTGCTACATGTAAAAGGGAAGAGTTGGTTCAGTTGAGTTATAAGACTTCTTTTGGTTCTAAATCTATAATCCTATGAACCTGACAAGTAAGTGAGGGCAGAGTCCTCACTCAGGATGCAGTTGAGATAAGTTGTCATGGTGTTTGGGGACCAAGGCAGGACTAGAAATCCTACTGTATTCCTAGCCTTATTGTCCTGGTCTGGGCCATCTACTGGTCTACAAGCTCAGTTATGGTCATCTTTAGATCGGTCTGAATGTTGCCAAATAGCCAACTAGAATGAGTATGGCCCAATGGACGTGCCTAGCACCAAGGCCCTCTGAGAGGTGTGTGGAGAGATGTGTGAAGATATATGTACCAGGACCCTTGGGAATGGGTATGTCCCAGGACCCTTGGAGAAGCAGAAAGATTGATCCAGAGCATGGAAAAGTGTGGCCCTTTTGTAGGGTGTCTCATCCTTTTCTGTGTCACTGACCCCTTTGGCAATCAAGTGACACCTATAGACTCTTTTTCTGCCTCATGCTTTGTTGCCTACATTTTTTTTTCTTTTTTAGATGGTCCAGGCAAAAGTATGACTTTATTGACCAGTATTAGAATATTGAAGGTAATCACAAGCAAAATGTCATCTCACCCAAACTAAATGTTGATTGTGTTTAAGCAAGCCTTTTAACTCAGGTCTCTACAATTGAATTAAATAAATGCTTATTAATGTTGCCTACATTTGTAATTGAAGGAAATACTAAATTTCAGTTAGAGCTTGGTAAAAATAATGATGTAATTTTTCTCCTTATATAAGTTTATAGATCCTCTGAAATTTATCCATGGACCCCAAGTCAAAAATCCTCACCACAGAGAGAGGGACTTTGGGTAGGTGGAGTCCAGGATAAGGATAGTAAATATATAGATCATGGATCCCAAGCTGAAAGGGATCTTCAGAGGCCATCACATCCAATTCCCTTATCTTACAAATGAGGAAACTGAGTCCCAGGGCATTTATGTAACTTGTCCAAGGTCGAAGATATAACATAGACCCTCTGACTCTGGAGCTGTGCTCCTTCCATGCATGCCCTGGGAGGGCAGGACAGCAAGGCAGAACACTAATGAGGCAGGAGAGCCTATGAGAAAACCTTTCCCTACCTTAGAATGTTGCTGAGGGCTGGCCCTGATTATGCACAAGAGGGAAAATGGAGAAGGGAAGGGGCCGAGATGTAAGGCAGATAATAAATGTGTTGTAATTTCCCTGCACTATCAGGAAATTCTGACACATCCCTGCCCGGAGTCAGCTCACTCCCCTGTTCCTCATCCTTTCATGCTATGTGATCTCTGGGTTCGTGAACCTATAGAATTACAGACTGATGCATTTCTGGCATGAGGGGCTTCTCTGCTCACAGCCTTCACACTCACGGCTAATGAAAACCAGGGCCCAGCTGGAACTGCCTTGACTAAGTCCAGGTAACATGCTTTGGTGGGGAGGAAAAAGTGGTGGGTTTGAGTCATGTTTTCCACAGCAGTGCTAAGCTCCATTTCTAATGGCTGGTGTTGACGAGGTGGCTGGCAAAGAAAGAGACTGCAGGCCTGTCAGAAAATTTACTGCTCCCTGCTCCGGAGGGTAATTATGAGCTCTGGGTCTGGGGAGGGGGTAGATCTGTGGAGGCTACCTCCTGAGGCTGCCCCAGGAGAGGCAATGAGAGGACTGCTCACCAGGTGGGATTTGGAGGCTGAAGGAAGATAGGGAACGAGGGGTCTTTCTCTTCCTTCCTTCCTTCCTTCCTTCCTTCCTTTCTTTCTTTCTTTCTTTCTTTCTTTCTTTCTTTCTTTCTTTCTT
>NW_020954595.1:9756600-9774822 GCF_900497805.2 Vombatus ursinus | reverse complement strand
CTTTCTTTCTTTCTTTCTTTCTTTCTTTCTTTCTTTCTTTCTTTCTTTCTTTCTTTCTTTCTTTCTTTCTTTCTTTCTTTCTTTCTTTCTTTCTTTCTTCATTTCTTTCTTTCTTTCTTCCATTCTTTCTTTCTTTTCCCTTCCTTCTTTCTTCTCTTTCTTTTTCTTTTCCTTTGTTTCTTTTTCTTTATCCCTTTCTCTCTCCTCTTTTCTCCCTTCTTTCTCTCTTTTGCCCTCTTTTCCTTCCTTCCTTCCTTTTTTTCCTTCCTTCTTTCCCATTTTATCTTTTTCCTCTACTTCTTTATTTCTTCTCTTTTCATTTTTCTTCCTTTCTTTTTCTTTCTTTTTGTCTTTCTGTTTCTCTCTTAGTCTTTCTATGTTTCAGAGATCTAGAGCTGAAATTTCCTTTGGAGGTCATCTAATAATCCCTTTTATCTCTGGATGGGAAAACTGAGGCCCAAACTCACAAAAGTAGGAAGAGGCAGAACTAGGCTTTGACCTCAAGTTCTCTGGCTCCAAATCCCTTTCTAATGCCCCACAGCTGTTCCTTGAGTGTCTGAGCCCCTTATCTTGAGCCCATTCTGTCTTGCGAAAGTGCCCTAGTGCTAGAAAACTGCATGGCTGGCCCACTTTGGGATGGAAATGGTTAAGGGAGAAAACTTTTCCACTGAGGACCCTCAAAATAGGAAATCAATTTTGGTTGAAGTTTCAAGAACCAGGAGATCACCAAACTCAATCCCCATGGGGAAATCCCTTTTGTCAGCACAGGAGCAACTCTCCCCGCATTAGGGAAACAGTTGACTTAACATGAGGGATGGGTTGTTGAGAGCTAGTCACTTCTGCAGGAGTAGCTGGGAATGAATGAAAAGCAATGTGCTTCATTCAGAGTTGAAGGCCCTAAGGATCCAGACTCAAATTCCAGCTTTGTTACTTACTCCCTGTGTGACCTTGGGTTTATTGTTTAATTTCTTTGGGCCTCAGTTCTGTCAACTTCAAAATGGGGCACTTGAACTAGATGACCTTTGACGTTCCTTCAATCTCTAAATCTATGAATTGAAAAGTGGTAGACCCTTAGCTTCATTTGAGAAGAGCCTACCAAGGGATTGTTGGTAGAAGATTTGGGGGATAGCTAAGTTTTTTCCCTTAAAGAAAATTGGAACACTAATGCATTGTTGGTGGAGTTGTGAACTGATCCAACCATTCTGGAGAGCAATTTGGAACTATGCTCAAAGGGCAACCAAACTGTGCATACCCTTTGATCCAGCAATATCACTGCTAGGTCTATATCCCAAAGAGGTCATAAAAAAGGAACCACATGTACAAAAATATGTATAGTAGCTCTTTTTGTTGTGGTAAAGAATTGGAAATGGAGGGGATGCCCCATTCACTGGGGAATGGCTGAACAATTTGTGGTATATGAATGTAATGGAATACTATTGTTCCATAAGAAATGATGAGTAGGCAGATTTCAGAAAAACTTGGAAAGACTTGAATGAACTGATGCTAAGTGAAGTGAGCAGAACCAGGAGAACATTGTACGCAGCGATAGCAACATTGTGTGATGATAAACTATGACAGACCTGGCTTTTCTTGGCAGCACAATGATCCAAGACAATTCCAAAAGATTCATGATGGAAAATGCTATCCACATGCAGAGGGAGTCTGAATACAGATCGAAGCATACTATTTTCACTTTTTAAAAAATTTTTGTTTTTTCTTTATTGTTCCCTTTTTCCCCTTTTGTTCTGTTTCTTCTTTCACAACATGACTAATGTGCAAACATATTTAACACAATTGTACATGCATAACCTATATCAGATTGCTTGCTGTTTTGGGAAGGAGGGAGGGAAGGAAGGGAGGGAGAAAAATTTTGGAACTCAAAATTTTACAAAAATGAATATTGAA
The DNA here is from genome assembly GCF_900497805.2 of Vombatus ursinus. Classification (NCBI taxonomy): domain Eukaryota; kingdom Metazoa; phylum Chordata; class Mammalia; order Diprotodontia; family Vombatidae; genus Vombatus; species Vombatus ursinus. The sequence goes on along the minus strand of NW_020954595.1, from coordinate 9,772,917 downwards.
AACTATCTTTACATGTAATTGTAAAAAACAAAATACTATTAAAAACCTTTAAAAAAGAAAAAAATTCTCTTAGAGATGAGCAAACGAATAATTTTTACCTGATAAGGCACCCCTCCCCCACCATCTCCCCGTCTTTGACCCCAAGTCTGTGCGTCATCAAGTATTGCCTATCTGACATCTAGAGACCTAAAGCAGAGAAAACGATCCCCTTGATTTCCACCTTGCCTCCCTGAGTCCTTGGTTGGGATTTTCCTGGGTCATGGACCGGGAGACCTTCCAGAAGGGACTTCAGTGGCCATCTAGTGCAATATAAACACGCATGAAAGAATCCCCACTTGAACCAACTGGTCGCAGCCTCTTGTGGAAGACCCTCAGGGCGGGGGAGCCCAATAGCACCGGAGGCAGCCTGTCACATTTTGGGGCAGCAATGGTGTCTAGGACATGCCAGGCAAGCAGCTGGAGGAGTTCAGTCTGGTCATGAAGCCGGTAGGGCAGTGGGAGCTGAGATTTTGGGGAGCAGGCACTGTTTGCCCCAGCTAACAAACACAAGTTGAAGCTAGCTCTGAGCACAGTTCTGCACATTAGGACCTGAAGGCCTGAGTTCAGGACCCATGTGGAGGGGGGATGTCTTTTTCCTTTACCACCACAGTCTTCTGCCTTCCCCTCCTCTCCTCTTGCAGCTTTTGGGGTTGTCTGGTCCAGGGGCTGCTGGCTGAGTCTAAAAGGGCCATAGAAGCTTCTCAGAGGGGTTTGACCTTCCCTTCAGTCCCCAGACCTGGGCACAGGGTCTGGGGAGAGCAGGTGTGGATCTGCTAGGCAAAGCTTGTCCTTAGAGGGGGGTCAGGGCACAGTGCTAAGGAAAGGGCTTTGGTAAAGAAGCTTGGGTTCGGCTAAGCTGCCTCCATCGAGGCACAGAAAAAAGGCAAAGAAATATCCTCAGAGCAGAAAGGAAGGGCTGAGAGAATGCAGGGACTGTTTCATTTTTGTCCTTGCACTTTCAATACCTAGTACAATGCCAAGCACACAGTAAGTGTGCTTATAAATGCTCATTGATTGGTTTGTGAATGGCAGACCTTTGGACAGCATGGCACAGTCAGCAAGTCAATAACTATTGATTGAGCACCTATTATGGTCTAGGCACTGTGCTAAGTGCTAGGGATGCACTAGGAAAAAGGAAGATAATCCATAGCCTCAAGGAGTTTATAATCGAATGAAGAAAGACAATATAGAAGAAGGAAGTGGAAAAGGGAGCAAGGGAAGGGGCGCAGGATAGACGAGTCCAAGGCAGCAGCTGGGTAGAAGTGAAGAGAGGCCTGGCCTGGGCCCTTTCCTTCAATGGAAGTCGTGGGAGGATTTCTCCACCTCTGTCAGAATGGCCACTTGAAGAGGTGGGAGCATGGCGCTGCTGTGATGAGGGATGAAGAGGTTCTTGGGGCATGAGAGCAGGGGCCTGGGGTGGGCGTGGGGAACGAGGATTGAGCTGCCCGGGCACCCTCCTTAGTCCGGTGGACACTAGAAGCAGGAGACAATCAGGCTTTCAATCCTCATTCCACCATTTACCAGCTGTGTGACCATGAGAAACTCCCCCAGCCTCTCTGAACCCCAGCTCTCTCATTCGTGCTGCTGTTTGCTGGTTTGGGGTGTCAGCCCGGGCCTCCTATTTCCTGTGTAGAGAGATCTCCTGGTATGGAAGCCCTTCCTAGCTGTTGCAGGGAGGCAATTCCTCTTTGCTTTAGGGCATGGCACATAGCAGTTCAGAATTGCTTCTTCTAATAATGTGTGTAAAGTACGGGATGAATCTGAAAGGCCCTCTGTAAATGTCATCCATTATTATTATTCTTAATCAATGATTAATTATTGTCATTCCCCCCCTTTACAATAGGGATAATAATCAGATAATATATAATCATCATCATCATCATCATCATCGTGTATTTCTTACTTTGTGCTAGCAACTTGTCAACATTCAAGTCCTCTAGGAACGCACAGCATTGCGACTGCTTCATGATTAAACCTAGGTCCTGGCCTCTCCCAGGTAAGGCTCTGGTTGGGGCCACAAGGTAAATAGAGGGCATCCTTCTTAGGGCTGACAATCACTAAAGGGGCTGAGGACAAAAAACATCAACCATGTAGGTTTTGTATTTGTAAGATAAATATGACATCAAATATATCAACACATATTCCTCTTGACACCCGTATTTACCCACTGCCTGGAATCATGGTATTTATACATGTGTCCACCAAAGGCCCCTGGATGGGAGGCACCCAGGCCTCCACAGAGCTTAGTGGTGTCTGGATAACTGAGAGGGGAGCTGGACATGGCCAGAGACCAAGCAGAATTCCTGGTGGAGGGCACAGCTGGCAGCTGGACATAGGACCACAGAATGGGAGAAATGGGGCAGCTTAGACACCACCTGGAGTCATCTAAAGAAAGCATTTTCCACCTTATATGCAGTGTAATGCAATGGCTGGAAATCTTCTCTGAGAGTCAGGAAGAGCTGACATACACATACACACATACATGCACATAGATGCACACACCCACACAGGCACGCACCTATGTACACAGATACACTCAATGCACATACATGCACACATTACACAAGCACATATGCTCATACATACACACACAGGCACACACACACACAGAGCTAGCATATCTATAGAGACTGAAGGTTTGCTAAGCATTTTACAAATATGATCTAATTTGATCCTCATGACAATCCTGGGAGGGGGTAGGTGTTATTATACCCATTTTATAGTTGAGGAAACTGAGGCAAACAGGGGTTAAATTGACTTGTCCAGGGTCTCAAGGCTAGCAAACATGATTTGAACTCAGGTCCCCCTGACTCCAGGACCACCACTTTATCCACGGCACCCCAGCTGTCTCATTTTTAAAATGGGGATAACAGGGCCTAAAGGCACTAGACTCTTACCGCTTAAGTCATGGATGCGATGTCAAGAAAGTGACAAATGAAAATCCAAGCGATGATTCTTCCCAGGATGCTCGTGATCAGCACTGAGTGAGGCACTGTCCCTCTCCTCCTGCACCAATATTCTCCCCGCCTCCTAAAGACCCGCTGCTGTGCCCATGCTGGGTCCTTTGGGGGAGCAGGCAGGGCATGGGAGGAATCACTGGGCTTAGCCCTGATGCTCTGGGCCTGCGTAGGGAGCTTTCTTTCATTTCCAGTCTTTTCCTCAGCTAATCCCAACTCGGATATTGAAGGAAGGAAGAATTTATTAAGCTCTTGCTGTATGCTAGGTGGTTCAGTGGATATAGCGCTGGGTTTGGAGTCAGGAAGACCTGAGTTCAAATCTGGCCTCACACAGGTACTACTTATGTGACCCTGGTCAAGTCACCTACCCTCTGTTTGAATTAATCCACCGTAGAAGAAAATGGCTCACTATTCCAGTATCTTTGCCAATGAAAGCCCAGAAACTGTCTGGTCAGTGGGGTCACAAAGAATCAAACAGGACTGGACAGCTGAACAGCCAATATGAACTGAGGACCCAGATAGAGAGTGAGCCAGGCCCTGCTCTTCAGGGGCCCCCCACAATGTGAGAGACAACAGCAAGGGAAGGTCTCAGCTGCAGGTCAAAGGGAAAGGTCCCGGGGTGCTGAGGGTGCCGCAGCAGAGCAGGGGGTCAGGCCTCTTCTTTTATGTCATTTCCACCAGTAAAATCCTATCATAGGTTGAAGACCAGGTGTTGTGCCCCCTTCCCTCTCCCCACCCCCATTTATGTCTGTGGTTGTATTAGTGAGCCCTAGACTTCACATTAGGGTCACTGACTGTATGACCATAGCCAGGTCACATCCCTTCTCTGAGACTCAGTTTCCACCTGTATAAAAAAGGTTACACGCTCCCGGTGTTACCTCCTTGCAGGGTCATTGTGAGGAAAGCCCTTGGTCCACTGGACAGATCCATCAGTAATCACAGAAAAAGAGGCATGGAAAAGGCCACCCAGCAAACTCGGCCCCAAAGACTCGCAGAGTCAGGACGTGCTGGGAGGACTGAGCCTGCGCTATGGGCTGATCCTGCCCCAGGTTCTTGCTGCCTCCATCTTGGGCAGGTGGCTTCTCCTGCAGGAGGCTGCCTTGCAGTGAAGGCAGTAGGGTGAGCCCTGGTTTGGGGCTCGGAGAATCTGCCATCTGCCCACTCCTGCCTGGGTGACCTAATGCAGATCCTTAGAGAATAGCATTAGTCATAGGAAGACCACTGACCCCAGAATCTGAAAGCCTGGGTTCAAATCCCATCTCTGATGTGTTGATCAAGTCCCACGTCTGGGCCTCATTTTCCTCTTTAGTGGAAGGAGAGTGTCAGACTAGACATCCTTTCCACCCTGCCCATGCTCTGCTGGGCCTCTGAGGCCCAGACTCCCCCATCTGTGCGACCCCGGGGCGGGAGGCACTGATCTCTGAGGCCCATTCCAGGGTCTCTGTATGGACACTGGCGAATTCCCAAGTGCTGGGGAGCTCCCCATGACTGCCTCTTTTCCTAACACTGAAATTTAAGCATCTGTAAAGTGGAGATTTGTGAGAAGGAACAGAAGATTGTCATTCCCCAGGTTTCTGTGTGAATGTTTGTATTTTGTGGGCCAGTGCGAGAGCCTGCTGGTCTAGGGTGATGTGAAGAGGCCCTGATACTCATCACACACCCCTCTACAGATACTGGCCAGTTCTTGGGGCACCTTTGCATGTTCCAAGAACTGTCACCTTTTGAGGCAGATGGATTATTTTCCAGGAGTCAGGAGTGGGAGAAATGCAAAGGACATCTCATTCTCTGCTTTAACCTTGGGAGTGACAGTAAAAATCTGGTTTGGACATCTCTCCCAGGGAGGGAAAGAACAACACGCATACGCTGGAGCTTGGAGAAAACTGAGCATCCTCTGGCAAGGAAGGGTGAGGTCCTGAATACATCTGAATAATAGGCACCCGGCAAGAGGCCCAGCTTGGGCAGCATGCTTGCTGGGGAATAAATCATGCGATCCCTGCATACAGCCCATCAGATTTACAGAGGAGGCATCCAGCTCGTCTCTGGGAATGGCGTTCCTGAAGTTTCTGTAGATAAATTCAAGTGGCATTGTTAAGACATACATATATATCATGTATATATTGCGTGTGTGTGTGTGCATGCGTGTGTGTGTGTGTGTGTGTGTGTGTGTGCATTCCTATATTCCTGTGGCATCCTTTGAACAGCTTCCTGTCTGGTCTTTGAACAAGAAGCTTCATAGCCAGGCTCCAGACATTTTCTCTGCCTGCCCCGAGGCCTGAAGCCCTCTCCTTAGTCTTCTCTACCGCCTTCCGTTAAGTCCCAGATAAATCTGACCTTCTATAAGAAGCCTTTCTTAGCCCTTCTCAGCTCTAGCGTCTTCATTCTCTTAATTATTTCCTATTTTTTCTGTCTGTCTTTTGCATATATTTGTTTATTATCTTATATTATTTATTATCTTTATTATCTATTGTCTTTACTTAGTATCTTAATTCTTTAGATTGTAAGCTCCTCGAGGTCAGGATCTGTCTTTTTTTTTTTAAGCAGTTGGGGTTAAGTGACTTGCCCAGGATCACACAGCTAGTAAGTGTCAAGTGTTTGGTCTGAGGTCGGATTTGAACTCAGATCCTCCTGATGTCAGGGCCGGTTCGGGTCAGGGTCTGTCTTTTGGCTCTTATTGTCTCTCCCGCTCTTAGCACATTGTCCATCACATAAGAAACGCTTAATAAATGTTCTGTCTCTGTCTCTTTCTCTCTCTCTCTATGTTTCTCTCTCTCTCTCTGTCTTTCTGTCTGTCTGTCTCTGTCTGCCTCTCTTTCTCTGTCTTCATCTATCTATATGGGCCTCAGTAACAAGGAGAAGCTTGGGGTCATTAAAATAACTTTGTGATTTCTCAAAGAAATTCAAATCCTTTCTTAACACAGATCAACTCTGTGATGCTGGTCAAGCCATTCAAGCTGTCAGTGCCCTCAGGCCACTTTCTAAGATTGTAAGTTACAGAAAAGTTGCCGATCAGTGTTTGTGAAGGGATTTTCCACACTGGGACTTCCCTATTATAATGAAATCATTGAACTGGATCTAGAATATGCAAATGCTCACCCCGATACACACACACACACACACACACACACAAATTTATATTCATTATCTATAAGTAAATATATACAATGTTCTAACTAGATATTTGTATCTGTATCAATAGCTACAGTCATAAATGATAATATGGATACAAATTATCTATCTACATACACACATACATGTACAAGGTACTCTGTGGGTCCACAATCACTCAGAATTATATCTGATAAGCCCCTACCTGTGTGTTTGCTTTTCAATAGTCAGTCACTGGACATAATTAGCTCTCACTGAAATGACATAATTACAAGAAAAGTGACAACAAAAGATTTCCTCCACAAAGCTAGGGGGGCTCACTCTCTTACAAACACACCAAGTGTCATCAGAGAGAATGGACAAATGGAGGCATCATGAGGAACTCACCCTCCAGAGATGAGTGTTCACAGAGTGGAGTCCATTTACTTTTTATAAGCCCAAGGGACGGGATGAATTCTTCATCAGCCACACACTAGAAATTCTTTGTCTCCACTTTCCTTAATTCAATGACCAATGATCACCAGGTTGACTAACTCTTCATTCTACTATTATTAGGTTTTTAAAGAGACTCCCTTACAATGTAAAATTATTTAGGACAACTCAATTGGATCAGGTGCTTCCCCATTTACCTCCTTTACACATGTAAAGTCTTACACTTGTGTGAATCAAAACTGAGCACAGAAGTACAGACTAGGACCATGATGCAGCTGGAAAAAAGTTTAGGTGAAAATAACTTGGGGACTCTGAAGTGGACAATGAGCTTAGTAGGACTTCACACAGGACATGCAGGGTGTGCTGGAGCCAGCTCACACCGGCCCATGAGAGCTGATCAGCAAATTTTCAGAGTGAGCATTCACACCTTGGAAATCAGTAAGTGCCACAGATTAGGGCTTGATTTACTGCTTTTTTTATTGTCTAGATTTGAGAAAGTGATGGAAAAATGCTAACAATGCAGACTAAACTTACAAATGCATTGACCACACATTTTTTTGTTGGTCTGTTTGTTAAACATTTACCAGCACATCCTTGGTGGTCTCCATGGAAAAAGCTAAGGAGATCTCCGGCTCCAAGAACAGGAGTGAGTGGTTGGCATTTAGCTGAGAGAAGAGGTGACTTGTGTGAGACATGAAAGCTGTCTTTTAATAGTTAAATGTCTGCCATATGCAAGAAGGATTGATCACTTTTACTGGGCCCCAGAGGTCAGCACTAATAGCAATAGCTGGAGGTTGCAAAGAAGAAAATTTATGACATAAGAAAAATACCCACCCTAAAAATTAGTTTTCCAAAAGGGAAGGAGATTCTCCTCCAGAAGTCATAGGGTTATAGATGGAGAACTGGGTGAGACCTTAGAAGTCATCTCTATTCCAGATTCCTTATTTTAGAGATAAGGAAACTGAGGCACATAGTAAGTGCTTAATATCCATATCCATCATAGGTACAACAGAAATGTTTAATAAATGCTTGCTCATTGAAAGACTGATTGAGGCCCTGGAAACTTAAGCAACTTTTTCAAGGACACTGAAGTATTAAGTAGCAGAGATGAGATTAGAACCCAGATCTTTAAGTATCTGCAGATAATATTCACTCAAAAGATGCTTGTTGAATAGAATTGTGTTGACCTACTACCCCATCCATCAGTGCTTCCATTGGACAAGCTGATGAGCTCCTCATTTTTGGAGTTTTTTAAGCAAAGGTCAGATGATGGATTGGGGGAGCAATAATGAAGAGTTCTTGACCTGTGCATTGGGGTAAATGGCCTCTGATGTTGGTTCCAGCTCTGAGATTCTGTGGTTCTATTGATATTCTCAGATCTGTAAGGAAACATCAAGATGGCCCCACTTGAGATGAGCTCTAGCAGCTGGGCTGGCCCACACAGGAAGAGGAATATTTTTTTGCCTTCTTAATGCTGGTTCAAAGGAGGAGGAGATGATTGGTGTGAATTCTGGTGCCCATTGTCAGTCAGCTCCTCAGATTTATTCAGGAAACCTTTCCAAACAGAAAAATAAAAGTCTTTCTTGGGGACAGTGATTCTAAGGGCTCTGGCTCCCACAGGGGACACATCATGCTTTCTGAATCACTTCCTATTTCCTGGACTGCCCTCAAGACATTTTTGTGCTGCCCACACTGCCTTTGGGACCCCTCATTAGCATGTTATTCCATAGCTGTGTAAGAGAAAAAATATTCCAGGTCTCCCATCTTCCACTGACCCACACTAGCCAAAGGCCCTATTCCAAAAATTGCTGAAATTGGAGGCTCAGTGTCAGGGAGAAATGAGCTCCCAGCCCAGAGAGTCCATGAATCCCTCCTCCGCAAAGGAAGCCTGGGTCCCAAGGTCTTGTTTTCAAAAGTAGGAAAGTCTTTGTGGAGGCAGAGCTAGGGTCAGGCAGGCAGCATCCAAAAGGTCACCTGTATTTCTGCTTCCGCTCAGCTCCGCTCCAAACACATTTTTTACTTAATGACGTATTGTACAAGGGTCAAATTCCTTAGGTCCCAAGTGCAGATAAATCTATTGCTTACAGCTCCTCAGTGACAGGAGGCTTCTCACAGCCCCAAGAGGGGCTTCCTTCTGATGGAAACCGACTGCATTGAGCTTGAGCAAAGCTAGAGATCTGCATCTCATTAGCCTTCACCAATTAATCCAAGATAATGGCGAAGGGGCACAATGGTGCCTGACTTTCACTGCCATCTTCTAACTTTTTGGCTGGTGTTGCAGCTGAGAGGAAGGAATGTGAAGACCACCCTCATTAAAGGACAATTGGGGGGAGGAGGAGTGGGATGGCTCATTGGGCAGGTAGGTAGGTAGGTAGCAGAGGCCTCAGATGGGCAGGAAGAGAGGAGGAGTGGGTCTCACTTTTGATGGTGAATAGAATCTCAAAATTCAGAACAACCAAATGGCCAGGAATTTGGGGAACTCTGGGTACTTGAGTAGTGAATTCTCCTTTGTTCTTTCTTTGTTTGAGTGAATCCTAGAATGTCACAACTGGAAGGGACTTTGATCTAGGCCAATGCCCTCATTTAACAAAATAGGAACCTAAGGCCCAATGAGGGGAAGGGGCTTGCTGAAGACCCCACAGCTACATAATTGTAGAGCAAGGCTTGAGAGCAGATTTTCACTGCTCTAAACCTGATGTCCTTTCATTCATTCTTTCTCATGTGGAAGTTTTATTGTTATCTTCTCTATCACCTTCATTTTCATATATGCCTCCTCCTCTATCTCTAGGGAACCATCACTTGTATCAAAGGACAATAAGAAAAGAAGAAAAGAGAGTTTTACAAAATCAGCCCAGACATCAGCTGAGTCTGACGGTGTATGCCGAGCTCCGGTGCCTGTCGTCCCAATCTCAACATCGAGGCAGCTCCGTGTTCCTTTAATGACTCTGTGAGCACCATGCCTCACTCACCGTCGGTCCCTAGCCAGTGCTTACTCCTTCATTAAAAAGTGGCTTCAGTTTCCATCTCTCTGGACACAAATTGACCAGGAAAGTCAATAGTAAAAGAGCTGTAAAAATGTAAGTGAAGAGTAACAAATGTGAAGCTATAAGCTTTTCCACCATCAAAAGCCCTTCTCTGCATGTCTGACTTGACTCTGTTTGCCAAAGGTCTGCAGGCCAGCAGGGTCTACTGGGCCCTCTACCCTGATGGAGCAGAGAAATTGGGTCTAGGCCTGGTCTTATATTGGAGTCTGTCTGATGCAATCTGAAAACAAAAGGTCTGTAATGTTAGAAACGAAAGATCCCATGTTCATCTCATGAGGGGGAACAGTCTTGTCCCATAGCATACATTGTAATTCTCCTCTCACAAATGACTGCTGGGTGTCTGTGGTGATAGGTATTTCTGCAGATCATTAGCATTGGACATATTGGGTTTGTGCTTATCGTCACTTGTGTGACATTAATCTGCAATCTTGGCCTTTCAGTCATTACCAATGGTGATGATGGAGGTGCATGTAGGAAAGGTCTTTAGACTTACCATCAGAAGACATGAGTTTGAATTCTGGATTTGCCACTAATTAGCTGTGTGACCTCGGTGGAGTTATTTCACTCCTCTGAGGTGCTCTCTTTTTAATTATCCTGGGGATCATGATAATTACCTCAAAGATTTTATGAGGATCACATGGGGTAGTGCAATTTCAGCTGGTGATCTCCTCAGCACTCTAACCCATGGATTCAGTTATCATTTCTATGCTTATGATTCTCACATCTACTTATCCAGTTGTAACTTTTCTTCCGATGTCTAGTCTTGCTTCCCAACTGCCTTTCAGACATCTCAAACTGAATGTCCTTTAGACACTTCAAATTCAACAGGTGCAAAGCTGAACTCTTTATTTTTCTCTTAAAACTATCCCTTCACTTCCCTTTTGCTGTTGAGGGTACCCTAATCTTTCCAGTCACCCAGGCTCCAAATGTAGATGCCATCCTTGACTCCTTCCTTTTTCTCACCCTCCACAATCAATATGTTGACAAGTTGTATCAACTCTACCTTCCCAACATCTCTCAAATATTCCCCCTTCTCTCCACTGTCACTGCCATCTCTCTGGGGCAGACTGTTATCTCTTCCCACCTGCCATCACTCAGCTGCCAAAATGATTTTCCTAAAGTGGAGGTCTAACCACGTCACCCTTCTCCTCTCTAAACTCCAATGAATTGACCTCTTTTATTTATTTATTTTTTTTTTAGTGAGGCAATTGGGGTGAAGTGACTTGCCCAGAGTCACACAGCTAGGAAGTATTATGTGTCTGGGGCCGAATTTGAACTCAGGTCCTCCTCTATCCACTGCGCCAACTAGCTGCCCCCTCTTTTACTTTTTTAGATCCAATCTATAATCCATTGTTTGTCTTCTAAAGCTTCTCATAACCTGCCCTCTCCCACTTCCAGTCTTCCCATACCTTCCTAGCTCCCTCCCAAGTATTTCCCAATCCAGTGACGCTGGCCTCTTTGCCAGTCCTTGTACAAGACGCTCCATCTTCCAGCTTCACATTTTCACTGGCTGTCTCCTGTGCCTGTAATGCTCTCCCTCTTTTGCTTTATCTGATGCTCTCTCTGGTAGCCTTCATGTTTCAGCTAAAGTCCCACCTTCTTCGAGAAGCCTTTCCCAGTTCTCCTTCATCTCCAGGACTTCCTTCTGAGACCTCTCCCAATTCATCCTGGCTATAGCTTATTTGTACATAGTTATTCCAATGTTATTCACCCCCATTAGACTAGGGGTTCCTTAAGATCAGGGGCTTTCTTTCACCTTTCTTTCTATTTCCAGTTCTTGGCCCAGTGCCTGACACATAGTGGATGCTTAATAAGTGCTTAATGACTGACTATCTCTATCTATCTATCTATCTATCTATCTATCTATCTATCATCTCTCTCTCTCTCCATCTGTCTCTCCATCCATCTGTCTGTCCGTCCATCTGTCTGTCTATCTACCTATCTATTTATCATCTATCTTTCTGACCTAGCACCTGATCAATATCAGAGGACGATGGTTGTATGTGCAGTGCTCATGGTGTGGAACCATTTTGGAGGAGCTCCAATAAAGAGGGAACCGCAGTATCCTGAGACAGCTCATTCTGATTCTAGATACCGCTCAGCATTAGGGAAATTACTTCGTCTTTATTTTCTATGCAGCCATTGCACACACTCTTCACACTCTGCCCTCCCTTGCTCAGACCATGCCTGCACATGCCTTGCATAGACTCATATGTAAGTACACATTGTCTCACCCCACAGAGGTGGGGGTCAGCTCCTTTAGGGAAGGGATGGGGCTGCTTTTGTCTCTGCGACCCTGGTGCCAAGCCCAGAGCCTGCCACATCCCAGGTGCTGGAGCTACTTGACTGATTGTTTGAGGGATGATCAGGACGTTTCCTGGCCTCCTGGTAACCATCATCCATTGCTCTTATTTCTGCCCCCCGGGGCCAAACAGGAGAACTCTGATCCTTCTTCCATGTGAGAGCTCTTGAAAGGAAATGCTCAAACATAACAATTATTCCATCCCTCTGCCTCCTGCCAACCAGACTTCTCTTCTCCAAGATAAACACCTCTCTAGTTCATTCAACTGGTCCTCATAAGGTGGAGAGGTGAGGACATTTGCCACCCTGGTTGGCATCCTCTGCATACTATTTTATAATAATAGCTCACATTCCTATGACACTTTAAAGTTCGCAGACTAATTTGCATGTACTATCCCATTTGGTTCTCACAACAACTCTGGGAGTTATGGGCTATTATCATTTTAATTTTGCAGATGAAGAAACTGAGTCTGAGAGACGTAAAGTGACTTGTCCAGGGTCACACAACCAGTAAGTGTCTGAGGCAGTATTTGAACTCAGACTTTCTTGACTCCAAGGCCAGTGGTCTTACTCACTGTACCACCTATCTGTCTCAACATCTTTCCTAAATATTGTTGTCCAGAACTGAATATACCACTCATGATAAAGTCTGGTGTAACAAAGAGCAGCAGCTACCCTTACCCTTCTCCACAGTTCTTAGAGTCACCCGAGATCACATTCCATTTCCTCGTTGCCTTCACTGCTAAGTCCTACTGAGCTACTAGTCCACTAAACACTCCTAATTTTTTTAAACCATCCAATCATCCATCCCCTTGCTTTATCCTGTCAAGTCCATCTTTGGAGCTCCAGGGTCTGGCTCTGCATTTATCCCCATTACATTTCATCTCCTCCATAATCTTCTTCCTAAGCTCCTCCATCTCCCTCCCTCCTCCCAACACTATTGGAGCTCCTTAAATCACTTTGATCATCCTGGCCCTCATCTCAGCATAAGCTTTTGGGGTTTTCTATCTTCTGCAAGTCTACCCCTTACATTCATTTACTTTTTTTTACCTTTTCTCACCTACTTTGACTTCTACAGTTTTATTTGCTTCTTCATTTATTTACCCAATTACACAGGTAAGTATTGATTTATTTTCACTTTTCTCCTTTGTTACCTAATTGGGCTATTTACAGAACAAACCCAACCTGATAGTTGCATTGTAGGAAGGAGGCAGGGCTTCCTCTCTAGCCTGAGCCAAGAATTCCTGGGGTGCTGGTACCTCTAGAGACATTCCCAGACTAGGGATGGTGGCAGCCGGGGCTGACCTGCCTCTGGCAGTTTGCAGAACCATTGGGCACCAGAGAAACAGTATGCTTTGGAGCTCACCTGGTCCAATCCTTTCACTTTAGCAAAAAAAGGAAAATTACTAGGTGGAAAAACAGAGTTCAGGTAGCCTCCAGATAGCTCAAGTGACCTCCAGGGTCCCAATTGTATGTTGAAGAGCTGCCATCCCAACTCAGGTCTTTTGACTCCAAGTCGAGGTTGGGAGACAGTCTCTTGGACTTAGGTGAATTTTCAGGTTTTATATTTGGGGGGAGGGAAGTTAGAGTTTCTTATTTAAGGTTGTTTTGTAGACAGATTAGAAGGGGATGGGGAGGGAAATGGATGCTGGTGAGGCGCCAGGGAAGTTCCTCTCCACCATTCAATCCAATTCGCATTAAAAATAATTTTTAAAAAATCACATCCAAAGTAAGCCACAGACTATCCTTACGACAACACCAAGAACAGGGTGTGTGTGGGGGGGAAGATGTCAGAAAAATGGGCTAGAAGCTTCTCAAGGGCATGAAGCTCAGGGCTTCATTAGCTCTGAGATTTAAAGCTAGAAGAACTTTAGGAGCTATCTGCTCCTATGCAAGGCAAGTCAACAAGTATTTTTTAGGCACTTATTATATGCCACATTTTTCACAGGAAGAAACTGAGGATCAGGTGGGTTCATTCAAATGAGGATTCCAAGCCAGGTGCTCTGACTTTCTCTTTGAGTGAACGAATGGGGTAGGAATTCTCTCTGGTGAGTACGGGGAGAGCCAAGCACACTCCTCTGAAGGGGAGTGAGGGCTGAGAAGGAATATCAGAGCAGACATAGCCTCATTGGACAGGCTGGCGTGGAGTAGGGAGGGCTCATGGGGCTTTGGCCAATGTAAATATTGTTCTAGTGGTTCAGAGAAACACAGTCTCTTTGGAGGGAACAGTTGAGTCTGATACATTCCCAGGGGCACCCACTGATTTCTACTATTTCATAGCCAAGTTCAAGTCTGAGGCTCATCGATAGGAAAAGTAGATCAACTGACCAGCAGGGAAAAGGAAAAGTGAAGAAGAGTGAGTCAATTAAAAAATGGGAAGTAAAATCAGCTAGAAAAGGAACCCGGCAGGGACAATGTATAGAAAAGGAAACTGGGAGGAAATAAGTATTTGTACAGGCACGACTATGTGTCAAACATTGTGTTAAGTCCTTTACAAATATTATCTCATTTGATCCTTACAACAACCCTGGGAGGTGGGTGCTATTATTATCCCTGTTTTACAGACAAGGAAACTGAGGCAAACAGATTAAAGTGACTTGCCCAGGGTCACACAGCTAGTTAGTGTCTGAGGTTGGATTTGAACCCAGGTCTTCCTGAATACAGGTCTAGCTTGCCTTTTAAAATCAATCACCCTTTAGTATTCTCCAGTAGATTGTCTCCTCAATCATCCTCCCTCTCTTGTGAATCTTGAGCCTCTGTGTATCAACTGGTTCCTTCCCTACTGCCTTCCAAAATGCCTCAAATCCCCTCCATCCTAAACAACAAAAATGGAAACACCTTCACTGAACCCTGACATCTTCTCAAGCGCTCACCCAATATCTCCCTTCCCTTTCTCAGCTAAACTCCTTAGAAAAGTTGTCTCCACTTTCTTTACTCTCACCTCAATTCTTTCTAATCTGGCTTCTGATCTCATTATTCACCTGAAACTGCTCTCTTTATGATGACCAGTCAGCTCTTAAGTAAAAAATCTGAGGGTCTTTTCTCCGTCTGAATCCTTCTCAACCCGACTGCCACATGGGAAAGTGCTAACCGCCCTCTCCTCCCGGATGCTGTGGTCTCTCTAGATTTTTTGTGACATTGCTTGCTCCTGGTTTACCTCTTATCTGTTGAACCGTTTCTTCTCAGTCTCCTTTGCTGACTAATCTTCCGCACTATGCCCCCTAACTCTGGGTATACCTCAAGGTTCCATCCTGGGTTTTTTCTCTTCTTTCTCTATAGCATGAGTTCTTAAACTGGGGCGCGTAGACCCCCAAGTGAGCCATGACAAATTTCAGGAGGTCTTTGAACTTGGATGAGAGAAAACACCAATATCCTGTTGAACATGTCAACCTGGATGTCTTGGAGACATTTTAAATTCAACATGTCTAAAACTAAACTCATCCTTCTCCCCTCTTACAAGCCCACCCTCATTTCTTTTGAAGGCACCATCACCCTTCCAGGGTCTCATGTTCCCTAGGCAGCATGATCCAAGAAACTGGCCCTCAAGTCAGAAAAGGGGTTTCCTTGTGGTTGATCCGAAGTACTAGAGTTCAGAGATATGGCCTTCTAGAGACAGGGGATTTCCTGAGCAAGAGAGATGACATTCATCTGCATCTGATAGTCTGTAGCCATTGGACGCATGATGTTTGAAGGCACGGTATGTGTGGGAATGGGAAGAGTTAGTACCCCTGCCACCCCTTGTTCTTGTAATGAATTACCTCAGTGGTGCAGCTCTGATGGGAATTGGATTGATTGCCTATTGGGCAGCCCCCAAATTCCTTTACCTTCAGGGGTGGTCTAGGCTGCAGGGAGATCTTGTGGAAGAGGTGGGGATACACCAGAATGTCAACGGGTCGTCACAGCATCAACCTCAAGCTTAGTTCTTCTTAGGGGGATCAGGGATATCTGGCAAAAGCACACCCTTTAGGAGAGATTATCTACAGCAGACCACACTATCACAGTCACTCAGATGACTGAGAAGCAGGGAGAATACAAGTTCTCCCTTATTTTTTTTTGTTTGTGGATTACAAAAAAACAAAATTAAAAATAAAAATTACTCAGGGGAACAAAAGGCGGCCCTGCTCCAACAGAGTGCCTGCCATATATACATACATACACACACACACACACACACATACATACATACACATACATACATACACATACATACACACACACATACCTATATACACACACATACATACACACACATACACACACATACACACATACATATATACATATACACACATATGCATACATGCACATACACATATACATACATACATGCACACACACATACATATACACATACACACATACACATATATACATACATACACATACATAAACACATACATATACATATATACATACACATACCTATATACATACACATA
>NW_020954595.1:9756263-9756590 GCF_900497805.2 Vombatus ursinus | reverse complement strand
ATACACATATACACACATGCATATATACATATACACATATACATACATATGCACACACATATACATGTATACATACCTACACATACATACACACATACATATACACATATGCACACATACACATACACACATATACATACATACACATACACACACATACATACATACATATACATGTACACACATACATATATATACATACACATGCATATACACATATACACATATATGCATATATACATACATACACACATACATATACATATATACATACATATACATCTATCTATCTATCTATCTATCTATCTATCTATCTATCTATCTATC
>NW_020954595.1:9754736-9756253 GCF_900497805.2 Vombatus ursinus | reverse complement strand
TATCTATCTATCTATCTATCTATCTATCTATCTATCTATCTATCTATATGTGTGTGTCAGTATCACATGAGATTCCTGCAAGCACAGAAATATCAGATTCGCTGATTTTCTAATTATCAATGACCATCCAATGTGGCCGAACACAGACACTCTACCAGTCAGGCTTAGGATTGGAAGTAGCAAAGGGAGAGTAAACTGCAGGATGATTGGATAACAAATGAGCCCTTCCGCCCTCCCCGCCCATGGCTAAACTCATCCAAGAAGGGCACACGATACGGTGACCTTCTGCTCCATTGCAGTCCCGGGTGCTTCCTTTCCCCATCCTTGGGGACTCGAATTCTCAAATGCTCATAGATAAGTTCCAGACCACTGGTTCTGCTCATCCTGCCAGCCATTTCTGAGTAACCCTTAGATATTAGTGGGACTGGGGTTTTGTACTAAGCAATTGAAGGGAACTGGGTCTTGCATCCAGGGTGAACAGTCACTTTTGAATACTGCAATCCAGAATGCGAGTTCATCTTTGAACATTTCAATTGTGAAAGGCCAGATGGACTCAAACACTGACTTCCTCTGTAGTCAGGAATAACTCTCTTGGGTGTTCCCCAGCTGCTCTGGCTATTCAAGTCCGTCCTTGTGTCCCTGTCCCTCTTCCAGGGGCTGATCTAACTGGTCTGCATCAGACACAGACTTGGCAGCGTCATCCGCCAGTGTCATGGAGGACGGGCTGTGCAGACTCCAAGTTGACAAAGGATTCCCTTCCATAAGTGAGGGTCTCCAGATGCTGTTGTTTGTGGATGTGAAGGCTCCATCTAGCCTTGGGCAGTACAAGGCTCCTCAGTGACCTGTGTGGTCACTTGCAGTCCACCCAGGATGAACCAAGGGGGTGTTGTTGCTCAGTCGTTTTTCAGTCGCGCCCAACTCTTGGTGATCCCATTTGAGGCTTTCTTGGCAAAGATACCAGAGTGATTTGCCATTTTCTTCTCCAGCTCATTTTCCAGATGAGGAAACTGAGGCAACCAGGGATAAGTCACTACTTGCCCAGGATCACACAGCTAGTAAGTGTCTGGGGCCAGATTTGAATTCAAGTCTTCCTGACTCCAGGCCAGACACTCTATCCTCTGTTCCACCTAGTTGTTTAAAAAAAAAAAATCTGGATACAGAATGATAATAGGCTTTAGATATGGAAGGGACCTCTGAGACCATCTAATCTAGTCCTCTCATTTAACAGATGAGGAAACCAAGTCTGAGAAAATTTAAGTGACTTGGTCATGCTGTTAAGTAAAGGGCATGTTTTGAACACAGGACTCCTGACTCTAAACCTAGCACTCTCCCTACATTATATCACCTTCCATAAAATTGAACAGACTATGACGTCTAACTAGATAGGCAGTCTGTTGGATTAGTCCGTCAATGAGATATTTGTAAAATACTTAGTGCAGCGCCTAGACAGACAGTTGGTACTTGATAAATGTTTGCTTGCTCTCTCTCTCTCTCTCTCTCTCTCTCTCTCTCTCTCT
>NW_020954595.1:9703486-9754636 GCF_900497805.2 Vombatus ursinus | reverse complement strand
TCTGAAGCTGAATAGAAAGGTGACGTTTGGTTCGATTTCATTGGGGAAATCATGGTGTCACATTAACCACCCCTAACTGTCCTCTGCCATAGCAAGCCACAATTTCAGCACCAGGACTCTCCCACTGATGAGACATGACTGTGATTGGTGTGCCATGGGCCACATTCTTAAAATCAAATTCTGGGAGATCCAAGACAATGGAAGATTCATGTTGAGCATGAGTTGCCTGCAGTATATTATTAGAGATGATTGGTGTGTAAGGCCAAGTAAGACTGAACAATTAGGGGGGTTACCCCTTTAACGAGAGTGAGGGATAACCTCCAGACGGTACCTGTCATGCTCTTTATCTGGTGATCTCAAAACGTTGTCCTGCAGACATCTCTCCCCTAGTTATTATTATAAGCAATGCCTCATTTTATAGATGGAAGAAGTCTCATGAAATGTAACCTACCAAGGTTGAAGGATGTGCTAAGAATGCTGGTGTAATTAGAACACTGCATTACAGTGCATATACCCATGACCTCCAAAAACCCCACATCCCATATGCAGCAGAAAGAGCCCCAAATTTGGTGTTAATGGACACGAGTTCAAATCAGTCCTCTGACTATTAGTAGCTGTATAGCCTTAGGCAAATGACTTAACCATTCTGGCCATCAGGGACCGCAATCGTTAAGAGAAGGGTGGTCAGCCTCTAAACCCTAAGACCCCTTCCAGTTCTAAATCTCTGACCCTGCAGGATTCTATAATGTCTGGGAGCTTCAGTTTCCCCATCCTGAATTATGAAATGAGGGAGCAGGACTGGATGACCTCTTTGATCTCTTCCAGCTTTAGAAATAAGATCCCATGATTCTCCATTTTCACTGATGGTCCAGAGAAGCCTGGAAACACTGGCCCATCAGGGCAGAGTAGTCATCTTAGAAAAGTGTTGAATTTCATGTCTCTTCCTCCAATAAAAACACATGATTTAAGAGCCTTTTTCCTAAATTCTGTTATTAATTTTTTTCAAAAAAAAAGTCATCAAATAGAAATTTCTTAGATCAAGATTTTAAAACAGGAAATGTGACTCAGGGAGCTGGATCTCCCCCAAGGAGCTTTCCCCCCAGCTGCGAAGAGCTGTTGCAATGGGGAGGGAGAGAGAAGTGGGAGCCTTGGAATGAAGTGGGGGTGGGACGCTGAAGAATCACCCGAGTGTGAGAGAAAGAAGAGGCAAAGCCAGTTCTGCGCACCCTAGGGTAGGTTATGGGGGCGGGTGGGGGGAGATGCCTTCGGGCTAATGAGCTCTCTCCAAACTCAGACTCTGGTGATGATGGAGGGCAATTCAGAAGGACCTTCTCCCACACCAGGGGGAGGAAATTGCTGAATCCTGAGCAATTGGAGCAATGAATGGCCACTGATGGTAATTACAGGCCTGCCCTTCTCTGCCCAACTCCAGCCTGCAGACCCAGAGACTATTGTTTTCTTTGGGGGGGCAGGCTGGGGGGTGTTCCTGGTTATTTTTAGTCTGAGTGATGGATGTGCCCTGATTCAGTCACTCTCTCCTGATCTCCGAGGTATTGTCCAAACCCCAGGTTTTTCCTGTAACAATCTGAGCCCGGTTGTTCATTTCAGACACGCCCCACATTTCAGGATCACATTGAGACATTCCATCTGGGAAGGGTCACAGTAGTTGATTTTTTTTTTTTGACCTGATGTTGTGGTTTCATGTATGTAGATGTATGAGCTCATGTTTCCATGGTACTAAGGACTTTACATGTAATGTCTTATTTGATTCTCACAACAGCCTGTGAGGTTTATTACCTTATTTTATAGATGGGGAAACTGAGGCCAAAAGGTGAGTTACTTGCCGAAGGTGACACAGTAAATATCTGAAGAGGGATCCAAAGTTAATTCCTAATCTTTCATCCCTCACTCTCTCCACTTTGCAAAGGTCATCTAACTTGCCTCTCACAATAACCCTGCCAGGTGGGTACTTAAGGTAGGTATTAGTATCTCTAGTTTACAGATGAGGAAACAGAGACCAGAAGGTTCAAGGATTCATCCATGGTCACACCATGAATATGTCAGAGGAAGGGTTTGGTGGAAGGGACTTGGGATCCAGACCTGGGTTCAAATTCCACCTCAGACGCAAACCATGTGTGTGACTTTGGGCAATTCATTTCCCTGCCTTAGGCCCATTTTCTTCTCTGTAAAAAGGGGGGAGTTGGGCTGGATGTCCTTGAATCCCTTCCAGGGTCATGATCCTATGAAGTCCTACCCCTTGTCTTGGTGGTGGGGGGACAGAATGTACCTTTCCTGGGTGGATAGACATGGGCAAATGATCATTTGTTTTTCTTAACTAAAAAAAGCCAGAGAAGCTTTTTTTTTTTCCATTTTAGAGGAGGGGGCCATGATTGGAAAGTTACAGCAGTGTGTGAGAAACAAGCCCAGCTCTGGTTTTCTCTGACCTGAAGCCCAGAAAGCTTTCCACTACTGCACACTGGCCAGACGAGGAGAACCAAGGAATGGCCAGAGGGAGAGGTAAGCAGCTTCCAAAGCTCTGCCCTCCTCCTGATCCACCTTGGCGTGAGCAGCAATGGCAGGGCAGAGCCGCAGTAGCCTCTGAAGGTGGGGCACACCAGCAGCCGGCTGACAGGAGGAAGCACCGCTCCTTGTCCTGGTTCTGTCCCCACTCCGCAAATTCTTGCATTCTCAAAGGAGAGAAAACAAGTACATAGAAAGTTTATGCAGCTTGAATATGGAGAAAAGAAATACAGATAAATGTAAGAGAGTGAAATATTGGGGAAGCTGGGAGAGAGGAGGGGCAGAGTGGATCAGGGAAGGCTACCTGTAGGAGGTGGTGAATGTGCCACCCTCACAGGCAGTTACTCTGAGGCAGAGGGGAGGAGGGAGAGGATTCCAGCATTGCAAAAGCGCGCAGTGGGAGACAGCATATCTTATGTGCTGTCCTTTGTCCTTCACTTTCAAAGAGGACCAGTGACACCACAGATGACTTCTTAACTTGCACGGGAATTGTATTTAAGTGAGGCAGAGCTGTGCAAAGGCTCTTCTCCTGAGTCACTGAAGTCTAGTGGTAGGACGAAAGTCAGGATAACTGGTGATGACCCGGGGTGCTGTGGATGGCCTTGGCATCCTCCATGTCTGACCAAGCCCTAAGCGCCCCACAGCACCTGCTCCAGCCGCCTTCGTGGCCATTGGTGCAAATTGTCTCATTTGCCCGTTCTGCCCAGAGGAGTCTTCACATGCTTGGGGGAGACACCCTGCTAACTCACCCATGGGCTTCAGACCCCTCGGTCACCCTCAGCCTGGTTCAGCCCATTTGTCCAGATGACTTACTGCTGCACAGGCTACATATTCTTGGAGCCAGAAGTGAGTGTTGAGTGCTGGGTGGACACCAAAGCTGGAAGAGCAGCCCCACCCCAGCAGAGGTGCTGGTTCTCCCTGGACCCCACACACCCCATCACGTGTGAAAAAGAGAGAGATGGCCACTCTGGCCAGACAGCAGAACTACTGTCAGAGTATTGAGGCACCCTTTCTCTAGTCTCATTCTGGATCTAACCATATGATACCCCACTGCTATGTCCATCCTCTCCCAACAAACAATTTCCTCATATTATTCCCTTCCTCAAAAACTTCAATGGCTCTGCATTGTCTACCGGTTAAAGACCATATTGCTTTTTCTGTCATTTGAGGCCTATGTGATCTAGTCGTAAACACATTCCTGGCATTCTTGATCATTAAACAAACTGTGCTTTGACTATACCTCCACTTTTTTGATTTCTCATTCTTAGATTATCTTTCTTTTTACCATTCCCCATTCAAGCCCTTCAGAATCTGGCTTTTTTTCCTAGCACCAATGCAAAAGTCGTTTACTTTGTGAAGCCAGCATTTATGAGAAAAATTCAATTCAATATCATTCATTCAACATTTTAAGCACCTACCATATGCTGGGAACTGTGCTGGGTTCTAGGGATACAAAGACAAAAAGTAAACAGTCCCTGCCCTCAAGGAACTTATATTCTAGTGTGATCTTGAGGGCAGGACTGTTTTTTGCCTCTTTTTGTATCCCCAGCACTTAGCACAGTGCCTGGCACATAGTAGGTGCTTAATAAATGTGTATTTATTGATTGATAGTTTACTGAAGTGTTTATAGGGGATGCATTCCAATTAAACAAGCATATATTAAGTGCTTGCTGTGTTCCAAGCCCTGAGCGAGGTGCTCAGTACACAAAGTCAGTAAAACCAATTTGCTCCTGCCTTGGGGGAATCTTACATTCTACTGCCATGGGGGGAGAGGTGACACATTATGTAGCCAGACAAGTAAATGTGAGTTAGTTAGGGGCAGCTAGGTGACACAGTGGATAGAGCTCTGGCCTTGGAGTCAGGAGTTCAAATCTGGCCTCAGAGGCTTTTACACTTACTAGCTGTGTGACCCTAAGCAAGTCACTTAACCCCATTGCCTCACCAAAAAAAAGTGAAAAACAAAAACAAATGTGAGCTAGTTTCCATGGGGTGAGAAGATTAATGCCTGAGGAAGGCCCCAAAGGTGCCCTAGAAGAGGTGCTGAGCCCCGAGGGAAGACCAAGATTCTGAGATGTGCTCTTGGAAAGGGAGTGCATGCCGAGTGTGGGGAAGTGCAGGGGTGGGGAGTAGCTTTTGTGGAGACTAATGGGAAGCCAGATTGAAAGACCCACTAGACAGATCACCTGGCCAGAACAGGCAGTGTGTGATAGTGAGGTAAAGATGCAGCTGGACTGTCAGGAGGCATCGACACTTGGTTCTAGACCCAACAGGGAGTCAGTCAGAGTGCTGGAACAGAGCAGGGACAAATTGACTGGGCTGAATGACACATAGAGGGGCGTCTGCCCTTGAGTCGGGGCTATGGCGTTGGCACTGGGGACTTGAGTCAAGATAAGGTTTAAATCAAACAGTGAAAGGAGAAGAAGAAAAGGGCTTCCATGTGGCTTCAAGGTGGCCCTAGGTGAGAAAAGAGAATGAGGATTCATGGTAAACTGTGTCAGTGTGGATTGCCAAACTTCTCCAGGGGCATTCAGTGGCACAGGCAGAGGATGGAGAACTTGGTGAGTTTGGGAGGTAATGACGTAGGTCTGGGGGCAGCAGGACAAGGGATGGTGTTGTGACAGATTCAGGGATGGAGCCAGCATGGAAGACCCACTCTCAGAGCTGGAAGGGACCCCTGGGGCCCCTGAGCAAGCATCCCCCTACAACACACCTTACAAGCAGCCCCTAGCCTGGGCTTGGAGGCCTCTGGAGAGGCGGTCCCCACTGCCCTGGAGCAGCCCATCCCACCTTTAGACAGAACTCTAATTGTCGGGGAGTTTTTAAATTCTATCAAGAGCTTCCTCTTTGCAGCTTACATCCATTGCTCCTGCATCTGCCCCTGGGGTTGGGACAAATACTCCTTGGACATGACAGCCCTTTCTTCAAATTCTCTCTTTTTTGAGGGAAAGATTTTATTTTATTTTTTAGTTTTCAACACTTTTTAAAAAGATTTATTTATTTTAGTTTTAGTTTTCAACATTCACTTCCATAAAATTTTGAGTTCCAAATTTTCTCCCTATCTCTCCCCTCCACCCACCCCAAGATGGCATGTAAGTTGATATAGGCTCAACATATACATTCATATTAAACCTATTTTCATATTAGTCACCTTGTAAAGAAGAATTAGAACGAATGGGAGAAACCACAAGAAAGAAGAAACAAAAAAAAAAAAAAGGAGAGCAAATCATGTGCTTTGATCTGCATTCATACCCCATAGTTCTTTTTCTGGATGTGGATAGCATTTTCCATCATGTGTCTTTTGGAATTGTCTTAGATCCTTGCATTGCTGAGAAGAGCTAAGTCTATCAAAGTTATTCACTGTACAATGTGGCTGTTACTGTATACGACATTCTCCTGGTTCTGCTCACTTCACTCAGCATCAGTTCATATAAGTCTTTTCAGGTTTTTCTGAAGTCTGCCTGCTCATAATCTTATAGAACAATAGTATTCCATTACATTCATATATCACAACTTGTTCAGCCATTCCCCAACTGATGAGCATCCCCTCAATTTCCAATTCTTGTCCACCACAAAAAGAGTTGCTATAAATATTTTTGTACATGTGGGTCCTTTTCCCATTTGTATAATCTCTTTGGGATATAGGCCTAGAAGTGCTATTGCTGGGTCAAAGGGGATGCACAGTTTTATAGCCCTTTGGGCATAGTTCCAAATTGCTCTCCAGAATGGTTGGATCAGTTCACAATTCCACCAACAATGCCTCAGTGTTCCAATTTTCCCACGTCTTCTCATTTATTGTTTTCCTGTTTTGTCACGTTAGCCAATCTGATGGGTGTGATGTGGTACCTCAGAGTTGTTTTGATTCGCATTTGTCTAATCAATAGTGATTTAGAGCATTTTTTCATGTGACTAGAGATAGCTTTAATTTCTTTCTCTGAAAACTGCCTGTTCATATCCTTTGGCCATTTATCAATTGAAGAATGACTTGTATTCTTATAAATTTAACTCAGTTCTCTATATATTTTAGAAATGAAGTCTTTATCAGAGACATTGGCTGTAAAAAATTCTTTCCAAGTTTTCTGCTTCCCTCCTAATCTTGGTTGCATTAGCTTTGTGCAAAAACTTTTCAATTTAATGTAATCAAAAGTATCCATTTGGCATTTCATAATATTGTCTGTCTCTTGTTTGGTCATAAATTCTTCCATTCTCTATAATTATGACAGGTAAACTATTCCTTGCTCTCTCTGTGTGCTTATAGTATCAGCCTTTATATCTAAATTGTATACCCATTTTGACTTCATTTTGGTATACAGTGTAAGCTGTTGGTCTATGCCTAGTTTCTGCCATACTATTTTCCAGTTTTTACAGCAGTCAAAAAGTGAGTTCTTATCCCAGAAGCTGGAGTCTTTGGGTTTATCAAACAGTAGATTACTACAGTCATTGACTACTGTGTCTTCTGTATCTAACCTATTCCACTGATTTATCACTCTGTTTCTTAGCCAGGACCAAGCAGTTTTGATGATTGCTGCTTTATGATACAATTTAAGATCTGGTATGGCTAGACCACCTTCCCCTGCATTTCTTTTCATTAGTTCCCTTGATATTCTGGACCTTCTGTTCTCCCAGATGAATTTTGTTATTATTTTTTTCTAGCTCTATAAAATAAGTTTTTGGTAGTTTGATTGGTATGACACTGAATAAGTAAATTAATTTAGGTAGAATTGTCATTTTTATTATATTAACTCAGCCTACCCACAAACAACTGATGTTTTTCCAATTATTTAGCTCTGACTTTATTTATGTGTCATTCAAATTCTCAAAGACAGTCATCACACCTGTTTGAATTTTCTCTTCTTAAAACATGGCCTCTGGGCCCTTTCATGACGCTGGTTTCCCTCCTCTGGAGGCTTCCCAGCTTCTCAATGTTCTTCCTAAAGTATGGTGGCCAGAATGGAACATTGTCATCCAAATGGGGGCTGACCTTCCTTTTATTTTAAAGCAATTTTGCATTGAGATTTTCCAGATTCTAGGCAAATCCCTTCTTAGCAGCTCTCCTGACTTGCTTACTAATGGCACTGTAATACTTAGTCCTTTGTGCTTGAATACTCAGTTCAGGCTACCATAATTGTCCTTTTTCCTTCATGTCCTATATTGAACCAATCACAGAGCCCTATCCATTCTTCCTCTGAAATCAATTTTCTTAAATTGCCAAGCATTTATTATGAGCCTACCAAGTAGTAAGCACTGTGTTGGGTGCTACATATAAAAAAGTACATTTTACACATGTCTATTTTCTGTCCCTGGTCCAGATTCTCAACACCTTATCCCTGGATTAGTCCAATAAGCGGGTAATGTGTTTTTCCAGCTTCCAGTTTTCCCTATTCCAATCTGTATATACCAGTCAAATTAATTTTGTTTTAATAAAAACAAAGTTTCAATAATAAAATTGTGATAAAAACACTCTTTTTCAGTGTTTAAATAAATGATGCCTTGTATATAGCAGGTGTCAATGAATTAATTATTGCATAAAGAAGTAATGAACTTTGTGATTTAAAACTATCCATAGCTCCCCTTTACCTACTGTAGAATGTCCAGGTTTGTTATTCTGACATTTAGAGCTCTCTGCAAAGTTGTTCCACGGACTCTTGCAATGAGCTCCCTGCCTAGTTCCCTACACAAATGCCCAAGCCTGGCTGCTGCACCCACTGCCTCCAAATGTTCCATGCTCGCTCCTCCTTTCTTCTGATTTATCTCTACACATTTTCTTTTCCTCTGCCTGGAATGACCTCCCTCCTTTGTATTGATGTTCTTTAGGGACCCACTTCTTCCCCAGCTCTCCCACAAAGCTTTCTCTGACCAGGCCTTCCTTTAATATCTACTAGTACAATGTCTTCTATTCTTATAAATTTGACTCAGTTATCTATATATTTTAGAAATGAGGCCTTTATCAGAGACATTGGTTGTAAATGCTGAAAAACAGAAATGTTAAATGCCTTTTCAGATGATAATGGTATAAAAATTACATTTAATAAAGGACCATGGAAACACAGATTCAAAATTAGTTGGAGACTAAATAGCCTTAACTTAAAGAATGAGTGTGATAAAAAAAAAAAGTCCTGGAAAACAATAAATAATTTTATTAAAGAGAATGATAATGAGACTATATACCAAAACTTATGAGATGCAGCTAAAACAGCAATTGGAGAAAAAAATTATATCTCTAAATAGAGAAAGAGCATATCAATGAATTGAGTATGCAAAAAAAAACCTAGAAAAAGAACAAATTTAAATTCCCCAGTTAAATACTAAATTGGAAATCTTAAAAATTAAAGGTGAGATTAATAAAATTCAATGTAAGAAAATCACTGAATTGATAAATGAAACTAGGCACTGGTTTTATTAAAAAAAACTATAAAATACATAAAGAATTGGGTAATCTGATTTTTAAAAAAGAGAAAAGAAAACCAAAACACTAGTATCAAAAATGAAAAGAGTGATCACTAATGAAGATGAAGTGAAGGCAGCTAGGCATTATTATGCCCAATTATATGCCAACAAATTCAACAATTTAAATGAAATGGAAGCATACTTACGAAAACATAAATTGTCCAGATTAATAGAAAAGGAAATAAAATATCTAAATAAACCTATTTTAGAAAAAGAAATTGAACAGGCCATAAATGAGCTTCCTAAGGAAAAACAAAACAAAACAAAACATCAGGACCAGGTGGATTTACAAGTGAATTCTACCAAACATTTAAAGATAACTAATTCCAATAGTAAATAAATTATTTGAAACAATAGGCAAAGAATAAGCCCTATCAAACTCCTTTTATGAAACAAATATGCTGTTCATACCTAAACCAGGAAGAGAAAAAACAGGGAAAGAAAATCATAGACCAATTTCACTAATGAATATTGATGCAAAAAATGCTAAATAAAATACTAGCTAGGAGAATACAGTGATATATGACAAAGATTATACATTGTGACCAAGTGGGTTTCATACCAGGAATGCAGGACTGATTCAATATAAGGAAAACTGTTAACATAATTGATTACACCAATAACAAAAGTAACGAAAAATCATATGATTTTATCAATAGATGCAGAAAAAAGCTTTTGATAAAATTACAACATCTATTCTTATTAAAAACACTTGAAAGCATAGGTATAAGTGGATTTTTTCCTTAAAATGATAAGAAGCATCTACCTAGAACCATCATCAAACATTATCTGTAATGGGGATAAACTAGAAGTCTTCCCAATAAGATCAGGAGTGAAACAAGGATACCCATTACCACCGATATTCAGTATCATACTAAAAATGATAGCAATAGCAATAAGAGAAGAAAAAGAAATAGAAGGAATCAGAATGAGCAATGAGGTAATTTAAACTATCTCTTTTCCCAGACGGTTTGATGGTATACTTGAAATATCATAGAGATTCAACTAAAATGTTACTTGAAACAATTAGTAATTTTAACAAAGTAGCAGGATAAAAAATAAACCCACATAAATTGTCATTTTTACATGTCACCAACAAAGTCCTATAAGAAGAGATAGTAAGAGATATTTCATTTAAAATAGCTGTAGATAATATAAAATATCTGAGTATAACTGCCAAAACAAACCCAAGAACTTCATGAACATATTTATAAAACATTTTTTTTACAAAAAAGTCAGATTTAAATAATTAGAGAAATATTAATTGTTCATGGGTGGCCTGAGCCAATATAATAAAAATGGCAGTTTTACTTAACCTAATCTATTTATTCAGTGCCATCCCAATTAAATTTCAAAAAAAGAAATGAGCTAGAAAAAAATAATAACAAACTTCATTTGGAAGAACAAAAGGTCAAGAATATCAAAGGAATTAATGGGGGAAAAAATGAAAAGTAAGGAGGTCTAGCAATACCAGATCTCAAACTGTATTATAAAGTGATAATTGTCAAAACTACCTGGTATGGGCTAAGAAATAGAATGATGGATCAGTGGAATAGAGTAGATACACAGTACATAGCAGTAAATGAATGTAGTAACCTTGTGTTTGATAAATGTAAAGATTAAAACTTTCAATATAAGAATTCACTATTTGGTAAAAATTGTTGGGAAAATTGGAAAGCAGTTTGGCAGAAACTAGATATAGATCAATATCTTGTACCATTTACCAAGGTAAGGTCAAAATGGATATATGACCTGGACCTAAAGGGACATATCACAAGTAAGTTAGAAGAACATGGAACATATTACCAATCAGACTATGGATAGGAGAAGAATTTATGAATAACAAGAGATAGAGAGCATTGTGAGATGTAAAATGGATAATTTTAATTACATTAAATTAAAAAGCTTTTGTACAAATAAAACCAATGTAGCCAAGATTAGAAAGAAAGCAGAAAATTTGAAGAATTTTTATAGACAGTTTCTTAGATAGAGAACTCATATCTCAAATATATAAAGAACTTTGTCAAATTCATAAGAATATGAGTCATTTCCCAATTGAGAAATAGTCAAGGGAAATTAACAGGCAGTTTTTGGAAGAAAAAAATCAAAGCTATATATGTAGTAATATAAAAATATTCTAAATCATTATTGATAAGAGAAATGCAAATTAAAACAACTTTGAGACACCATCTCACATCTACCAGAATGACTAAAATGATAGAAGGGGAAAATGACAAAGTTGAAGGGGATGTTGAAAAATTGGGACACTAATATACTGTTGGTAGAACTGTGAACTGATCCAACCATTTTAAGAACAATCTGGAATTATGCCCAAAGAGTTCTAAAATTATTTATACATATCCTTCTACCCAGAAATATCACTCTTAAGTCTGTTTCCCAAGGTGATCAGGGAAAAAGGAAAAGAACCTAAAATATTTATAGCAGCTCTCTTCATGGTAGCAAAGAACTGGAAATTGAGGGGATGCCCATCAATTGAGGAATGGCTAAACAAGTTATGGTATACGATGCTCCTGTAGGAAGTGAAGAGCAGGTTGACTTTAGAAAATCATGGAAAGATTTGCATGAAAAGTTGAAGAGCGAAATGAGCAGAGCCAAGAGCATGTATATGGTAACAACAATATTGTTCAAAGAGTGACTGTGAATGACTAAGCTATTCTGAGTAATATGAATATTCAAATAAACTACAAGGGACCTATGAAGGAAGATGCTATTTACCTCCAGAGGAAAGAACTAATATATAGAAGCATGTGTTGTATGCTTTCACATACATATCTGTGTCAAATGTTGGCCTTCTCTAGTGTGGGATTGGGAGGAAGGGAGTGAGTTAGCTTGGGACTCAAAATGTAACATTTTTTTTAAAGAAGCTATGGGGGCAGCTAGGTGGTGCAGTGGAAAGAGCACTGGCCCTGGAGTCAGGAGGACTTGAGCTCAAATCCAGCTTCAGACACATAACATTTACTGGCTGTGTGACCCTGGGCAAGTCACTTAACCCCATTGCCTAGCCAAAAACAACAATAATAGCAGCAACAACCAAAAGCCATGGGTTAAGTGCTGGGGATACAAAGACAAAACTGAAAACAGCCCCTGCCTTCTAGGAATGTACATTTTAAGGATGGGCAGTCAACATGCACAAAATGTTTTCCTGGGTCCTCGTTCAATATACGGGAAATTCAAATGGCTTCAAAGATGTTGCCCTCATTACAATCTGTAAGACAACAGGTGAGAACAGGACTCATAGATCCCCCGGATTTGAAGCTAGTTAGGCTAGCCCCTTCAGTTTTACTGCTGATAAAACTGAGACCCAGAAAGGATGAGTGACATTCCCATGGATACCCAGGAAGGCTGAGGCAGTGCTGGAAGTCAAAATGCTCAGGCTCTTCCTGTCATAGCACCCTGTCTCTCAGTCTGGAGGTCTGACTGTGTCCTTTTGCTGGAAGCTTCCTCACCAAGGGTTGCTTGGAGCTGGTGAGTGAGGACCAGTGCACTGGCCCCTTCTTGAGCAGCAGTAGGATAAGACCCCTCTGCAACTCTTCAGGGAGCTGCCCAGAACCAGTGCTGAACCTGACACCTATCTTCCACGCACTCCCAATCTTTAGGACCAGACAGGGATTCATGGGAGATGCAGAGACTGAAACTGTGGTAATTTGATAGCGAGAGTTTTTCCTCAACTAGAATGTCAAAGTGGATGAGCCCCCACTGAGGGGCTCCCCTTGTCAGCCCTATGTAAATGGATGCAGCTTGGCCAATGCACATCCTCTTTTTCTTTGGGAAATAAGTGTTTACCTGAACTATGTTATTTCTTCCTCATCATTTTGCACTTGCCCTGCAGTGATATGTCCCATCCTAACTTTTTCTTATCCAAGAATGTCAGAACAACCTCAATACTTTTTTTTTTTTTTTTACAGATTTGACCTTGTTCTGTCTGGGCTTATCATGCTCCCCACCCACGTGCCATAAAACTCAGAAAGTTCTTTTCTCGTCACATATCTTCTCCTCTCAACCAGGGCTTCCTCAGCTCATCCCCAAACCCAAAACCCAAACCAAGCCTTCTCCCTCCTTGTTTACTCCATATGTAACCACAGGCAGATTTCCTCATCAGTAAACTTGGAATATTGCCAATTGAACTACCTAACCTGCAAGAGTATTGTGAAGAATGCGTATGTAATTCTGAAAGCACCAGAGAAATGTCAATCAACCAATAAATATTTATTAAGCCATACCCTGTGTTGAGCTGATGCTGTTAAGAAAGGTAAAAGACAGTTTCTGCTCTCAATGACCTCATGGTCTAAGTGAGAATGGGGGGAGACAACATTTAAATAACTTTGTAGAAACAAGTTAAACATGGGGTAAATTGGAAATAACTAAAAGAGGGAAGACACAAGAATTAAGTGGAGTGAGAATATGAACCCTTCAATAAGGCTGTAAGCTCCCTCAAGGAGTGACAGCGACTAGGTTTTCTGCTTTCTATATCCCTTTGGAGCCCAACTGGGCACAAAAAAACAAAGAAGCAAACAAAAACAAAAATAAATGAAAAGCAAACTCCAGAACTAAACCTTGAGAATTGAATGAAAGAAGCTGTCATCTACTCCTTAACCAAAGAAGCCGAGGCTCCATCTTGGTACCAACTCAAAATCAAAGCCCTGATTAAGCACTTTGTATTTACTCATTGAAACTTTTAACTAATTTAGTGACCCACCCAGCCTTCTTGGGATTTACCTGTCCCCAAGGACACTTACTCCATTTCTCCCTTTTCCACAAAACTCATGGAAAGGACATTAGTTAATGGTGTGAGGTAATTGAGGTTTTGCCTTTTAAGTTACTGCATGGTAACAAGAGGAAGGAGGAGAAGGAAGAGAAGGAGCATTTATGAAGTGCTTTATGTTTGTAAAGTGCTGTATATACACCAATTATCTCATGTGATCCAAGAGCATCCTAGCCTCACTGACTTGTGGAGTATGTGGAGTTTCTGAACTGAGCTTCCGAGGCGACCCAGGATCTCACATTCATCTCGTAGCTCTAGGTCATCTAGTCCAGCCATCTTCTTTTACAAGGGAAGAAGCTGATGCTCATTGAGTTGAAGTGACCTTCCCAAAGGCATGGAAAGAATCAGGAAATGAGCTAGTGTTGGACTCCCCTGACTCTGAGTATGGCATTATTCTCATGGCATCATCCTGCCTTATTCCCCAGTTTCACATGTGGTCACCAACTCCCAGAAATGGGGAATGCTCAGGTGAGACGAGTTTGATTGGCTCTCATTGTACAAATAGGAAGGCCAGTTCTCATGTATCTGTGTATCTCCAGAGACAGCTGACTGATACTTTGGGGAAAACTCTTCCCCAAGGGCCACCCTCAGCTGAAGTCACTTCGGATGAAAGGGGAGGAAGCCAGAGGTTACCCTTCCAGGCTAATAGCCATGGCGGACCCAATCCAGAGCCAGTAGGGACATCAGAGGTGAGGTCATCTCATGCACCCCCCTCATTTTACAGATGAGGAAACTGAGGCTAGGAAGATTACCTAAGTAAGCCCAAGGTCACATGAGCATCAGCAATACGACATAAATCCACATCCTCTCACTCCTAAGCAAGAAGTCTTTTCACTGAACCATATTGCCTTCCTCTGCCAGCTCTCCTCCCCAATCCCCTTCTCAAGAAGCAACCAAGGAATTTTGTTAATGTCCTTCTTCTACTTGGGAAACTGTGTGGTGGCACAGTGGTTAGAACTCTACCCTCACAGTCACAAAGACATGGCTTGGAATTCAGCTTCTGATACTTGCTGACCATGGAATCTTGAGCAAGTCTCTGTCAGCCTCAGTTTTCCCACATGTAAAATTAGAATAGTTACAGGACCTATGGGGAGGATCACATGAGAAAATGTGGGTCCAATCCTATACAAAAATGCTCTTATTATCAATACCACTGTTATCTCTCCCTAGGACCCTGCACCTGAGACTCCCAAAGAGTTTATCATTGCTCATTTATTTGATTTTATTACTGCTGTTCTTCTTGGGGCCTCTAACCCATAGGGTCACCTCATGGCCAGACACATCAGGAATACAAGCATTGGCTTCAGGGTCTCCAAGGAGGGGCCCCACATCCGGCAGGGGTAGGAGGCATAATTACTGTAAATGTCCTTAAGAAAGGCTGTAAGTCATTAGCAGTGCACTGGAAGGGCTGGGTGAGGGAGGAGGAAGCCCTTTTGCTTATTTGGGGGGACTTTGGATGGACACAAGGTGAAACCGGAGGTTCCATGTGGAGGAGAGAAAGGGAAACTGAGTCAGAAATTAACTGGACCCTGAGCCAGGCAGGCCAAGACTGAGAAGAGAAAGGAAAGCAAGAGAGGAGGGTTGAATCTGAAGGAGGGCAAAGAGATTAAAAGCTGAATCATAATTAAATCTCTCAGCACCTTGGCAAGGAAGAGAAGGAGGGTGGGCCCCACTTTAATTGAGAAAACTGAGACCTTAGGCAGATGAAGGACTCGCCTACCTTCAGGTGGGAAATGAGGAGCAGACATCCCCACCTGAGCACCCCAGGCTCCTCACTGTTTTACAAGGAGGCAGTGCTGCCCTTTGGACGGGAAGGCAGAGCCAAGCAGTAACCCTGGGGGGAAGCTGGGAAAGCCAGGCCCCCCATGCCAGAGCACGCTCTCTTCCTGTTCTTTCTGCACGGAGAGGAACAAGAGAGCTCCTCCATGGCTGCAGAGGGAGAAGGAGGCAGGTATAACTCTGGGGTAAAGTACAGGACCATAAGTAAAACCTTTTTTTTTGTTAAAGAAGAAAGTTCTAGATTCTGTTTGGGTGTGATTTCTTGCCATTTTGGGAAGGTGAGTGTGAAACATGAGTGATAGCCCCAGGGCTACTTTCTCCCAGGAAGAGGGGGGGAGGCCTTCCTGGAAACCCCTGCCTGAATGAGGCTGTTGGGAGCAGAGTACAAGCTCTCCTGCCAAGGCCTCCTGGGAAAACCAGTCATGGCTTCTTACCTGGCACGGATGGCATCTGAGCTCCTTTGTGCACCCTCAGCCCTGCCCTGATTGAACCAGCCTCCTGTGGAGGCCCCGGTCTCCCTCATCTCCTGTTCTCTGGGCTTTGAATTGCTTTGGACATGAGTTGGAGGAGGTGAAAAGCGAGAGACCCTTACTCCCAGCTCTGAGTAAGGAAACCAAGTGTCCGGCTCCCTGAGGGCAAGGACTTTCAGGGGTTTTCTTTGTATCTCTCCTGCCCAGTGCAGAGTCATAAAAATACTGCCTATTTGTTGCTTTCTTGCCTGGCATTCTCTGCCTGCACAGAGCTTATGGTCTACTAGAGAGATGCACTGGGCAAATAAAATAGGGAGGTATGGGGCAAAGGAAAAATACCATGCCCCAAACCCAGGAGCTCTTGGCCCAAAATCTGGGAACTTCTTTCTCTGATATTTTGATCACCATATTTCAATAGAATTAGTTTCCTTTGTCATCGCTGTACTTATATTGCAGATTTGAAAACATTATTTGGAGGGGAGCCCACAGGCTTTACCAGACTGCCTGGAGAGGGGTAAGGGAGTGTCCATGACACAAAGAAGCTAGAGGACTGCATCCTAGAAAGATCTGAGGAAGGAGGGAGCCCTCCCTCGTGGTGGCAATCTGGGAAGGCTTCAAGAAAGAGGTGGGACTTGGAGGATGGAGCAGGACTTCCCAAGGAGGAAGCAGGAAGCAAAGGGTCAGGCTGAAAAACTGTCTGGTGTCAGGACAGGGCAGGGCCATCCCACAGAGGAACTCCCAGTCCTGCTGGGCTGGTGTCTGAATCCAGATGAGACAGTTTGGGTCCACATGGATCATGCAGAAGCATTCCTGTAAGACCATAGGCATGCCTTGCCATAAGTCATCATCGATCCTACACTCCCCCACCCCCGAGACATGTCATCAAGGGGAACAAAGCCAGCAGAAGATGTGGCAAACTCCCTGGCCATTTGGGGAATTCCCATTCTGCACTCAGACAATCTTCTGGCTGTTTCTGTGTTTCATGAAGGCAATGTCACCAGGACCCTGGACAACAGGGCCCTTATGTCACAGATGAAAAGGCCTTCTAACTAAGGGAATCTATTATGTCAAGGCCAGGCATGGTCATAAAAATTGTTTGACATCAATGTCTAAGCTTCTGAGTTCAGCCCTGAAGGGGCGAGAGGGAGGTTACTGGAAAACGTTGGCTCAACTCAGATGCTTTGGTCTGTGCCTTTTCTGTTTTCTTTTTGATGAGCAGGAAGGATCAAACTATGTGATCTTAAAGTCTGAGGACATCAAGTTACTCTCACGTTTGTCTCATTTTCTGCCCAATAACCCTTTTGCCTTTTTCTTCAGCTCCATAGAGAGAAACAGAGACCTGGACTGAAAGGGAATTTGATTTCACTTGGAGTTAAAAACAACAATAATAAATGCACTTTCCCTTATCTCCCTCTTCCTCCTTCCTTTTCCCCAATTTATCACGAGGATTCCATAAAAGATAGAATAAGAAGAGAAAATGGGCTGGTCCTATGTGGAGGAAAAAAGGAAGGGATGGCAGGTGGGTGCCCCATGGGTTCCACTGGCACCTTTGCTATGCCAAGAGAAAGTAAGGAAAGCCTCCACCCGCCTGGGTAGACTTTGTGTGGCTGGCTTACAGGAGGACGTGGACAAAGGTTTCAAAGTATGGGCAGGCTTGGAGGGGTTGCAATCTGCACCACTGGAGAATCAACAGACATTATTAAGTGCTTACTATGAGCTGGATACTGCACTAAGTGATCACTGAAAATTCCTAGGTGGATGAGACCATACATCCACTAGAATATTTGAGAGTGAATAACTACAAAAATGTTTCCCCAGTAGACTGAGCCTTTTTTGGAACTTTCAAAAAAAATAACAAAAGAACTGAAGCAGCCTGGATACTCAAAACACTAGATAAACTAATTTCAGAGGAAACTGGGATGACCGCAAGGAACTTTGAAAGGCTTTAGAAAGCTGACCAGTGCAATGATAAAGCATGAGTGCAGAGGACTGAAGAGGAAACACATTCCCCACTGCCTAGGTACCAGAGGGAGATGGGTTTAAAATACAGAAGGAGACCCACATTTTTTAACATGACCAAGTAGGAATTGGTTTTGACAGAGTTTAATTATTCATTATTTTATTTTCTGTTGTTCAAAGCGGGGGCAGTGGGAGATAGAGATAAATGCTTAAATTTTTTAAAAAAATAAGTTTTTACTGAAAGGAGACTTGAGCTCTTATTTCTATTCTGGGGGATTTTGTAGCCTGGGCTCATGCTACAGGCCAGAGGTGGATCATGTAACCTCTAAAGTCTCTCCAGAAGCTGCCATTTTATTCAGGTTCAGGACCTCTGAGGCTTATGGGCTCCCAGATTCGGGAGGTCTTGTTTCAAGACATAGAAAGAGATGAGCCCTTTGAAAAGCTATGTAATTACAGTAAAACATTGACTCAGACCCCCCTCTGGTGCCTCATTCTGTCTTGGATGGGAGCCTGGGGTCTCAAAGGGTCTGCCAGTGGAACATGAGTTCTGACAGGTCCTCCCAACAAGGCAAGCTTGGGGAGAGGTGTCAGAAAAGGGACAGGTATTGCATCTGAAGTCCGGGATCAGAGATACCCATGGCAGAGGCCAATTACCCCATGATGGAACCATGGAAGGCATGGCTGAGGTGGGGAGCTACCTCAGCCACATTAGTAGAGGGTTTGAACCCCATGGATGAAATCATGAGTCTTTTGAAGGATACTAAAAAGCAAGTTCAAATATTCCAATGTTGGAATTCCAAAATTTGAAAATAAACTCATTGTTTGACTCCCTTTTCCAATTATTTTAACATTTTAATTCACATTTTGAGATTTAAATACAAAAGTCAACTATTAGTACAGATCAGTTTCTGTTCACAGGACATTACACAGATTTTCAAAGTTCAAAAAGAAAATGCAGATGGTTGGGGGAGCTGGGCTGTGACTTGTCCTACTGGAGGCTAAGACCCAGTGATGGAGAAGTCTACATTTTCTGGGGTTTTATATTATTTCATTCAAGTATTTGGATGCACTTGCTTGTTTGTGTGCTGTCTTTTCCATCAGACTATGAGCTTCTAGAGGCAGGGACCAATTTTTGCCTTTCTTTGTATCCCCAGGGATTGGCATGTTGCCTGGCACACAGTAGGTGCTTAATAAATGCTTGTTGATTGAAATATCAAGTTTGTCAATTTATAGATGAGGAGCCCAGAGGGTATGAAAGAGATTGACCAAGGCCATCTAGCTAATTAACCAGTAACAGAGGGGGCAGCGAGGTGGTGCAGTGGGCAAAGTGCTGGGCCTTCCCTGCCACGTACACAATTGGAGATAAATGATGGCAAGGAGAACCTATGAGAAGGAGGAGCTACAGGAGTGGATGGAGGCTGCTTCCACCTATAGTAAAACCTTCTCTGGTTCTCCTGTCAAGAATGAGGGAGGGGTAAGGGCACAGAAGGTGTTGGTTGTGACTGGCCTTCTCCCCCAAGCCTGAGCCTACATTGTAAAGGAAGACCCTTTCTGTTGTTTCTTACCTATTATTGAAACTAGCCATAGAAATAAAGATTTAAAATGCCTCCATCCCTGAGCCAGGAACTCTGTGTGTGTGTGTGTGTGTGTGTGTGTGTGTGTGTGTGTGTGTGTGGTGCGTGTGTGTGTGTGTGTGTGTGTGTGTGGTATGTGTGTGGTGGGTATGTGTATGTGTGGTGCACACACGTGTATTTTAGTGAGACCAAAGTGAGACCTGCAATTTAGTGAGACGGAAGAGCTGAGCCTGTCTATTTCTTTCCATCCTTTAAGCTCCCGGGGAAGGCACCAGACAGTATCCCCCACACACCAGTGCCAGCCCCAAACCAGGATTAGGAGAAGAGTGAGCTACAAATCAGCAGCCCCTTCTGGAAGACACACTCCACTTCCCCAAAGGCTTAAGAGCACAGGGACCTTTGTTAAACCAATTATAGACTGAGGCAGTCTTCCTAGATAAGGAGAGGGGGAAATTCCAGCATTCACACATTTTATCTGAAGAATGGGTAATGGAGAAATGAGGAAAGGGAGAATTATGGAGGCTCCACAGCCCCACAGTGAAATGGGACCTCAGCATTAGGCAAGGAAATTCTTCCCAACTGAGTCTACCTCCTGGTGCCAGTCTGGGGGCACCTGGAATGATGCCACATCATTAGGAAAGACCTTGAATTTAGAATCAGAGGATTTGGGTTTCAGTCCACATCTATTCCTTCCTACCATTGTGACTTTGGGCAAAGTTCTGTATTCCGGTACTCTGCCTGAACCTCCCGAATGCATGAAATGTGAAGGGGCTTGTGTGTGTGTGTGTGTGTGTGTGTGTGTGTGTGTGTGTGGAGACTCAGGGGCTTCTAAGGTGTTTACTACTAATGGCCTCAGGTGAGGATTCTAAGCTACTAATGAGTGATTTAGGAATAATGTACAGAGCCTTCTCAGAGACTTCTACTTTCTCCACCATTTGCAGACCAGAGTTGCTAGACGTCTTTTCACTTGGTGTGATTCTGGACCATGTATTCCCATAAATGCTCCCCATAAAGTCTACCCTCAAACATTGGAAGGGCATCTTTTTTGATTATTTACATAGATTCAGGGCCCTAGGAGGATCTCTAGTCCAATCCTCTCATTTTTTCAGAGCAAGAAACTGAGACTCAGAAAGGGGCAGGGTCTAAGGGACTTCCCCTGGATCCCCCAGAGAGTTAGGATCTTGGGCAGAGGGGAAACTGATGCACCTCTTGGATTGTCAATCTGTTACTCAATGTTGCTTTTTTTTACCCATTTCTCTCACACAAGCCATCTTTGGCTACATGCTGTGTGTGGTGCAATTATTCCCGCTTTATTTGCCCTTTGTGTCATTTATAATCTTTATTCTGATGATTTCTTTGCCTTTCATGATTCACAGTCATGAAGCAGACCTGGAAGTTGGTCCCCTTCCCACCCTGAGGAGACAGAAGAACTGAAATGGAAGAGTGAAATGGAAAGGATTAGGAGGATGCAGAAGTGTCATTGATGTGACTGTATACTATAGACCACCTGTACAGAGGGAAGAAAACATACCACACATTGGGAAGAGTTCCTGCTCAAAGAAGCTTACAGTGTAATGAGGGAGACAATATGCAAAATATCCACACAGACATGATAGATGCAGGGTAAGTAAGGAGGTAATTAACAGAGAAAAGGCATTTGCTATTAAGGGGGGAAGATTGAGAAAAGCCAACTTAGGAGAAGGCCAACTCACTGATGA
The DNA here is from genome assembly GCF_900497805.2 of Vombatus ursinus. Taxonomy (NCBI): domain Eukaryota; kingdom Metazoa; phylum Chordata; class Mammalia; order Diprotodontia; family Vombatidae; genus Vombatus; species Vombatus ursinus. The sequence continues at coordinate 9,733,389 of NW_020954595.1, read as the reverse complement.
GTCATAGCACAGAGCCCGGCAAGTAGTAGACACTTTATAAATTCCTGCTGAATTGAATTAGGTTCTTTCCCCTTCCATTTGTCATTACTTTGTCCCCCTAAGAGTTAACAACACTTCGATAACATACCTCAAAGCCACTTATCATGTAATGTTTGGTATTGTAGATATTTGTGTTGGTGCCATACTCCCTAGTAGGATAGTAGGTTTGTAAATGATTTTTTAAATTGCATTGGATTAAGTGGAAATATTAGAGTTCTCCTTCTCCCTCGACTGCTTCGATGTCCCCCCTCCCTAATTTTAATCTTCACTGATGTGTGGTAGGCTCACTTGAGTAGCTCCCTCCCCTTCCCCTTGCTTAGGATGAGTTGGTGAGGGTGGGGTGGGAGTTCCATGGTAAATTAGAAGGATGGAGTCTTCTCTCTAAGAATCCGACTTCAGCGACTTTCTTCCTGGAGATCAATGGTATTTCCAGGAGACTAGTGGTGGACATGAGTCACTGAAGCTAGCCTAGCACAGTGACTGTACTGGTTGTCCTGCCTCAGTTGAATAAGACTTCATAGATCTTAGAACCTGGAGCAGAACAAACCAAGTGGATGCTCCAGAAGGACAAAGAGGTGAACATATGGAGAGGTGTGTCCACCTCTCCAAGGTCAAGGGCTGTACTTGGAGCTTACCAGCACTGAACCTTAGGGGAAAGGACAACTCACTGACAGGAGGGGTTATTTCTACTGCCTCTTCTTTCCATTACTGTTTGAATAAACCTGCTCTTTGCTGAATGACTGGAAAGCCTCTCTGCTTTCAGGAGAAGAAGCTGATGGAGAGCAGGCCCTTTTAGAGAAAAAAAGATGAATCATGTGTATTATCATTGCTATTTGGAAGCCCCTGAAGATTGAATCTGGCCTGTGAGAACTCAGTACTCAGGTTCTGAGCTATACATGCTTCCTTTCTTGGGCTGCCCTTGGTTGTGTGGACCTGGAAACCATCCATTCAGGCAATTCAGGTCAACCTTGAAGGAAGATGATGTGCTTGACTCATCATGGAGGGTGAGACAAGGTGAGACCCAGAGAGAATGAAACTGTATGTGGAGGGTGCCAGGAACATGGCTGCCATCTTGGAACTGGACAAGGGCATCTGCTCTTTACATAGATGTTTACCAAGGATATTCCTCAAATTATAGGATCTCAAAGGATGGCTTGCCTTTATTAGCAAAGGCACAGCATTATGGGCATTTCAGAAGGAGCTGAGTGAGACTACAGGAATGTTTCAGCCAGGTCATTAGAACATGGTCAGCTCTGAGTGGAAGAAGTCATTTGAAAGTCATTATCCTCTACAAATTTCCCCTCTGTCCCTGCCACATCCTGTACATTCCAGCACTGGGATGTTTTTTTCTTTAACAAGTTGTTTGCTTTTGTGCAGAAAATCAACTGAGTAGAGGAGCTTAGGTTTTAAATCGGCCACGCGTGTCCCTGGTGTTTCTGAAACACACAGGTGACTGGTGAGCCAAGATGGGACAGGCCTCCACCCCGGCCAGGCCCAAATTGTGCCCTAGACCCACAATGGTCTCTCTGCCTCTGGGGTCTTCCTGTTCCATTCATTTGACCACCCTCTTCCCCCTCCCCTTTCTTGCCAAGATCCATCTTCTTAAACATGTTGTACTGACTCCTTTACTTTTTGCATCATTTCACCATGTTAGACTGGGGGCCTCTGGAAGTGGACACACTTCCCGATATGTCCTTCTGGGGCCTCCACTTGGTCTGTCCCTCTCTGGGCTCTGAGCTCAATGAGGACTTAGTCATTTACATTTACAGAAATGCCCAGCTCCATCCCAAATTGAACTTTGCCTCTTAATAGTAAAGAAAAATCTTTATGCAAAAATTTGAGGTAGCTGGGTAGAGCCATGAATAGAAAGCTAGACCTGGAATCAGGAAGACTTGAATTCAAATCTGACCTTAGACTGGGTGTGTGACCCTAGGCAAGTCACTTAACTTCCCTGAGGCTCAGTTTCTTTGTAAAAAGGGAGTGATAATAGCACCTAATTCCTAAGGTTGTTGTGAGGATCAAATGAGATAGGATTTGTAAAGTGACTTGCAAACCTTCGAGCACTACAAAGTGTGGGTTATTATTAATAATCATAATTATATACCTATAGTTAATATTTTAACTAACACAATTAATAACGATAACCTCCCATATAGTGACTATTTCTGACCACGTACGCACCATTCTGTCCCTGTAGTCCCCCGCTTCTCTGCTGAGAGGAGAGAGGGCTGTAGCCAGACAGCAACTCTCCAGCTGCTCAGAGCTGGGCTTTCCGTAAGTGATCACAGAATCCACATCTTTGGCAGCTCTGTGTAGACCTTCTGGCTTTGCTGCTTTCCCTCATCACCATCAGACCTTATCATGTTTCTCCAATTACTCATATTCCTTGTTTCTTACTTATGCGATGTTCCATCATGTTCATATGCCATGGCTTGCTCAGCCATTCTCAGTTGATAATATTCATGATTATAATGATAATAAATGCTTAGGACATAGGTGCTATTTTTATCCCCATTTTACAAATGAAGAAACTGAGACAAACAGGGTAAAGTGACTTGCCCTGGGTCACATAGCTAGTAAGTGTCTGAGGCCAGATGTGAACTCAGGTCTTCCTGACTCCAGATCCAGAGCACCATCTGCTCTGCCGTCTAGCTGCCTCATGAATTAGTCATGCAGGTTATTTTTCTTAAAACCTGTTTCATCATGCTACTTCCCTGTCTAACAATCTGTAGAAACCATTATTGTATTATCTAGAGAATAAAGTCCAAATCCGGCCTCAGACACATAACACTTACTAGGTGTGTGGTCCTGGGCAAGTCACTTAACTCCATTGCCTAATCAAAAAAAAAAAGAGAGAATAAAGTTCAAACTCCTCTTGTCTGACATTCAATGCTCTTCCCAAAATATGGCTTCCTTATTGAAATTTATGTCTCACTTCTGTATAAGGGGTTCTCTTAGCCTGGGGTCAGTGAACTTGTTTTTAATTATTCTGGCAACTGCGTTTCTGAAATAATTGGTTTCCTTTGGGATTCCTATGTGTTTTATTTTGTATATATAAAAATATGATTCTGAGAAGTGGTCCATGGGCCATGGCACACACACACACACAAATATGAAGGCTAAGAGCCCCTTGCCTCAAATTTTATTTCTATGCAGCTAGGAAGCTCAGTGGATAGAGCAGGAGGCCTAGAGTGAGGAAGACCTGAATCTAAATCTGGCCTCAGACACTTACTAGCTGTGTGACCCTGGGTAAGTCACTTCACCCTTGCTCACGTCAGTTTCCTTAGTTGTTGAATGGGAATGCTAATAGGTCCTACCTCCCAGGGAGGGTGTGAGGGTCAACTGAAATAGTATTTGTGGAACACTTAACAGTGCCTGGTACCTAGCCGGTGCTTAATAAATGCTTATTCACTTCCCCCTTTCCTACTTCAGCTACGCACTCTGTTTACTGCCCCTGTGCCCAACACCCCACTCATTCCCACAACCAGACACTTGCCTTTCTTTCCCCATTTTATCTATTGGCATTACATTGCCTCATCCTGTCCTTCAAGGTCCAGTGTGCCCCCTTGGAGTCCTCGTGAGTCTCCCTCTGTTCTGGCTTCCTCCTAGCACTGATTTGTCCGCACTGTTCAGCTGCTGCCTTCCATTGTTCCTGCACTGTTTCCCGTGGGCTTCCTCTGAGAGGCTTCCCCAGGTGTAGCACAGTGCTAGGTGAAGGCTTTGCCATCTATCCCCTCTAGCCAAGATTCGTTGGTGTGGACGCTCCTTCCTAACCCTAACCCTGACCTTAACCCTTCCTTTCGTGAGCTGCAACTGTTGCTGTACCTTAGTGTATGTCCTTATGAATTTCTGTGGCTAAAGTTGGTGATCTGGCCAGCCCAGTCTCCGGTGATCATCTTCTCCAGACCAATGCTTGGAGATCAGCCCACCATGGGTCTACACTCAGAGCCTTCCTGGTTTGGTAGGAGCTGTGCTCTGCTGGCATATTCCAGAGCTGAGAGTCACGTATATGGCATGATGCATAATTGGAGGACAGGTTGAGTGTAAGAATGAGAACCAAGAAAATCAAACTCACTTCACAAAATCCCAGAATTTGAAAGCTGGAAGGGACCTCAGAAACCTCTAATTCAACCCATACACAAAGGAATCCACATTCTATCACATTCAACAGTTGGTCATGTAGCCTCTGCTTGATGACCTCCAAGGACGGAGGGTCCTAGGGTAGCCCACTGTCCTTTGGATAGCTCTAATTGCTAGCAGGTAAGAAGGGAGCTGTCCCCTCACTTCAGGGCCAATGGGTTGTCATGGACTCGTTGGCAAAGCTTGTTATGAGGGCTTTATACTGAAAATCACGCCACCACGAAGAGGGAACACGTCCCTGATGTCTTGGATTGACTCCTGCTGCTACGTATGCAGAACAATTAGACTCAATTTCAATTTAATTTAGATGATGAGAAGTGGCTGCCGGTGGAGTGTTGGGTTATCATAAACTTGATTATGATAGCGGGCAGTTACCTGGTGCTGGGGCCATGACTGTGAATTGGAGTCCTGTGTTTGGCATTCTCTTGAGAAAGTTCTTCAAAAGTGGAGTTAAATAGAAGGCTCCAGACCATTGGATTCCTGTGGAAGATTCATGGGTGGGTGGTGAGTTGCATTACTGGAGTGACTGCCCACTTCAGTGACATCAGATTCCATCAGAGTAAAGACCTTGGAGCTTCCTTGAGGGAGCATTTCACCTCTGTACCCAAAATGTTTTTTCACTCCAAATATAATCACAAAGAAAGATATATAGGATCTTGTGGACTTTTTTTTTTGCCCAAATAATGGAAGTGACCTGGAGCATGAGCACTGGAAACAAGGGATACAAATTATAGTGGCTGCTGGGACAGGACTGGGCACCCTCCAAGACATTCTGACAGTGTCAGGATAGAAAACGCCCTTCTTTTGTGGCTTGAATTCCGTCCACTCCCACTGGAGGGAAAGCTCCTAAGAAGTGACTCAAGTTCATGCTTTTGGCCCCCTTGTTGGAGGCTGAGCCTGTCAATGGAGCTGGCGAAATTGGCAGAGACCTCTCAGCAAACACCAGAGAGCTATAAAATCGCTCTGTGTGGAAAATTCAGCTCTAGCAGAAATTACGCGTCTGTGGCCAACAGCACCAAGTGGACTGGAAACCAACCAGAATATTAGAAAAACAAATGACCACAAACCAGGGAAAAATGTTCATATCCGTAGTCTGATGAAAGACACTCCAAAGGCTCCAGTAGTCTGATTTATAAGTGATTCCCGCTCTCACTAGTGCCTCAAAGTCACAAGCCCTCTTTGCATCTCCATTCATCATGCATTTTACACCAGTGTGTGAGAGAGCGTAGAAGACTGGACATAGTCCTAGGTGCTTGCGTGTGTACCTACTCGTGTGAGTGCGCGCGCACACATGTGTGTGTGTGTGTGTGTGCACGCGTGTGTGTGTGTGTGTGTGTGTTGTTTGTATACATAAACCAAAAAGAAAAGTACCATTTGACTAACGTGCCTGTAATCAGCAGAGTGTATGAAGCCATCTCTTCACAGTGCTTTAAGCTTCTGTTAGAACCAGTTTTACCCCAAAGGGGATAGAAAGTCTGAGGAAAGTCACATAAGACCAAACAAACTTGAGCTAAAGATACTGATTTGTGAGAGATAGGGTGTCAAGAAGGAAAGAAAGAAAGAAAGAAAGAAAGAAAGAAAGAAAGAAAGAAAGAAAGAAAGAAAGAAAGAAAGAGAAAGAAAGAAAGAAAGAAAGAAAGAAAGAAAGAAAGAAAAAGGAAAAGAAAGAAGGAAAGAGAAGAACAGAAGGAAGGAAGGAAAGAAGGAAGGGAGGAAAAAAGAGGTTGAGAGAAGAAGGAAGGAAGGAGAGACAGAGACAGAGACAGAGAAAATCATCCACTCCCAAACTTTGGAGTTCTTTCCAGGTCATTACGCTGCCCCCTGCTTATAGCTCTCTCCCCTTCCTCAGGCCCAGAGGCTCACTCCCTGCCCACCCCTGCCCTCCAGTCCAGAGCACCACAGTGACAGAAGGTTATCAGGGCCATTGGTCAGTTGTTAAAGTGGAGCTGGTCGCAGTAGATGCACTGATGGGAGCTTGGGCCAGTAGTTTTCTGCACATACCAGTCTTTCCTCCTTCCCCTGATAGCTATTCAGTTGATGCAGCCTGGAATAATAAAATGTGCTACAAACTCAAAGAGTTATGGCTGCCTTGGGGTAGGGGGGAGGAGGGAGGGATGGACGAAGGAGGGGCGGTTGGACAGGACTCCTGGAATCCTATCTGTGGCTAAGAACAAAGGGTGTGCTTTTAAAGTCCAAACAAGAGCAAGCCTCCTCCCTCCTGGGTCATTGTGGACTGTGGCTTTGAGCATCCAGCTGAAGTCTAGCCTGTATGGGGCTTTGTTCCTGCCCCCAGAATCCTTTGAGAAATTTGAGTTAGGAAAGAAGCTGGAGGCGTGGCAGTAGCAATACTGTCCCTCCCTCCAACAGAGGATAACAGCACCTAAGGAGTAAAGAGGGCTCCGTAGAGTACTCGGAGCATCTACATGCAGGGACAGGTATTTAAAAAAGAAATTAAAAGACTCAGGTTTAATCGATACAATTGATTGTTCTCCAGATAAGCAGTTAAGTAGCCAATTGTCATTAATGATGACATAAATCCTCACTGACTTGACTTCAGCCTACCTGGGGGATACAACTTTCTAGGTCTTGTGATCTCTGAACAAATCCTTGTCCAGTTCTCAGCCTAGGTATTGGGTACAAGAGGAAGCACTAGGCAGGGTCTCTGTCCTCCAGGACCTGGTTTCCTCTCAGGAGAGCAAAGATTCTTACACCAATAACTGTGCCAAGAAAGAGGCTAAGAGATGGGTGGTCTTGTGAGAGATCCAAGGAGGAAAAGAAACTTTCAGCTTAGTCGAGGGGAAGAAGTGGGAGGGCATCAGGGAAGGTGCCATGGCAGCTGAGCCTTGAAGGTCTCACAGGATTTTAAGTCAAGAAAAGGGTTGGTGGAGAGGCCATCGTAGGTAAGCTCCTTGAGGGCAGGGGTTGTTTCATTTTTGGTTTTATAGCCCAATGCCTGGCACATAGTAGGTGTGGCACTTAGATATTCAACAAATGCTTGTTGATTGATCAGTGGACAGTGTCAGTCAGGTGTGGAATCAGAGAAGGGCATTCTGGGTCTGGGGAGAGGTGCCAAGAACCAGTCGGGAAGGAACATGACCCATGTGAAGATGAGTAGGCTAGAGAGAGAGAGAGAGGTCAGAGCCTTGAACAGTAGTGAACTGGTCCCTATGTGTAGACATTGTCTAAAGGTGGGTTTTGTTCTTCTCTGGAGTAGATCTTAGATTCTGAGAGACAAAAAAGGAATACCATTGTTAGTATTATTTATGTCATAGCTACACCCCACTTCTCCTTGGGGCCATATTTGTGCCTCAATGTCTTTATTTACATGCTTGCTGTGTGGTATTATCCAACTATCTGCACAATTGCTGTCGTCTATCACTGATCAGGGGCAGGTGGATAGAGCCCTGAGCCTGGAGTCAGGAAGACTCATCTTCCTGAGTTCAAATCTGGCCTCAGACACTCACTAGCTGTATGGGCAAGTCATTTCACCCTGTTTGCCTCAGTTCCTCATCTATAAAATGAGCCAGAGAAGGAAATGGCAAACACCTGCAGGATCTTCCCCAAGAAAACCCCAAAAGGGGTCACAGAGAGTCGGACATGACTGAAAAATGACTAAATAGCAACCAAATTATTAACAAGACCATGGAAGCCCAGACCTAAAGCTGTCCAGGACCTCTCGGGCCATCCAAGTGGACTGGAAACCAATCAGAATATTAGAAAAACCCTTTATTTACAAGTGAGGAAACTGAAGCCCAGATAAGCAAACGTCCCACAGAGGATCTCAACTCTAAAGCTCAAAAGGACTTCAGTGGTCATTTAGCCCACCTCCCTCATTTTACAGATGAGGAGACTGAGGCTGAAAGGCAGGTAGTTGATGTTAGAGTCAAGGTTTAAACACAGGTTCTCTGATTCAAGAGTCAAAACAAGAAGCAATAATTAAGTGCCTATTATGTTCTGAGCTCTGGGCTAAATGCTGGGGTTGCAATGCAAGGCAGAAGCATGTTCCTTGCCCTCCTGGAGCTCTCGAGCCCCTATACTATTGGCCTTCTCTGTTTTAGCTGAGGCTGCATCCACTGGCTCATGGTAACCCTTGGGGTGGATGAATCCATGGTCTCATCAGTGTGGGAAGGCCTGGCAGCCCTCTTTGTTCCCATATCTCCTTATCTTGTGAGGTTCTTGTTCGTGACCTTCTGCTACTCCTAATTGAGGGTCCACTCAATGCCTGGTAAATGGTTTCTTGGAAAGTTCATGGACACTGGGTCATATACACCATACTACCACAGACCCTGACACCATTACTTTTTAGGAATATGCTTCTTTGATCATGCCTTACCATGGGAAATGCTCTGGGTCTGGCGTTAGGAGAAGTGGGGTGGAATCCCAACTCTGTGAGACCTGCCCGTGTGACTGAAGGGTAGCCACACTTCTCTGGGCCTCAGGTTCCCCATCCATAGAATGGAGGCATTCATGAACCAGATGGTTTCTGAGATTCCACCTAGCTTTGAATCTGCCATTTCTAAGATCTTCCTGGACTTAAGTTTCCTCATCTGGAAATGTAAGATGAGTCTCTCTGGATGTTCTGAGGTCCCTTTTAGCTCGAAATCCACCATCTGGTGATCTCTCTGGGCCTCAGTTTCTTCATCTTAATAAGAAGCTGGAAGCCTCAAAGTGCCTCCTGGCTCAGGATCCCTGACTCTGTGCTCTCTCCTGATGTATCTCCAATATGTCACCACTGGCCATGCAGACTTTCTCTACCTTCGATACATCATTACTTTGCCCTGTAGATGACCTGGGTTTCTGATCCTTGTGAGACGACAACATTCCCTGGTTTGCAGCCAACCATGATGGGGAGAACATTGGCACCAGTTCTGCATGATGCCATCAGATTCCAAGCTTCTTTAGCCAGGTCTTTAGGGCCCTTCATCACTGGGTACCAAAGATGTCATTGCTCAGGGAAAAGAGACAGGATTTGGACTCAGGGTCTAACCCCTGGAGCCAGGGTTCGAATCCCAGCTCTGCCTCTTGGCTACATGTATGGCCAAAGCACCCTACCCCTCTGGGCTTCAGTGGCCCGATAGATAAAATGACAGTGTTGAACTTGGTGAGGTCTGAAGTTCCTTCCAACCCTAGACATCCATGGTATCGTGATCTCACAATTCTACCTTCCCATCCTTGGATGCTTTGTTTCAGCCAAACTGGCTGCAGGCTGCTCTGTGGACTCGACATTGACCCTCCCAAAGCCATCCCTTGCCTGCTGCCTGGGATGTGCTCCCTCCTCTTCCCATGTCTCCAAGTCCTTAACTTGCTCCCAGGCTCTGCTCAGGCAGCCTGCATATATGGCTTGATCCACTAAAATGTGAGCCCTTTGAAGACAAAGTAGATCTCTCTCTCTCTCTCTCTCTCTCTCTCTCTGTTGTGTAGTTTTGGTGCCTGGCACATAGTAGGTGCTTAATAGATGGGGGTTGAATCAGATTGGGCTTTGCTGGTAAGTAGAGCTCGAGGCTTCCAGAAACACATATGTACATTGGAAAGATCCTTTTCATGTATTCTAGGCTCCTCACAGGCCAGAATTCTTTTTCTTATCAGCCCACATGAAGCCAGTAAAGAATTGATTTCCCATGCACCAAATCCCTATCCAAGCATTGTCTTCTCCAAGGGTTAAGCACTTTTTGATTTCAAAGAGAAATCTGCAGGGTGTGGATACCGGTGCTAACGACCTAGCTGAGACACTTCTGGGGAAGCCTGCTCAGTCACCAGGTCAGCTTTTGGAACAGGAGTTGGGTGACCAACTCCAGGAACAGCGCATCAGTTTCTTTCCATTTCAAACCCCTAAGTTTCCACTTCTTCATCTTTAAAGTGGGGCTAATAACGATTGTGGTGAGTATGCAGTGATGTTCAAGTACTCCAGTATCAGCTATTTAGACCTTATGTTATGAAAAAAAAAACTTCCCAAAACTAGAGCTGTGCCCAACAGGAATGGGCTGCCCCAGTGGGGGATGGGAACCCTCCTCCTTGGGGGCTTCAAGAACGGGCTAAGGCATTGTTCAGCAGGTATGTTGTGGGGGTATTCCTTTGGTGTACAGGCTGGCTGAGAGACCGCTGAGGCCCTCACAGCTCTCAGATTCCAGGGCTTCATGACTCTCATGATGGTGGAGCTGGCAATCAGTGAAGCCTTTTTTGATCCTTTGCCATCAGCTGACATGAGAATTAGAGGTCCACCTTCATCTTCCTCAGTACCCTCACCTCATCTTACTCTCAGCATCTTCAACGTGGAGGCATTACCTCTGGCGGCAGGCCCAGCCCTGAAACTCTCAACACTTTTTATAGGAATTGACATTATCCCCCAAAGGAAAGTGCTTGTCTTTCAAATTTCCAAACAGCAAATGATGTCAACTTTCCAGCAAGTTGGGTAAACAGAGACATTCCTACCCTAACCATGAGGTCATGGCGGCCATCCTGGAGTGGCACGTTCCAGACTCCTATGGATCAGCTGCAAAAACAGGTAGCAAAGTCAAATTTGGAAAAGATCGAGCCCCAGAGCCACATTTTCTTGGGTGATGAGCGATTCAGATCTCATGCTTTGAAGGGATTAAATCAGGTCTTGGTTCAGAGTGAATGAAAAGACCCACGACCATTACCAGACATAGCTCCTGCTTTGAAGTGAAGGTGAAAAGACAAAGCACGGTCAGAGTTTGGGGAGAAAGAAAGCTCGGAGGACGGCTCCTTAAGAAGCCTCATCCTGCTGAGCCCGGCCCCCGCCCCATGTCACTGATAGTTGGTGAAGCCTCTGGAAAGCCAGGAATGAAATAGCAGGGGCAGTCTCTGCTCAGCATTGTAGACACCACCCTTGTGCTTCAGCCAACACATCTCAAAACCAAAGCAGAGAGGCGTCTCAGATGGAAGAGCTCATTCAGTGAGTCTCTGGCCTGATTTATTTTTTGTGATCACCAAGTAGGTATGTTTCGTAGGCCTGGACCTACCCAGCCTCACTATTACTGTCCCCCAAACCCCAACCTCCAGAGCTAAGACCTGCATCCAAGCCCCAAATCATGGGAATGGAATTTGTTCTGTTCTTAGGCTGAGGGAGGCTCAGGAGAGTCTCAGAAGCTCTGGCTGATACCGTGGTTGAACTCAGCATCTCTTTGGGCCTCGTGATTGAGTCCTGGCCAGCGCCATCTTGGACTGCCAACAGAGAGAGCCTCTAGGCCATCCTGGGAGGCCGTAGATGAAGCCTGCTCCAGAGCTCACTGGGCACTGAGGACACGCAGGATGTACTATCAGCAGTTACGGGACTAAGAGAAAAGAGAGACCCCTCACGGCCTTTTCTCCATGGCTTTGCATTTGAGCCCAGCTTGTCTCTTCCCAGTTCCCCAAATGTGCTTTTTACTTTCTACCTTCCCTGTCTTTGCCTGTACAGTTCCCCCTCCTGCCATGTAGACAGCCACATAAAAAGCTCAGACTTCCCATCTTTACTTGACTCTGTCCTGCTGTCAGCAAGCTTGACTTACTCTTGCACACCTGGGGGCTCCTAGTTACCATGATAGGGCAAGGCCAAGCCCCACATTCTCCCTTCTTACCCCCCCCACTTCACAAACAGGCAGGACACAGGCCCTAGGAGATATGTTTGATGGGGGTCCTTGGCGCTCCACAACCTGACAGGAAACGCAGGGCAAGGTGACACCGGAAGGATCACAGAGAGCTGCTGACAACAGAGAGCAGGGCAGGGCACCCGGTGGCTTTCATCAGGAGGTTCCTGACAGCCTGGGCATTCGTTCAGTCTTCTGGGCATCCGGACAAGCGTTAGGAGAGATTCCAACTGCTCCTGCCCAAGCAGCCCCAGGCAGCTGCCCCAGGTGGCTGGGCTCCAATGTGTGGCTCCAAGCTTTGTGGGGCTGGGGAAGTGCTGGGGGAGCACAGGAGACAGGAGTTGGATGGAACTGGTCCACATAAATGGATGAGGAAGCTAAGGGTCTCCAGGTGGGCACAGCCTGCCTGGCCAGCTTCCTCTCTGCCAGAAGGGACTTCAGACACAAGTCCAAGAGCGAGGCCCCATGCCAAGGTCCACTTCTTGTAGCTAGGTAACGAACTGAGAGTCGGGCGGAAATGAGAAGAAGTGGGCAGCTGGGCTGGTGGGAGCTTAAAGAGGGCAGGGGAAAAACCGATTGTCCTCTCCCCACGCATTCTAAGCAACAATTAATAGCACAGTGGGTGAATGAAGAGCATTCTTCCTGAAGGTTAAAATGGGATCCAATCCAACCCAATTCAATGCAATCTAATATTTCTTAAGAGCTGACAATATGCCAGGCTCTGTGCTAGGCACAGGGGCTACAAAGATGAAAAACCAGATCAGTCACTACCCTCCAGGAGCTTAGCTTCTTCTGGGGGTGGAGCTGGTGCACGCAGATAAATCTGTGCACTGTTGGAGGAGGAAGGGACCTCAAGAAGGGGGTGGGGGTTAGAAAGGGCTTCAAGGAAAAGCTGGCAACTGAGCCTCAAAGGAAGATACAGATTCTAGGTGTCAGAGGTGAGGAAAGAGGAAAGTGATAGGAGTGGGAGATCATAATTATCATCATAATTAATAATGAGAAATAATAAATGACCACAATTATCAATAAAGAATTCATCTTCATAATTAACAGTGATAAATAACAAACAATCATTCTCATAACAAATAATAAATTCATCATCATCCTCACAGTCAATACTATCTGCCAGTTTGCTGCTGAGTCACTCAGGTCCCAGATGAACTCAAGATGGTGGCCCGTAGACTCAAACTCTCTTGTTCCTTAGGTTCACAGACTCAAAGATCCAGAGCAGGAAGGGAAGCTAGTGGTCACTGAGTTCAACTCCCTCATTTTACAGATGAGGAAGCTGAGGCCAGAGAAGACTTGCCCAGGGTCATAGAGTTAGTATTTGTGACAGAATTTGAACTCACATTTTCCTGACTCGAAGTGCAATGCTCTATCCACTATTCCACCCTACCTCTCTCAGCCTTAGTTTCTTCATCTGTAAAATGAGATAATATTGTAGTACTTATCTCATGTTCTTAAGGATCGTGAAGTCACATATGTGAAGTGCTTTCTGAACCTTAAAGCAATACATCTATACACATGGACAAACAGACACGTATATCTGATGTTAGCTGTTATTGCCTTGAACATAGTTGATTTCTATGATTTCTGTGTCCTCAGTTCTTTGGAGATTCCATTTCCTGCTGACCATTTGTGCTTTATCCTTTCTACTTAAATATCACCATCATCCAAGATAACTCTCAGACTTTATCTTTCCCCCGAGCTGCCGTCTCCCATCACCAACTATTCATTGGATCTTTTGGACTTGGTGTTGGATAGGCATCTTGAACTGAATGTATCAGAGATATCTCAAATTCAACATGTCCCCAACAGAACTCATTAACTCCTTCCTTTTCTAGCTTCTCCATTTCCAATGAGGGTGCCATCTTCTTTCCAGTTACCCATATCAGCCACCTTGGAGTCACTCTCAACTTCTCCCTCTTGCTTGGCCCATGTCTTCACCTTCCATTGCTGAGTGGGCATTTCTAGTTCCCCGCAGCATCTCTCACATCTCTCTTCTTCTTTCTCTCACAGGGCCAATACCCTGAACCAGGCCTTTATCTCCTCTTATGGGTCATCTGGACCATTTCAATAGCCTCTTAATTAGTCCCCTACCTCAAGCCTCTGCCTGCTCTAATCTGTTCTCCATACCAAGATGGAAGGGATCTTCCTGATGCACAGGTCTAATCACATCAGTCTCAAGAAGCTTTGCCTTCAAGATCAACCATAAATGCTTCTGTTTGCCATTTAAAATCCTTCACAACTCAATACTTTCTTATCTTCCCACACTTTCTTTCTCTTTCTTCCTTCCTCCTTCCCTCCTCTTCCATCATTGTCTCTGTCTCTCTGTCTCTCTCTCTGTCTCTGTCTCTCTGTCTCTCTGTCTCTCTCTCTCATCACACACTCTATGGTCTAAGGAGACCAGCTTTATTCCTGACCATGCAGGGCTAAGGACAACATTCTATCTCCCATCACTGTGCCTTTGAATATCCAGAATGTGGTTCTTCATTTCCGTCTGTTTGGAAGCCTAGTTTCCTTCAAGGCTCAGTTCCATCTCCTACATCAGCTGGAAGATCCCCTGTTCCTCCAGATGCCCATTCCTCACTCTTCCCCTACATTTCCTTTGTAAGTGTTATGTATAGGGAAACAATATAAGGGCAGATAGAGACAGACACAAGATGAGGAAGGCTTGGGTTCAAGATCTACCTCTGACCCCTCCTATCAAGACTCACCTCCACGTCTAGACAATCCTCTAAGACTGTACATTGCAGAGAAGGGGTTAGCCTGAATTGGTAGAGGGCATTTCTTCACCTAGGTATTCTTCATACTCATGAAATCACAGGTAAAGTCCCTATCCCTGTACTGTGCATCCACATATGTGCACCCATATTGATTCCTCAAGAGACTATAAGCTCCTCGAGCTCAGGGACTGTTACATTTCTATCTCTGTATCCCTAGCACCTAGCACAGTGCTTGGCCCGTGGTAGACACCCAATAAATGCCTAGTGACTGAATATCAGTGGAGAAAAGGAAACTCAGGTAAGAGTTGAGTAGTTTTGCCTTCACACTCTTGACCGTTATCATCATCATCTCCTCTTTTCCATGCATTCCTCCTCATCCCTCCTTGATTCCTCTTCTTCTGTCCAGCTTAAAGAAACTAAAACACCTTCTGTAGTTGTTATTGTTGTCCTTAGCATTAATCAGTAGCTTCAGTATCAGCTCACAGAGGCCACATATCATAGTCTGTGGCTTGCTGGACTCAAAATCAGGTAGCCTTCATTTGAACCCTGCTTCAAATACTTACTAGCTGTGTGATCCTTTACTTCTCAGTTTCCCCACCTGTAAAATGGGAGTGAAATAATAGCACCCAATTCACAGGTTGTTCTGAGGATCAAATGAGATAATAAATTAAAATGCTTTATAAGTATTGTTTGACGATCATGATGATGTCTTGTTCCTCACGCTGCTGTGTGATACTTGTGCTCAGTTATCTGCCCTTGCTTCTGTCTTCTGTAGGTGTTGCTTAGTGACATAACAGATCTATGATTTCTTTCCTCCCAGGTATTATGATTATAACACAGCTATTTCTTCTCATTCCGAGCAACAATTCTTCTTTCTTCTTCCAGTGGAAGCAGAGAGAAAGGGGGACCTGTATCATCTCTCTCTTGGCATGGGTGACTCCATTTTTTAAACAGTCTCCATTTCAGGGTAACGTGAGCAGTCACAGCTTCTAGCATTGTCTTCATGTCTTTGCTCTTCCTCAGTTTCCCTGCTGGAGAATCCATAGAACAATACTTGGTTGCTTTGCTCTACTCCCCCACCCACCCAATGTCCCATTAACAAGCCTCTGCCCCATACCTTTCAAATCTGGACTCTGGGCCCTCAATTTTTCTTGCTTCCTATATGTTGTTTTTCCCAATTATAGTGGGACTTCCTTGTTCTTTCTGTACTCCTAGTACTTAGCACAGTGCTTGGCACATGGAGCGTAATAGATGTCTTCTCATCCATCCATTCATTTCTATAATCTGCATATTGGTAGAAATTTGTGTTTAGAATTCACTTGTCTGATAGAGGAAAATTGTCAGTAACCTCATCTCCCTATTATGGCTTGGAATAATAATAATAATCCATTTCTCTGTAACTTATGTATATATGTGCACATTTGGGGTACACTTGTGTACCCCAAATGTGTGTTTTAGGTTGTTTTCATGACTACATTCCTTGGGTACTGCCCACAGGGACATGAGTCTCAGAGCCCAAGAATGCATGGATGGGTTATGCTCTGCACCATTGATTAGATTACACCCTCCTTTCTATTCAGAGGGTTGGAGAACGGCTCTTAGATTTTACTGATATAGGGAAGTACCAAATGAGGAAACTCCCTCTGCCAGTGTGGGCCAGCACCTTCTTTGCCAACATATGGTCTGAGAACACTGAGAGAAGTGACCTTGACAGGGTCACACACACAGCCATGGGGCAAGTCAGAGCTGGGTCTTGAACCTGGGTGGGTCTGACTCTATATTGCCAGCCCCCCATCGATGTGTTGTTAAAAGTCTACATTTGTGGATGAGTTCTCTGTGTGCCTCATTGTTAAACAGCCTCTCTATTTTCTCCTCATTAGAATCCTTACCAATTTTGTCTTTACTCCTTCATTCATGAGGGCTTCTCAGCCCCTTTGGGCTAAATCCCCGTGAAGAATCCTTCCCATACTTCTTCTGAATTCATTGAAATTTGACTTTCTGCAGTGATTATACACAGTTTTCGTCTCCTATGTTACCAACTCTACCACAGAGAGGTCCCTTCCCTTAAAAGTTCCTGTGGTCCTTTCATATTTTTTCTCCCCATAATTCATCATACAGGGACAGTCACTGCCAGGACTGAGAGTCTGAGGAATCTCCCATCATGTCGTGCAGACATGCCCTGAGAAGATAACCAGCCAACTTTTCTGATGTTTCAAAACGATGTCAAACAAGGTTTGGTGAAAGTAACTTCTAACCTGGAGAAGAAGGCTTGGCAGGATTGGAGGTAGAGGAGGAGGCATGAGAGCTGTCTGTAGAGAGTGGAGGGGCATCATGTAGAAGAGACGTCATGCTGGCTTTGCTTAGCCCCAGAGCACAGAACGAGGAATGATGGTGGGAAGCTTAAAGCAGGAAGATTGGGGCTTGTTAGAAGGGAAGTCTCTGTGATGGGTAGAGTTGTGTCTAAGTAAAATGGGCCCTATCTGGAGGAAGGGCACTCCCCTTCACTGGAAACCTATAGGCCAAGTTGGATGACCATTCATTGAGGGAGGATGTTGTATCAGGGAGTTTTGTCTGGGTGCAGCTTGGGCTAAATGGCCACTGGTGTCCCTTCCAACAGCGGCTCTGAGGTTCTGTGACCTGATGAGGGACTTCACAGCTTCCTTCATGAACAAATCATTTGTGTTCACTTTAGTGAGGTTATTTGGGCCACACAGCAGAAAAGGGGAGAAGTAGGGAGTAGCTTCTGGAACTGCTGGAATTTAACATGCAATGTTTTCACTTGTGTTTGTAGACGTCGCTTGAACATTCCACATTCATCAGCAATAATAATAATAATAATAATAATAATAATAATAATGGAGACAGATATGTCTACAGCATCACAAGGTTTACCAAGTCCATTACTTCATTATACTCTCACAATACCCTGAGGTAGATGCTCTGACTATCCCCATTTTACAGATGAGGGAACAAAGATTCAGAGGTTAAATGACTAAACAGATATCATGTAGCTAATAAGTTTTGGAGGTATGATTTGAACCCAAACCTCATTTGTTTCCAGGTCCATTCATCTTTCTCTCCTCCATGCTGCTTCTCCGCAATGGTGCCATATTTAAAGGCTCCTCCTGCTACAATTCCTATATGGCTAGAACTCCTGAAGCCCAAGGTGGTCCAGTGGATCCAAAAGTACATGGTATGCAAGATGAATTAAATTCCTGTACGTCATGCTTTAGGGAAAACCAATAGATGATTAAAAAAACACATTGGGGAGGTGTTCAAGTTACGAATTCTTTATTTCATAATACAATTCATGGTGGGGGCTCATTAAATCATGGGCCCTTTCTTGAAACTAATGGCAGACACGATGATGTGTGCCTAACATTTTAGAATATACTTCTGGCAAGAAGCAGAGAATTCCTGCATAGAGGTATATGTAGGTATAGGAGAGGAACAGGAGAGAAATAACCAGAGCACTGTGTGGAAAGAAAGGGTCTTGGCCAGATGGGCCAGTAGAGGTCAGATCCTCATGGTCTTCCCAATGCAGAGACATCAGTTATGGGAATGGCACAGGCTGATGGGAAGGGCACAAACTGGGACTATTCCTATGGCCAGAAGTCACTGACCATTAGCAGTAGCAAAAACATAGACTCTGATTTGATCCAAGGGCAAAACCTTGGATCAAAAGAAAACATTTTAAGATACCCCAATGTGAAGTGGGCCCCCTGGGGAAGTAATAGGCTCCCCTGCCCAAGAGATGCCCAAGCCCAGTTGGGCAAGCCCTCCCCACATGTGCTGTCAAGTGGATTCTTGGCTGAGTCAGGCCACAAGATATGGCCCCTGAGGCCCTTTTCAGACTGAAGAGCTACCATCTTTGGGCCCCAAAATGGCTCCTGTACCTTTTTGTTTGGGACTTCCATTTGTGCTAATAATCTAATTGTTATTAAGATTGTCTTTTCTCTCCTACTAGACAGAAATCTCCTCAAGAACAGGGACTATGGCCTGGGGATCTTTATCTTCTGCACATAGTAGGTGCATAATAAGTGGTGACTGAAAGAAGGTAATCCCCCTTTCCTGGGAAGCCAGCCCTGGTTCTAGGACCCTGACTTTCCTGCGGTGTCAGCTGTGACTTAGGGAACTTTCCCACCTGGAAATGTTAGTGTAAATTGGATGGCATTACATAGCTTTGCTGTTGCCTTATACTTATTCAGATTCCATGTCAGCAAGGATAAACCATGGCTTCTGTCCTTTCCTTTCTCCCCAGTCCTGCCTGAGGAGGCAGCACAGGGAGTCCCGCCCCGGGTCTGGTTTAGGAATGTAGACTCGCTATGGGTCTCTAGGACCCCTGTACCCACTGGGGAAGCTTTGATCAAGGGACCCAGCACTGGCAATCCAGGCCTTTTAGTTCTTTGGAAGGAAGCAGCGCTGGGCACGTGAGGAGAGCAGAGGAGAGCATCCTCCACTTGTGGGCAGAGGATGAGGCCTCCCGAGGGGTGAGACCTGAAGGACACCACAGTAGATCCTCCCCAACACCCACAGCGAGATGTGAGAAGGCAGGACCCACAGGGGGAGCGCTGCATTCACGGTCACTCAGGAGGGCTACAGCTGAGTTCTGGGTGTGGTATCTTTCTCCTAAGCCATGGGCCAGCCACAGAACTGAGACAATCAGCCTCCTGCTCTCATGATCTTGCCTAGGAGGAGGGCCTCTGACACCAGGCCGTACACCATACTCCAGGTGCAGGAAACCCTATGCCTAGCCACCCTCCCCTTTCATCTTGGAATCGGTCCTGACTGTCTCAGTCAGGTTCCTGGGGACCCAATCCCCAACACACCCCGATGTCCAACCTCGGATTAGCTGTGCAATTCCTGAAACATCATCTCTTTTGGCCTTAGTTTCTTCATCAATAAAATAGGGATAGTAATAGCACTCACCTCCTAGGGCTGTTATGAAGGTCAACAGAGACAATATAGGTAAGGGAATTTAGAAACCTTAAACGCTCTATAAACGCTAGTTATTGTTATTGTTAATTATCATTATTTCCTTTCTGTTCTGATATTTGAGAAAAAAGTGATTTTGTCAGGCCCTCTGCCATCCTAGGACTGCTGTCCTGACCCATGGCTAGCAAACTCCCTCCTCTTTCTTTCCCAGTCCCTGGGATCAGGTCCCTAGGAGCTCAGGTGAGGAGGCCTTTCCCCTGCTCCATCTGGCTGTGTTCTCATCCCCATCCGTCTTAGCCTCGGCCCTCAAGACTCATTGCCCTGCTCCACCCTCCCCTGCCAGCATCCTCTCTCCCATGCTAATGGAATGTTCTTCTCTCATGAACAAACCTCCCTTCATCTAAGATCTTTTTGTACATGAAATCCCTGGTCACCTTCAGCAGTAGCACTCAATGCATACACAAGACCAAGGTGGCAGGAGAGTATTTATTAAGTGCCTACTATGTGCCAGACACTCTGCTAAACACTTTACAATTATTATTTCATTTGATCCTCATAACAACCTTGAGATGTAGGTGTTATTATCCCCATTTTATAGAGGAGGAAACAGAGATTCAGTGACTTGCCCAGGGTTACACAGCTAGTAAGTATCTGAATCTGCATTTGAACTCAGGTCTTCATGACCCAGTGCCTACACACAGAGTCACCAGGCTGCCTCTAGACTGTGAGAGGCAGGAATGCTTCGTGACCCACTTCCTGCAGTCATGGCTCAGCAACCTGTCTTCTTTTGAGATTCACTTATCCATAGTAACACACCATTTTGTAAGAACTCTCCAAGCACAGTTGCAGAAACACTCCTTGAGAATGTAGTAAAGTATATTCCCCTGGACCACAGGCAAATTCTCCTTCCTTTTCCCCTTGACTTTAGTCCAAACAGGCTGGCAATCCATTTCTCACTCTTCTCTCTAGAAGTTCAGCTGATGGTGAACAGCCTTCCTCTCCAAACAACCGTGTTCTCATATTTGGAAACCACAGCAAGTGGTGTTTGAGATGAGTCCTGAAAGAAGCCCCGGATGTCAAGGGATAGAAGTGAGGGAGGAGAACTTGCCAGCAATGGGGGGCACAAAGTACAGAGTCACAGAGATGGGAGATGGGGTGTTTTTGAGAGGAGCAGAAATAGGGTAGTGTGGTTGCCTCATAGAGTGTATGGAGGGGAATAAAGTTTAGGAGGACTGAGCTGGAAAGGCAGAAAGGAGCCAGTTGATAAAGAGATTTAAATGCAAAGCAAAGGACTTTGCATTTGATTTTGGAGGTGATAGGGAGCCATTGGAGTTTGTAGAGTGAGGGGATGATGACATGACCATCTCTATTCTTTAGGAGAATCACTGGCAGCTGAGAGGATGATGTATTGGTGCAGAGCGACACAAGGCCAGGTGGAAGATTATTGCAATAGTCCAGAGGTCATTGCTAGAGGTGATAAGGACCTGAAACAGGGTGGTGGCTGTATGAGTGGAAAGAAGAGGCTATACTGAACAGGCCCTGTTCAGATAGAAACTTGGCAAGTGATTGGATATGTGGGATGAATAAGTGTGAGGAGTCAAGAGAGGAACTGAGGCGGTAAACCTGGGAGACTGGCATCCATGAACTTATATGGGAATTTTTTAAGAGGAGAGAGTTTGGGAGGAAAGATAAGGTGTCCTGTTTGGGATGGTGAATTTTAGTTGCTTACAGGTCATTCAGTACGAAATGTCCATCAGACAGCTGGAAATAAAGAATTAGAACTCAGGAGAATGATTGCAGCTGGAAATAAAGATCTGGGAATTATATGTCCAGAGATGATCATGGAGCCCATTGGACATGGCAAGATCACCAACAGAGATGATGTGTAGAGAAAAGAGAAAAGGGCTCTCAACGCACTGCCAGGGTACACCCGTGGTCAGCAGGGATTACACAGATGAAGAACCAGCAAAGGAGACTGAGGAGGGTCAGCAAACAGAGCAGAATCACCAAGAAACAGAGAAAAGAGAGTATGCAATAGAAAGTCATCAGCTGCGTCAGACTGCAGAGAGGTCAAGAATGATGAAGACAGCCGAAAGGCCATTAGACCTGGCAATGAAGAGATCACTAGTCACTGAGATGCAGAGAGACGAGTCAAAATTTACTGTGAATGCTAAGTATGAGTGGGTGTGTGGATATACATATATGTATACACACATATATTTAACGTCTCATTTTCAAGTCATTTGAGCAATAAAATGGAAGACTACACATGTTTTTGGG
Organism: Vombatus ursinus; assembly: GCF_900497805.2. Taxonomy (NCBI): domain Eukaryota; kingdom Metazoa; phylum Chordata; class Mammalia; order Diprotodontia; family Vombatidae; genus Vombatus; species Vombatus ursinus. Next base: position 9,711,683 of record NW_020954595.1, on the reverse strand, counting down.
TCCTTGTGACCTCTCAGATAGCTCCAAAATGGAAATTATGCACCAAAGATAAATCAGGTTCAGCTATCTCCGTGGGCTAGGACAGGGTTTCTTAAACTTTTTTTCCATTTTCCAGCCCTTTTCCCCATTTCAGTAACATTTGTTGGCATTGCCTGGCCTGAGGGCATGCACAGTGCAAAATGTGTATGCTCTGTGTCCAGAACCAGGGCTGTAGTGAAGTTGCATGATGCAATAAGGGAAGGGCTGCCAGAAACACCTCAGATTCATTATGTGATTTTTAATTAATTTTTAGTTGTTGTGCGTTTAGAAACCTTTCACTATTACCAAAGTTTTGGTAACCCCGTATGAGGTCACGACCCACAGTTTCTAGGTCTAGGACACTCACAATCCAAAAGAAAGTTAAAAACTCCACCAAACCCTGAACTCACCCCCACTGACACTGAGCTCACTCACGCCCCTTCTCCACCTTCCACACTACTGACATCAAGGCTGGACTAGCAGAAGTAAGGACACAACACAGACTTTCAACAAAACCCATCCCTGCACCGCCCCCCCCCCCCCCAGTTCTCTCTCCTTTCCAGTGCTATGGAGACCCCAGCTCCTGGTTGCAGAATTTTGCCTGGCCAGCATAGAAAGCCAGGCAGCCAAAGCCTGTCAGGTACAAGAGCCTGCCTGGGTCCATAACCCTGTAGCACCAGTCCTGCAAAGCTCCCAACTACTGGTGGCATGCCAAAAGACTAAGGAGCAGAGGGAACAGGATAAGACACCAGGACAGGACACAGTATGTGGGGGGAGCTATGCAGCACTCCATTAACTCCACTAAGTCAGAGAGAAAGAGCCCAGGATCCAGCTGGGGCCAACTCTGACCACCCAAATGTCACTTGGGGCAAAGTCCTAGGCTGGTGAGCCATGAATTCCCCAAGCTGGGAGGAATCTGAAATGTTTTTGAGATCCAGTTCCTAAGGAAACCACAATCCAGAGGAAAGAGTTGGAAAATGAAAAGATGGATGTTCAATAATAAAGAAATGTTTGAAGTGTGTTTCATTTCCTTTTCTATTCCATTTAAACATTTAAAAGTATCCTATGTTGTGGTTTGCCTGTTTTTTTAATAGTAGAGATGAGTTTAGAGACCCCTGTTTTCACAATGGGATGGGGTTTGAACCACAACTGTTATACAATTAATCATTTCCAAGATGCTGTGCATCAAAACAAGCAATTCATCTGAAATCATGGGTACAATAGAAACCAGGCTACACAAATTGGTCTTAGTATTTTTCACCTCCTTGCTATGTGTCTGACCTTCTGACTTTCAAAACCATATAGCTTATTGCTGTCTCATCCTGGAACTTCTCTCAGTACCTGGTCTCTCCCTACCCTGGAGCATAACGCCACTTCTGTGGGCTGTTCACCACGCTCCCCCCTCTGCAACATCAGCTCTCCTTCTATCATTTAGTTCCTCCTGGAGCCTCCATTTTGTGCAGGGGCCTCCAGTTGTCTGCCTCCATTTCCTTTGGCCCCATTGCTCACATTCTGGACTCCCAAATCCTACCAGGTGCTGGTACATTCATCTCCTCCGTCCCTTTTTGTGTTGTCTCCCCCCTCCCACCACTAGAAAGTAAGCTTCTTGAGGGTAGGGACTATGCTTTCCTAGAGCGCAATGCCTAGCCCAAAGTAATTAGTAAATGTTTGCTTCCTTCTTTCTTTGCACAATGTTCTGAGGATGGACTATGCTTAATACATACTCTGAATTAAATGAATGGACTTGTATCTTCAGTCCCCTGTCCCCTTGAATGGCACTAGAGGCTGTAAATTCATTGCTGGCAGAGAAAGGAAGTGAAGACAGATGGAGTGAGTGGGGATGAGTGAACGCTGGGCCCATCCCCTTCTGAACTGACTGCTTCTTTTATAATGAAAGCTCAGAGAAAACAAAACAAGCAAAAACCCCCAACCCTGTTTGTGTTTTCTTTCCCAATTCTAGTGTCAGATCCAAAAATGAATGTCCAGAGGCCAGCTCTCAAAGGCCCTCAACCCCTGCTTTCCAGGCTGATGAGCATTAATTTATGCTGATCAGATGATGATCCCAGGGTTCCGGTGTCTCCTGACAGACTTTTCATGTCAACGAAGAAGGGCCAGACGGATTCAGGGCTTGGCTGTCGGGACAGAGCCTAGCCCCACCTCCTCAGCCTCTCCAAAAGAGAACAGCACTCAGGAAGGCAAATGGTCTGCATTGTTATTAGCTAATTAATTTTGTCCCCACTGTGTCCATTGATGGATTCCAGAGAGATCGAGAATGGACCTTTTAGCTCTGGCTCGGAGCCCCAATTGCTATAGCAATGTGAAGTTCGAGGCGTAATGGAATCCACAGCCTAACCCCACCAAACCTTGTTTATAAATAGAGCCTTTTTTTTTCTAATAACAAGGCAGATGTTAAGTGTCATGATTCATTTCAAATGTTCTGTGTCTGACCCTGCAAGTGAAGTGGGGGCCACAGAGCCCCACCTTATTCAGATCCTTGAGGGTCACAGAAATCCCTATTGTGTTTTCCCGGTTGCTTGGGAGAAGGCTACAGAGGGCTTTGCAATACTGAGTAACCAGCCCTTCTGCCCCAATTATCAAAGCTCTCTGGGCCTGGCTCCCCACAATGCCAATCAGTGTCTTTAGTGCTCCCTTAGCTGGACCCCTCCTCCAAGCCTCCAGAGCCAGTGATGTTGACTGGGATGCCAGTTCCTTTAGACTAACTCTTTCTCAATTAATTAAGGGCTATTGTCTGGGGAATTATGTTGGGAGATCAATGCTGTGGTCCAGTTAGAGAGATCTCCTGGGTTTCTTTTCTTCAACAATGTGCACTCAGTGACCCTAAACTGGGACGTGGGGCACGTTCTCTTTCTGGGAAAGGGGCATTGACCCTGCTGGCCACACGGCACCAAAGGAGTTGGGACACTGACAAGAAGCCCCCTCTCCCTGGGGAAATGGCACTAGCATCCCTCCCCCAGGGGGCTGCCACAGGAAGCCCTCCAGCTGGTGATGCCTGGCTGAGACTGGAAGGGTCAGAGCGCCTGACTTTGCGGTCTGCTTTCCAGTCTTTCCTTCACCCCAGCTTCTGCTGCACCTGCAGCCACATGTTCATTGGGAAGCTCTGAGAAGAACCGGAAGTCTCCCTGCCCAATTCCTCCTGGATGAAGCCTTGGGTATGTGCCTGACCTGTCTCCAGGCTCCTAGTGCTGGGGTAGCTGAAGGGGGGCCCGGCATCATTAGAACTCGGGCCCATGCACTTCGTTCCTTGAACATTATCAACCCTGGCTGCCCCCAAAACCACTCGCTCACACTATGATCTGTTGGGCTGCTTTTCCAAGCCCCATCCCCATGCCCAATAAAATGGGCTTCGCCACCTACATTTTCCCAGAAAAGTCTAGCTTGTTTTATGGGAAAGAGGGAAGATTGGTTGAGGGAGAGCAATGTCAGAATTTCAAAAGGGCCTATGGGGACCAGGACGGAGTTGGAACCTCAGGCCATTTGTACCTCCAAAGTCCAGGGGTAAATTAGCCCAGCCTGGGTTATGGTCTGCCACACCCACCTGGATTGCTTTGAAGGCCTCTCTCCAGTCCTCCAGACCTTGTGGAATATGGGACTTACTCTGATTCAACAGCCTCAGAAATACTCCAACACACTAATAAAGCAGGTAATTAGCTTATCTCTAATAGCTGTCTGAGTCTCATGAATTCCCTCAAGGGCTCTGAGGGCTTGTTTTTTAGAGTGGGGTGCTGTGGGATGGCTGTGAAGAGGTGAGGAGGGAAACCTTACTCTCTTGTTCCAGGAGAAAACACTCAATGCGTCCTCAGCAAGTGAATTCTGATCAGTTCATTCTCTTACAGTGATTCTGCCTCATACGCCATGCTTACCTCACACAGGTAGGGTGCCTTTTATCTCCACCTACAGGACGCATGTGAGAGTGGATTAAATAATATCTCTGCTGCCTCCTTCCCATTTCCTTCCTCGCCCTCACTTTCTATAGTTCTACAATGATATCCACATGCTTTCTCCTGATATGAAGGTTCATGGTTATTCCTCTACCCGTCCTCTTAGAGGTGGAAGGGCATGCCATAATAGGATTCAAGATCCAGGGGAATCTAAGGAGAGCACACCCTCCACTCGGACCCCTGGGCTTTATTGCACACTGAAGCTATTGTGTCCATGCTCCTAGGTAAAGCATGATCAAGCAGCTGCCCATTCGGTAAGTGCAAGTCCACCTCCCTTTTCTTGACTTCTTAGCAGTCCCAAATGTTAAAGGTAGACAGTGACTGGGGCACATCCATTTTGCAAAAGAGGAAACTGAAGCAGCTGAGAGAGACATGGTGTATTTGATGCTTTCATCATTAAGTTAGATGAAATCATACCTGGGATGTGCATCCCACTAGAGGACAGAATTGGGGTGAAGTGAGATCTTGACAGGTTTTACCAGAAATGCTTGGTTGGAGTCACTCTCAACTCTCCACCCTTGCCCCATGAATTCAGTCAGTAGTCAAGTTCTGTCTCCACGCCACGCCTGGCATCTGTCCCATCTCTGTTCACACAGACACTACTCTAGTTCATGCCCTCATCACCCTTGTCTGGTAATATCCTCCTGATGGTCTCCTTGCCTCAATCTCTGCCTTTTCTAATCCATTCTCCAAGGGCCAAAGTGATAGACATGAAGAACAAGTCTGTACATTACTTAGGACACATAGTAGATGCTAAATAAATACTTGGTGACTGACCTCCTAAGAGCTCATACATTTATTGTCTCTTTTCCTTTCCCACTGTAACCAACCTGATGGCCTTCAGCTCATCTTTCCTAGACTTTGTTAGCATACTTCTCACTGGTCATCTGCAGCATCTTCTGCTGAAGACACTGTTCTGATCAGGCCAGCTTTATTTGTCCATCATGGAGGCACTACAGAATTGAAAGGGAATGGCAGAATTTTCAATGACATGAACACTGACAGAGTCAAGAATGATACCAGAAACCAAAGAGGTCAACGGTTAAGCACCAATCTGTAGGTTCCTTCCATAGTTGTTTGCTAAATGCTTGGTAGCAGGGTGCTTATTATTAACAGATGATGTGGCCTTTATCAGACCAAGGGCAGGGTGACCAAGATGGTGCCCGGCTTCTGAGGACTCATCATTAAATGTGAACAAAAATGCTTCTGTCAGTTTCATCCTGGATTTCAAGGGGCAGATACTGAGTTTACCCTCAATCGACATAGGTGTGGGATTTATTGATGGTATACAAACCAGTGGGCTATAAACACACAAAAAGATACAAAGAGATTTGTGCCCAGTCTCCTCCCTGCCACCTGGGTCTCAATGTGAGCTCTTATTCCAAGAAATGAGGCAGCCCAGGGTATAGTATCTGAAAACCAGCCCTGCCTGAAACTGCAGACTAGGTCTGAGTGGCCTGGGTTAATCTGAGGTAATAAAGTTTTATACTCTTAAAGGGTAAGGGAGATATGGAACCTTTGACAAATGCAGGGATCTAGGATGAGCAGCAGACCCTAGACATTGCTGAGTAAGCAGGCCTGATAAGAAACCCAGCTGCTTTTCCTGTGTTCTGCAGGACAAATCTCTGTGACCCATATACGAGAAGCTTCCCTGCAGGCACTGGAATCCCTGAGACTCTACCAGAACCCACCAGGGCCCAAAGAGAAGCATGTCTGCTTCCTGTCCAGGAACACGTTTATTGGTCTGCACCGCCAACAAAGAATGATTCCACCGTTTTTGCCAGGTCGATCAGTTCAGCTGATATTGATTCTCAGATTCTCACCAGTGGAGGAGACGTTTGAATTCATCTGTTCCATCTTGGACCAGTCAATGCCTTTCATTTTCAAGGTCCTTGTTTAGGACCCAGGAATAAAAAGGCAGAACCCATTCTTGTCTTCAAGGAGTTACATTCTACATAAAAGTTATGTTCATGTAAGTTTATCCACAATGCTAAAGCATTCTCATTAGACTAATCCCTTTCCCCACCTCACCTCCTCCCTCCTCCCACCCACAGCTGCTCCCAGAAGGTCATTATAAGTATTGAAAAACCCAAAGAAAATAAGTTTAGCTCACTCACTCTCTCCACCACAAGCGGACCTCTCAACTTCTGCAGAGAATTTGGGAGCAAGAGATTTCCAAATGTATATTTTGAGCTTCAGATAGTCTATAGGGGTGGGCATAAACATCAATTACATATCAATCATTCAGGGTATAATTCTTGTCATTGTTGAGTTATTTTAGTCGTGTCTGCCTCTCTGTGACCCCATTTGAGGTTTTCTTGGTAAAGATACTGGAGCTGTTTGCCATTTCCTTCTCCAGCTCATTTTAGAGATGAGGAACTAAGGCAAACAGGATTAAGAACTTGCCCAGGATCCCAGAGCTAAGAAGCCTGAGGCCAGATTTGAACTCAGGTCCTCCTGACTCCAAGGCCAGTGATATACCCACTGTGTTACCTAATTTCCTTTAAGCTAGTTTTCTGAGAAATCGTTCAGCCTCAATTAAAACCTGCTGAGCATTATCGAAAGGGGACTGCTTTTGAAGTCAGGAGTGACCTGGTTTTGAAACTTTTCTCTGTCTATGTGTTCATGGGCAATCTTTTTAATGTTTCTGAGACTCAGTTTCCTTATCTGTAAAATGCAGATGATGTGCCTGTAGCACTTTTCTCATTGCATTATTTTCAGGCACATGAAATGTTTTCCAAATATTAAAGTGCCTCATAAAATTAAACATTTTTACAAATATTAATCCTATTGACTGCATTTGATGAGGAGAGAAATTCTGAGTCTGAAAGGCAACTTGTTCTCAGATCTCTGTCTTCCTCACCCTTCAAAGGCCCCATTACAGGGAAGCGCATTCCCTCGTCTCTTGGCTTTGATTCTGCAATAATCTGTCAGCTCTCTAGTGACCACTGCATTGTTGAATCTAGTACCAGAAAAGGCCTCAGAGACCGGTTAACTCAACCCTTTCTTTTTACATATGAAGAAACTGAGGCCCAGAGAAGTCTGCTCAACGGACTTCCCCAAGGTCATTCAGCTAACAGCAGAATCAGGACAGGAACCAGACACTCTTGTTTATACATCTAGTACACCTGGAAAGAATTAGGTGTGTGATCTGAGGAGAAGCAGAAGATGGGGACAGTAGGAGCAATGCCTGAGTCGAGTTGGAGGACCTGTCTTTCCGGGGGACATGAGGCAAGGCTCTTCTCCTGTCTAAATCTCAGTTTGCTAATTTGTGAAAAGTTGCTGAAGCAGGTGTCCTAAGCAGGTAGTGTGGTTTAGCAGATAGAATACTGAATTTGAAGTCAGGAAGCTCTGGGTGAGAATCCTGCCTCTGACTCTTGGGGCCTCAGTTTCCTCACTTGTAAAAATGATCTCTAAAGGACCTTTAGAGCTGGAGCTCTAAATGATTCTAAGATTGATCATATGATTCTGTGATCCTACAGCTTCTAAGGCCTCTTCTGCTCCAAATTTATGATTCTGTGACTTCTAAGATATCTTCTTACATTATGATCCTGTGAAGGAAGGGAGGAAAATGAGCTTTCCTGGGAGGACCAAGATCCTGGGCTGAATGGCTCCTAACCCCCTGTGGAATGGTACCTAAATTGGGGTGGGGAACCTGGGACCTTGAGGTCACATGTGGTCCTTTTGACTAAGTCCAAGTTTTATAGAACAAATCCTTTTAAGAAGGGGATTTGTTGTGTGAAGTTTGGATTCAGTCCAAGGGCCACACTTGAGGACCTAGAGGACCACGTGTGGCCTCGAGGCTGCAGGTTCCCCACCCCTGGTCCAAATGATCACTCAGTGGTGTCTACTTTATGGTGGTATTTGAAGGAACTTCACCGAAATTCTCTCCTGAGGCTTCTGACAGCAATTGGGAGAATCCAGTCATCCTCTGTGTACTCTCAACTGTCGCCTTCTGGTCTGGGTTCTTCCCACCATGGAGGTCGCTCCAGGAGAAGGGTTGCTTGGGTGTTTGGGGTGTGTAGCAGCTGCAGGAGCCATGGTGGACCATAGAGCACGGAGTCGGCTTACAACGAGTCAAACGATATCCAGGAAACCCAAGAAACCGGATGGGCTCAGAGTAGGAACTACTCAAGCTCTACTCCTGGCTGCAGGAATTGTTTTGTTGTCCTGCTGTGAATACTGAAAACCCGAAGCATTTGGATTTGGAGGAGCCTGGG